>NW_012119265.1:10679841-10900532 GCF_000951035.1 Colobus angolensis palliatus
AAAAAAAAAAAAACAAAAAAACAAAAAAACAAAAAAAAAAACCACAAAGAAATCTCCTCAGCTAAATAAAAAATTTCATTATTGCCAAATTTCACCTTTTCACAAAACATTAGAACATGAACAATTCAGCCAACTTCTTTGCTACTTTATAAAAAAGGATCACCATTCCTCCAGTTTCTAATAACATGTTGCTAATTTTTGTCTGAGATATTATCAGAATGGCTTTTACTATCCATATTTCTACCAATATTTTGTTCATGAGTATTTATGTATTCTCAAAGAAAATAGAGACTTTTTATTTCCAGCTGTCTTTCTTTCCAAGCCTTCACAAGAATGACCTTTGAAACTCCCTTCATGGCAATATTGACTTTTTCCATCGTGTACCTCCAAATTCATCCAGCCTCTACTCATTTCCCAGTTCTAAAAGTGCTTGCACATTTTTAGGTGTTATAGCAGCACCCTACCTCTCACTACCAATTTCTGTCTTAGTTTGGGCTGCTATAAAAATTACCATAGACTGACAAACATTTATTTCTCATGATTCTGAAGGCCGGAAGTCTGAGGTCAGGGTGACACATGGTCAGGTTCTTAGGGAGGGCCCTCTTCCTGGTTATATCCTGACTTGACCTTTCCTTAGTAAGTGCACACAGACAGAGGGGATCTTGTGTCTCCTCTTCTTTTTATAAGGGTGTTAATTTCATCATGGGGAGCTCTACCTTTTGACTTAATTTAACCATAATGACCTCCCAATGGCCCTACCGCCAAATACCATCACATGAGAATTAGGGTTTCAACATACGAATTTTGGGGAAACATATCTGATCCATAAGTTACCTTTCAAATATGAGCTCTACACTTCTGCTGTTTATATTCCATATCTGGTTTGTTATAATTTACTTATTTGTTTTGTCTCATACAGAAATAGCAAAAGTAGGATTTGTTCTCTTAAGAGCAAGGCTTGTGTATTTCCTAATGAGAAGTTTGCCAGCTTCCTCCTCCTTCAGTTTTATCCCCTAAATGGGTGAAAACCAGACAATAAAAACTGGCCACTGTTGAACAGGGTATTCAGAGTTCCTGAAGAAAAATGTTTTGCATCCCAACAAGCCTGTGATCCAGACAATCTAGACCCAGGCTTTAGAATCAATCTACAAAATAAGGAGAGCTGACTCAATGATTTTGCACTTACTATATGTCAACCTGCTTTTCCTTACTATGTCAATATCTACTAATTTGAAGTTTATCAACTCCCCTTTTCATTCAAGGGCATAGAAAATCTGCCAACTCGATCTGCATACCTTCCTTATTGTTTCTAATAGAATTTCCAAACCTTCAGTAATTAAGAACAAGTAACATTTCTAAAACAATTTGGGGACTGACATAGGGTTGCTACCTTTTTAGTTTGCAAAATGAGGACATTAAAAAGAGAATCAACTGATATTGTGTTTTATGAAATTACATTTAATGAAAAATTTTTATACCAAAAAATTTGGAGGGACTAAGGTTAGACTAAGTAATTTTTCCAATAATTCTTTCAAACCTTACTCAACAAATCACACTCCCCACCTCCACATTCACATACACCTGAGTTTTTCACTTTGTCCTGGGCCTGAGAAATTTTGTCACGAATCATCAGTAGGATAAATTGCTCTGTTTGGGATACTCTATTCCATCATGCTCTTTGCTGTTTACTGTCTTACTAAAGATAGATCGCTCACTTTGTTTCAATCAGTTTTGAAAATGTCTCATTTGGGAGAAAACTCAAAACAAGGCCTTAGTCTTACTACCGTAACCTCTAGTTCCTGACACAGTGCCTGGCACATAGAAGGTGCTCAAAAAATTCTTGTTGAATGAATGAAGGGCATAAACTTGTCCATTTTCTTTTCCCTAACTCTGCCTGTTTGGGCAAGTGGTGACTTAGTGGTTTAGTTATCTGTGGTTATCGCCTATTTCTGTTCCGTTATGTGCAAAAACAGCTTAAGAAGTGAATTTCTGTTTGGGTTGAGGATCATGCTACGTGATGTGGTAATACATTCTTCTGTCAGATTTGAGCCTTGCTGTTAGGTAATTTCCACACTTCACCATCACCTATGCTTGGCTAACATCCAGACTTGATCTCCAATTCTGGCAGCTAATGTGGTCTTGTTTATTTATATTCTCTCTCAGATGACTCAAGTTTCAAAGTGAATAGTCCTTTATAGTAATAGATATGAGCAAATTGCATGACGTGGATAAAACTGGGAAACTCTTCTAGCCTACTGCATATTCATAGAGGAGAAAGGTATAAATCATCACTGAATGTTGCTCTTATTTGAATGTTTAATCAGCTTTTACAAATCATTTAGTATTTACCATTTCAGATTGTTTTCCTTGGGTCAATGATGGTTAATTGCTCTAAAATGTTTTTTAGTACGTATTCCACCCTGTTCACATTTTTTGTTTTAACATCAAGGGAGCTTAACATATATAGTGGGTGGTGATAACTTAGGGAAGAAAAAAAAACATAGAATAAAATTTTGAAATTTGGAAAGAATTCTGGAAGAAATTAGATAATAAAAGATCACCCTGATTAGGTTATTACTAATTTGGACCAACACACCATCAAAAAGATGAGAAAATAGACACAGAAAGGTTAATGATCCCTCTCTGCCAACTTTACAGAGCTAGTTGTGATGGTGAGGACTAGAATGCAAGTAAGACCAAACACTCTAGGTGAACAACTTATCCCCCTAGTATTGTCTATCCACACCTGGACTCTCTCCCTGCCCTTCTCACATACTCCTTCTGTTATCTGATTGGTAAGTTGAGGAAATAAGCTACACATGTTTGGGCTGGCATTCCTCTCACTTTTCTTCTCTGTCACATTTGCCTGCCTGCAGAGAGCAAGCAATCTGATGTGCTCCTCTGTGCTGTAGACTTATCAGGGTACTGACAACATGAACAGTTTCACAAGTACTGCCTATGTCTGTGAAGGGCTAATTTTGGGGTACATTGTCAGGAAGCCCAATTGTAGCCCACACCTAAGCCTTGTTCTTCAACAGTTCTATCAGATATAAATCTGGCATTTTGATTTTCATCTTTTCAGCTTCTCAATCATTCTAGTTATTAAACACAGGTAAGGAATAATAATAATGCTATTTATTAGATACCTGTAAGCCCTAAGATAAATCTGTGGTCTTGTGGAAGAACAGTAATACTTAGCATGCTGGCTAAAAACAGATACCTCAGACATATTGCCCCAAATGCCAGCATCAGAGGATCAGCCAGAAGCAGCTGTAGCCTTTTTTTTCCCATCCCTCTGTCTCTGGGCAGCTTTGCAGGTCACCAGCATGCTGAGAAGAGATGTCTGCCTTCTAAGCTCTGGGCTCACCTAATGTCCAACTACCAGTGAATACTGTAGCATGCAGTCACATGGGGGCAGTTTGGTGAGCGTGCAGGAAAAAAACACTCCTCCCTATCTTGAGTGTACTGCTGTCTGTCTCCAGCTGTGAGGACTCCTGAAGAACTTCATTTGTTGTGATTGTAACCCTTTCCCAGTGGACTATCTAGAGAAGATTTCTCACACATACACCCTCCCTTCCTCCTACACACACAGTTTGTCTACAGAGATACAGAAAACTCCGGCATTGTTAGCATGCTATTCAATTACTGATGCCATATCATTCCCCATACCTTTCTACTTAGAAATTCAGACAAATCAGAAAGTAGGCTTACTACAAACAAGCCATTTCAGCAAATGAATAAGAGCTGGAAAAGTGTAGAGTATCATGACTGCCAGTTTCAAAAGAAGGTCTTTTTAGAGCTATTTCTCAAGTTTGAAGACTTCCCTAAACACCTTTCAAATTCCGTAACTCTGAAATAATAACAATTAAATGTTTGAAATAGCTTTGTTATTTTGTGTAATTAAAGATGCAATATATATGTACTGGAAGAAAATCATAAAGTGCATCAGCATAAAGCAAATAAAGGTAATTAGTCACCATACAGATAGTCACTGATCACATACTGATGTATTTTTCTAGACATACATATTCATTTTAAAGAGCTCATTCCACACAGGCGCTTTCATAACCTGTTTTTCTTCTGTGACCCAATTTTAATGCTTATCCTGATGGACAACCTCAAGTGCATTTCTGTGTATCAAGATACAGCTGGAAGTAGGCAGCCACAGAATTAGTGTTTCTTAAAAAGAGGCTCAGCCTCTGGTTTTTTAACAAAGCCCACTCAGTGTATGGTGACAGGGGAGCTAAGTCTCAGGATGAGAATCACTGAAGCAAATACTAATTTGGGCAAGATAGAAAAAGGGGTATTGTTAGAGGAGCTGTCCTCTCTAAGATAATTAAATCTTTCCAGAAGTTAATCTGGCCCACCAGCATAATACCTGAGATAGAAAACTTCACTTTCATTGTCACCGAACAGCTGTCAAATACAAGTGATAAGAAGGTGGAGAAAATGAGTGATAATTGGAGTTTGAGGTTCTGTGTGGTAAGTTTCAGTGACAGGGCTGGCATTACTCTGGAACTCCCTCATCAGCAGATGGGATCTTCCAGTGCACGCACCAATCAGTTCCTTCCTGCAGCTTTCATCACAAACATGGCTGTGGCACAAAGTGAAAACACACAGCTCTGGCTGCTTCAGAACGCTGGCCAATGACAGCTATGCTAGAGTTAGAAATACTGCTTTGGTCTGAATGTTTGTGTTTCCTCAAAACTCCTTATGTTGAAATCTAACCCCAAGGGCAGTAGCGTTGTTTAGGTCATGAGTCTGGAACCATCATGAATGGGATTAGTGCCCTTATAAAATAGGCCTGAGAGAACACCTTCCACCATGTGAAGACACAGTGAAAAGGTGCCCTCGTTGAGGAAGCAGGCCCTCACCAAACATGCACTGCTGCCGTGATCTTGGACTTCCCAGCCTCAAGAACTGTGAAAAATGTCTGTTGTTGATAAATTACTCAAAGGTGTTTTGTTATAGCAGCCCAAATGGACTAAGGAAAATACCAGACACAACCCCTTTAATGAAAGTGTCCAAAGCGGTTTCTTTCCTCTTAAACTATTGACTGATATAGTACAAGGAAGAATGTACAAGTATTTTTGTAAAAATAATATATTTTCCTGATTCTTTGTAAGTGAATAGACAAAACAACTGGAAGCTTGGCTGACATTAATTTAAAAAAAATTTCAAAAGCTTGCTTCATATTATATCCAGAAATAAATGGAATCATTTTAACTGCTATTTTAACTATAACATATATGGTAAAAAATGAAACATCATGGAAAGGTTATAAAATGAAAAGTAATTCCTCCTTTATCACTGATGACAAGCCACATAGGTAAACATTATTCTTTCTCGTGAATACTTGAAAAAACCTAATTATGCTGTCTTGCATTTTTTTAACTTTAGTACCCTTTGAGATGGCTCCGTTTTACTCTAGTATCATTTCATCGAATATTGCTTCGGATTTTTAAATGTACTTGTTGGTGGGGGGGAGCATTGGACACATCTGCACACTCCACCTTAACTATTATCTTTTAACATGCTTTGTTCTCTCTTGTCCTTGGGCAAATCCTAGAGTTTTGACCCTTTTTGTTGTAAGAATAGTACCCCATTGGTAACTAAGACTTGATTTCAAGTATTAAAATTCCTACCAAATGCTAAAAGGTTGAGTCTCACATCCAATTCATAGCCTCTTTTCTCTCTTCCAATTGTGGGCCATACTCACAACTGGGACCCACGGGGGAAGAGGACGTAATCTAGTCTTCAATTTTTCTGTATTTCTTCTGCCTCCCATTTTAGTACTTACAGAAGAGAGGAAATCAGATGCAAGGCACAAAAATCCTTACTTATCTAGTCCTATAATTAAGGTCCTCTCTTGACTGATACCTGGCCCAAAGAAGCCCTCCGTTGCAGGTGTCCAAGTGCTGGTTCTTTCAGACGCTTTTGACCATCCCTTACATTGGTGATGCATATACCAGCTGAGATTAACTGTGTATCTGTCCATTGTTCCTTGCCCTCTCTCAGCTCTTGTCCTGCAGTAACTCTTTTTCAAGGTTTAGCCTTCTATCTGCTGAAGGTAGATGATGAGATGATGATCTCTCATCATCTCAGCATTGTGTTAGTGCTGTGGAAATATGTTTGGTTTTTTTTGTTTGTTTGTTTTTGAGATGGAGTTTCACTCTTGTTTCCCAGGCTGGAGGGCAATGGCACAATCTCAGCTCACCACAACCTCCACCTCCCAGGTTCAAGCGATTCTCCTGCCTCAGCCTCCTGAGTAGCTGGGATTACAGGCATGCGCCACCATGCCCGGCTAATTTTTGTATTTTTAGTAGAGATGGGGTTTCTCCATGTTGGCCAGGCTGGTCTTGAACTCCTGACCTCAGGTGATCTGCCCACCTAGGCCTCCCAAAGTGCTGAGATTACAGGCATGGGCCACCATGCCCGGCTGGCAGCTTTTCTTTAATATAAATTTATTGTTACCTTCAATATTGAGTCCTTGGCAAAATTCTTCAACAAAAAGAAGAGTCCTACTCAAGTATCAAGTTACATAATTTTTCAAGGTCAAATACACCTGAGTTCCTATGTGAGCTCTACCGTATATTCACTTGGGCAAATTACTTCATTTTCTCTCCATGTCTCTCTTTGTTTTCTTCAGCTTTTATTTTAGGTTCAGGGGGTACATGTACAGGTTTGTTACATGGGTAAATTGCATTATGCTGGGGTTCGGTGTACAAATGATTTCATGCCCCAAGTAGCGAGCATGGTGCCTGACAGGTAGTTTTTCAATCTTCCTCTTCCTCCCACCCTCCCCTCTCAAGTAGGCTCTGGTGTCTATTGTTCCCATCTTTGTGTCCATGCATACTCAATGTTTAGCTCCCACTTATAAGTGAGAACATGTGCTATTTGGTTTTCTGTTCCTGTGTTAATTTGCTTAGGATAATGACCTCCATCTACATCCATATTGCTGCAAAGAACAGGATTCCATTTTTTAAATGGCTATATAGTATTTCATGTGTATATGTACCACATTTAAAAAATCCAGTCCACTATTGATGGGTATCTAGGTTGATTCCATGTCTCTGCTATTGTGAATAGTACAACAGTGAACATGTGAGTGCATGTGTCTTTTTGGTAGAATGATTAACATTCCTTTGGGTATGTGCCTTGTAATGTGATGACTGGGTTGAATAGTAGTTCTAAGTTGTTTGAGAAATACTCAGACTGCTTTCTGTGTGGTTGAACTAATTTACATTCCCAGCCAGCAGTGTATAAGCATTCTCTTTCCTAAACAACCTTGCCAGCACCTGTTATTTTTTGACTTTTAAATAATTGCATTCTGACTGGTGTGAAACAGTATCTCACTGGGGTTTTGATTTGCATTTTTCTAACGATTAGTGATGTTGAGCATTTTTTTCATGCACTTGTTGGCTGCATATATGTTGTCTTTTGAGGATTATCTGTTTATGTCCTTATCCCATTTTTTAATGGGGCTGTTTATTGTTTGCTGGTTGATTTGTTTAAGTACCTTATAGATTTTGGGTTTTAGAGTTTTGTCAGATGCATAGTTTGTAAATATTTTCTCCCATACTGTAGGTTATCTGTTTATACTGATAATAGTTATTTTACTGTGCAGAAGCTCTTTAGCTTAGTTACATTCACCTATTTTGGTTTTGTTGTAATTGCTTTTGGAGACTTCATTGTGAAATCTTTGGCAAGGCCTATGTCCAAAATGGATTTCCTTGGTTTCCTTCTAGGGTTTTCATAGTTTTAGGTCTTACATTTAAGTCTTTAATTCATTTGAGTTGATTTTTTATAAGATGAAAGGGTCCAGTTTTAATCTTCTGCATATGGCTAGCCAATTATTCCAGCACCATCCATTGAATCCAGGTAGTCCTTTCCCCATTGTTTGTTATCGTCAACTTTGTTGAAGATCAGATGGCTGTAGGTGTACGGCTTTATTTCTAGATTCTTTAACCTGTTTCATTAGTCCATGTGTCTGTTTTTGTACCAGTATAATACTGTTTTGGTTACTGCAGGCTTGTAGTATAGTTTGAAGTCTGATAGTGTGATGCCTCTGGCTTTATTCTTTCTGCTTAGAATTGCTGTGGCTATTTGGCCTCTTTTTTGGTTCCATAAGAACTTAAAGTAATTTTTTTTTCTAATTCTGTGAAGAATGCCATTTGTAGTTTGATAGGAATAGCATTGAATCTATAAATTTTTTGTGGGCAGCACAGCCATTTTAACAATATTGATTATTTCTATCCATGAGCATGACATATTTTTTCATTTTTGTCATCTCTGATTTTTTTAATGTTTTGAAATTTTCATGTGGACATCTTTCACCTATCCAATTAGACTTATTCCTAGCTATTTTATTCTTATTGTAGTTATTGTGAATGGGATTACATTTTTGATTTGGCTCTCAGCTGGGGTGTTTTTGTAGTTTTGAAATGCTACTCGTTTTTGTACCTTGATTTTGTATTGTGAAACTTTACTAAAGCTATTTATCAGAACTAGGAGTCTTTGGGAAGAGACTGTGGAATTTTCTAGGTATAGAATCATAGTGTATATGAAGAGAAATAGTTTTAGTTCTTCTCCTTTTATTTGGATGCCTTTTATTTCTTTCTCTTGCCTGATTACTTTGGCTAGGACTTCCAGTGCTATATTGATTAGGAGTGATGACAGTGGGCACATTTGCCTTGTTTTGGTTCTCAAGGGGAATGCTTTTAGCTTTTGCCCATTCAGTATGATGCTGGGTGTGGGTTTGTAATAGGTGGCTCTTATTATTTTGGAGTATGTTCATTTGATGCCCAGTTTGAGGGTTTTTTTTTGTTTTTGTTTTTGTTTTTGTTTTTTTAACATGAAGGGATGTTGAATATTATCAAAGGCCTTTTCTGCATCTATTGAGATAATTATGTGGTTTTTGTTTTTAGTTTATGTGATGAATCACATTTATTGACTTGCATGTGTTGAACCAATCTTGCATCCCGTGAATAAAGCCTGCTAGATTATGGTAGATTAGCTTTTTAATGTGTTGCTAGATTGGGGTTTCTGGTGTTTTATTGAGGATTTTTACATTTATCTTCATCAGGTGTATTAGCCTGAAGTTTTCTTTTTTTCATGTCTCTTCCCCCATGTTTTGGTATCAGATTGATACTGATCTAATAGAATGAGTCAGGGAGGAGTACCCTCTCTTTGCTTTTTTTGGAAATAATTTCAGTAGAATTGATGTCGGCTCTTCTTTGTGTATGTGTTAGAATTTGGCTGTGAATCTGTCTAATCCAGAGGTTTACCTAGTTGGTAGTTTTTCTGTTCCTGATTCAAGAACTGGTTTTTAGACTACCCAGGGTTTCAATTTCTTCCTGGTTCAATTTTTGGAGGTTGTATGTTTCTAGGAATTTATCCATTTCTTGTAGGTTTTCTAGTTTGCCTGCACAGAGGTGTACATAATAGTCTCTGAGAGTTTTCTTTTTTGTATTTCTGTGGGATTGGTGTTAATGTTACTTTTGTCATTTCTCATTGTTTTTATCTGGGTCTTCTTTTTTCTTTATTAGCCTAGCTATCAGTCTATCAATCTTGTTCTTTCAAATAATCAACTTTTGGTTTAGTTCTTTTGTAGAGATTTTCATATATCAATTTTGTTTTGTTAAGCTCTGATTTTGCTTATTTTCTTTTGCTAGCTTTTGAGTTGATTGCTCTTGTTTTTCTAGTTCTTTTAGGTGGTATGTTAGTTTATTAATTTGAGATCATTTTACCTTCTTAATGAAGGTGTTTCATGCTGCAAACTTTCCTCTTAATACTGTTTCAGTTGTGTCCCAGAGGTTTTGGTATGTTGTATCTTTGTTTTCATTAGTTTCAAAGAATTTTTTGATTTCTGCCTTAATTTCATTCTTTAATGAAAAGTCATTCAGGAGAAATTTTGTTTAATTTCATGTAATTGTCTAGTTTTGAGAGATCTTCTTGGTATTGATTGCTATTTTTATTGCATTGTGGTCCAAGAGTGTGGTTGGTATGATTCGGTTATTTTGAATTTGTCAAGAATTGCTTTCTGTTCTAACATGTAGTTGATCCTAGAGTATGTGCTGTATGCAGGTGAGAAAAATGCATATTCTATTGTTTCAGGTAGGGGATTCTATAGATGTCTGTTAGTTCCATTTGTGAAGTATCAAGTTTAGGTCCAGAATATCTTTATTAGTTTTCTACCTCAGTGATCAGCCTAACATTGTCATTGGGGTGTTGGAGCCTCCAAACATTATTGTGCGGTTATCTAAGTATCTTTGTAGGTCTCTAAGAACTTGTTTTATGAATCTGGTGCTCTAATGTTGGGAGCATATATATTTAGGATAGTTAAGTCTTCTTGTTGAATTGAACCCTTTACGTAATGTCTCTTTTTGATTATTGTTGGCTTAATGTCTGTTTTGTTTGAAATAAGAACAGCATCCCCTGCTGTTTTTGTTTTCCATTTGCTTGATAGATCTTTCTCCATCCTTTTACTTTGAGCCTATGAATGTCATTGAATGTGAGATGGATCTCTTGAAGACAGCATAAAATTGGGTCTTGATTCTTTATCTAACTTGCCACTCTGTGCCTTTCAAGTGAAGCGTTTAGTCCATTCATGTTTAAGGCCAATATTGATATGTGAGAATTTTATCCTGTATCATGTTGTTAGCTGGTCATTATGTGGACTCAATTATATAGTTGCTTTACAGTGTCAGTGGGATATGTACTTATGTGTGTTTTTGTGGTGGCAGGTATCAGTCTTTTGTTTCTATATTTAGCATTCCCTTAAGGTCCTCATGTAAGGCAGTTCTGGTGGCAACACATTCCATTAGCATTTGCTTGTTTAAAAGGGATTTTATATCTCCTTTGCTTACCAAACTTAGTTTGGCAGGTTATGAAATTCTTGATTGGTGTTTCTTTTCTTTAAGGATGCTAAATGTAGGCCCCCAATCTCTTCTGGTTTATAAGGGTTCTGCTGAAAGGTTCACAGTTAGCCTGATGAGGTTCCATTTTTGGGTGATCTGATCCATCTCTCTTGCTGACTGTAACATTTTTTCTTTCACATTGACCATGGAAAATCTAATGACTGTTTCTTGGGAATGGTCATCTTATATAGTCTCTCACAGGGATTCTCTGCATTTTCTGAATTTGAACATAAACCTCTCTAGTGAGTTGGGACATTTTTGTGGACATTATCCTTAAATATGTTTTCCAATTTGCTTGGTCTCACTGCATCTCTTTCAGGAATGCTAGTGAGTTGTAGGTTTGGTCTCTTTACATAATCCCATATTTCTCAGAGGTTTCATTCTTTTTAAAATTCTTTTTTCTTTATTTTTATCTGCATTGATTCAAAGGAGCAGCCTTTGAGCTCTGAGGTTCTTTCCTCAGCTTGATCTATTCTGTTATTATTTTCAATTGCATTATGAAATAGGAAATTCTTCATTTCCAGAAGTTCAGTGTGGTTCTTTCTTAAAATGGTTATGTCATCTTTCAACTCTCAGATCATTGTATAGCTTTCTTTAGATTGTATTTCAACCTTCTGTATCTTGTTGAGCTCCCTTGCCATCCAGATTCTGAATTCTATGGTTGTCATTTCAGCCATTTCAATCTGATTAAGAACTATTGCTGAAGAACTAGCACAGTCAATTACAGGTAAGAGGTAACTCTAGCTTTTAGCATTGCCAGAATTCTTGGGCTGGTTCTTTCTCATCTGTGTGGGCTAATGTTTCTTTGACCTTTGAAATTGCTGTATTTTGGATGGGGATTTTTGCTTTTACATTCTTTGATGGCCTTGATGGTTTGACTCTGGTATAAGTTGAGTTCAGTTGATTGGTTTCATTTCTAGATGCTTTCAGGGGGCCGAAGCTCAGCTCAGCATTCCAAGGCTGTGTGCTCTAAATTTGAGGGGTTGGGACCAGGCCCATGACTTTGTCCTCTGGCTTCTGAGGGTAGAACACCTGCTGTGCTGGAAGGGCTCAGGTATTCCCAGTCTGCTGGCAATGACCTTGTGACTGGGGCTGCAAGCAAAAGCACTTTGGTGGAGTGGCAATGGGGTTGTGTGCATATGCACCTGTAGGACAGCAGAGGGAGGCTATGACTAGTGTGCACTGGCATGGGAGGGCTGTAGGTGGGTGCATATTGGTGGAAGTCTGTCTGCAAAAGTGTTCTAATGGGTACGTGGAGGCTGCTAGTGAAAGAGTTACAGTGGTAGCTACAGTCAAGCATTTCACTGGGGCAGCTGAGGGTGCATTGCAAGTGGGTGAGGCCAGGCAGGGAGCCTGGGAGAAGCCGGCGGACAGTGGCATTTGGATCAGACTGGCCCTATCCCATGAGCAAGACAGTCCTACTCTCTTTAGTTCTGGCAGCTAACAAAGACCAAAGCCACCTACAATAGTATGATGAGGCTTGGCAGATGAGCATCCATGTTTGTGCTCCCCTGCAGCTATTCCTACACCAAACCTGGACTCCGTGCAGACTAGGGTTCTGTCTCTGCAACTCTCCAGGCAGTTTTCCCTGTCAACTCAAATGTCTAGTTCGGTTGTGGGGTCTCCCGTGGCTAGGATCCTGGAGGTCTCTGACAAGAGTTGGTCACTTCATGCCTGTTTCACTCACCCCTTCTTTAGGAGCTGCTCAGGACCAGGAATTAGTTCTGGTACTCAGCAAGCCCGTGCAGGAATCCCAGCTTCTTCCCGGGATCTGAGTCCTCCTTCTGTCCACTCTCAGTGCCTTCTTTCCAAGATCTCTTTGAAGCGTGCTGGTTTACTTGATGGTCTGGTCTCTCTAAGTGGGAGAAGCTCTTCCTGGCTACATTGAATTGGCCATTTTTTTCTCATTTATAAAACAGGACTAATGTTAATTACCTCACAGGACTGCTGTGGGGATTACAACACAAGGCCTGATGCTTAATGAGAACTCAATACAATATGGCTAACAGTATGATCTTAATGGTTATAAAAGATGTAATTGATAAGAACAATGGCATAAAAACCTTTGAGATGGGAGTGGCCAGTTGTCAAAGTGCTGTCAAATTGATATACAAGAATATGTTTGGAAAAAAGTAGAAATAAACAATGGCCTTGGATCCCAAAGTAACTTGGCTCTGGGGGCTTCTCCAGCTTCCTCTGCCAGCCAGTGGCTGATACCAAGAGGAAATGAAAGATTTTTTTCTCCTTGGGGTAAGGGAATATAGCACGTTTTTTCTTTTTGATTGTTATTATTACGTAATGAAAATCTTACAAGCTGAAATGGCCTTTCTTACGCTCTGATAAAAATGGCTTCCTTATATCTTTGTATAAGGGAAACAATGTGATCAAATTTGATGAGAAAGAGAAGAAAATAGAGGGGTAGTGATAATTCAGACAGCAGGTAGTCTTTTTTGCTCATATTTACACAGCACCTTAGGACAGTGTTTTAAGTGCTCAGGCTGAGATGATTTATTGCCAGCCCTAATCCCAAACATTCACCTTTCTTCTAAGAGCTCTCACTGTTTGGAAAGGGAATGAGTTGTTGCTGTTTGCAGAAAAAGAGCAATTGAACAAACCAAAGGCAGTATTTTCCAACTCTTTAGTTTACCCTCTGGAAGATGAAAATATTGTTAGAGTGGACACTGGAAGTCCTCATCTGTCATGTGCATGGAATATTAGAGAATATTATTCAAGCAACAATTGGTAGAACAGAAAAAGGCTAAAAGAGATTACCTTCAACAAAGCTTTCCTTGATCCCACCTTATCCCACCCTCATCCTCCAGAGGTATCTCTCTTGCTTCTAAGAGTCATGGCAATTCATCCCTCTCTCAAGCCACTTAATTTTAGTCTGTCTAGGTTATTTATTTGTCATTTGCTAGGCCTATAAGGTAGGAAAGGTACTTGTCTTATATGTTCTCTTTTTGGAACCTGTATGCTCCAGGTCATACCAGCCCATAACAACAAAAAATCTCACTGTTTTGTTTTTCTATGCAGCAAAACTTTGTTTTATTTCACTGTGTCTATGAAAACAAAATTAAATAACTCAACAACCTAAATTATTTCTTGCAGGTTCCTATTAGAAAGAAAAGAAGTGTGTTTAGTAGTAAATTTCAGAACATTATACTTAAAGTATATTCTTGAGATCTGGGAGCCATTTTTGCTTCTGAAAGAAGTGACTGTGCTCAGAGGCAAGATTATATTATACTATAAAAGTCAGCAGGCTACTTTTCTTCCTTGGCTGCAGATTGTTGGGAGAACCTTGTCGATGTGTCCATAAAAATGTCTTCAAACTCAAGTGCCTTAACATCCCTACATTTGTTCCTCAATGAATTCATTCAATATATGGTTTTTGAGGATTCACAAAATGCAATATCTTAATCCACTCTTTTTCCTTCCTTCAGTGGACTTGGTATACTCTTCTAGTGATCTTTGATTGCACAAAGGGAGGTATGGATCCTAGCTTTCTCTTAACCTCAACTCTCCACGACTGAGAAAGCACCATGGAGTAAATATGGCAGGTTCTGTGCCAGTGAGCCATGGTCTGGCAGCCACAAAAACCATTCATCAGCTGTTCAGTCCCATAACTACTTACTGAGTACAAAATCTTGAGAATGGTAAAACAAAGCTGAGTAAGACTGTGCCCTTTCTATAGGGTGGGGGTGATTGAGTCTCTGGCATCAGGTGTATGTTTGTGTGTGCATGTGTGTGAGAGTGTGATTGTGATTTATTGTTCATCTACCTCAACTTATTAGACTTTCAGCACCTTGGAAACTAGTCTGTGTCTTTAAAAACTTTTATTTTCTTGTAATCCCAGCACTTTGGGAGGCTGAGGCGGGCTGATCACAAGGTCAGGAGATCGAGACCACGGTGAAACCCCGTCTCTACTAAAAATACAAAAAAAAAAAAAAAAAATTAGCTGGGCATGGTGGTGGGCACCTATAGTCCCAGCTACTCGGGAGGCTGAGGCAGGAGAATGGCGTGAACCCAGGAGGCAGAGCTTGTGGTGAGCCGAGATCGTGCCACTGCACTCTAGCCTGGGTGACAGAGTGAGACTCCGTCTCACACAAAAAACAAAAAAACAAAAAAAAACCACTTTTATTTTTTATATGACCAAGCAGGAAAATTGACCTTCTTGAGATATACAGTTCTGTGAATATTAATATAGGTATAGATTTGTGATTTGTGTAACTTCCACGTTTGTGTAACTTCCTATTCTCCAGCAACCACCGATCTGTTTTCTATCTATAGTTATTTTACAGAATGTTATAGAAACAGAATTGTAAAGTATGTAACTTTGCAAAACTGGCTTCTTTAGCCCAGGGTGATGACTTTAGGATTATTCATGTTGTTACATATATCAGTAGTTCTTTCCTTTCTCTTGCTGAGTAGCATTCTGTTGTATGGGCCTCACAGTGTATTCATCCATTCAACCATTGAAAGACATTTGTTTTTCATTTTTGGTGATTGTGAACAGAGATGCTGTAAACATTTATGTGCAAGTTTTAGTGTGAACATGTTTTTATTTTTCCATGGTGAATGCTATGAGTGGACTGCTGAATCGTATATACGTATATGTTTACCTCTATAAGAAATTACCAAGCTATTTTCTAGAGGGTCTGTACCATTTTGCATTTCCTCAGGCAAACATATGATGGTTCCAATTGCTCTGTACCCTTATCAGCACCTAGTATTCTGTCAGTACTTTTCATTTTGGCCATTCTAATTAGTGTATAGTGATAGCTCATTATTGTTTTGTTTTCCCAGAATATCTAGTGATGTTGGACATCTTGTTATGGGCTTATTTGCCTTATTTGAATAATCTTTGGTAAAGCCTTATGCCTGTTTTTAAATCGGGTGGTTTATTTTGTTATGGAGCTTTGAGAATTCTTTGCATATTATCCTTTGATCCTTTGAAAATGTGATTTGAAAAATTTCTTCCGAGTTGGTATTTTGTCTTTGAAGTCTCTTATCTGTCATTGGCAAGGAAAAATTTTTTTATTTTGATGGAGTTCAATTAATGAATTTTTTCTTTTCTGGATTGTGCCTTTGCTGTCATGCCTAAAATCTCTTTTCCTAAGGTCAGATTGTAAAGATTTTTTTCCCTGGTTTTCTTCTAAAAGTTTTATAACTACATTTTATATTTAAATATGTAATCCAATCTAAATTTTTGTGTAATTTCATGAATTTTTACATAACTTTACATATTTATTTTGTATAATTTTCTGTCCATTTTCCCATCTGTCCTTTCTTTGCTTTATTGTACTGGCTAGGATCGTGGGTATAATGTTAAATAAAAGTTGTGATAGTAGACATTATTCTCTGATCTTAGGTGGGAAGTATTCAGTATTTCACCATTAAGGATGATGTTAGGGTATAGGGTCAAGGTTTGTTTTATGTTTTTGCATATGGGTTATCAATTGTTTTGGAACAATTTTTTGAAAAGATTGTTGTGTCCACTGAATTCCCTTTGCATCTATTAAAAATCATTATTTTTCTGGTTATATGTCTGGGGTTTTACTTCTAGACTCTATTCCATTGATCCATGTGTTCATCTTTTCACCAGTCTCACACTTTGTGATTATTGTAGCTTTATTTTGTAATGTTAAAATTGGATAGTGTGAGTCTTCCAAGTTTATTCATTTTTATTCAAAATTGTGGTTCCCTTGCCTTTCCATAGACATTTTAGCATCAGCTTGCCTAATTCTATGTCATAAATCTTGCTAGGGATTTTATTGGGATTGCAGGAAATCTAAAATTGATGCAGAAAGAGAGACTTGAGATCTTTCCTGTGCTGTTTTCCAATCCACAAACATGGTATTTTTATCAATTTATTTAGGTGTCCTTTTGAATTCTTTCATCAGCATTTTATTTTTTTTAACATACAGTTTCTGTCCATGTTTTGTTAGATTTAAACCAAAATATTACGTATTTTCAGAACTATTGTAAATTGTATTGTTTTAGCTTTCTTTTTCCAATTATTCATTACTATTATATTACTTTTCTATTGCTGTTGTAACAAATTGCCACACACTTAGTGGCTTTAAACAATACATATTTGTTATCTTACTATTTATTCTGTAGGTAAGAAATCCAACTGGAGTCTCACTGGGCTAAAATTAAAATGGTTAGCAGGGATGTTTCTTTCTGAAGGCTCTGGGGGAGAATCCTTGCCTGTTTTAGATTCTGGAAGTTAACCACATTTCTTGGCTCATGGCCTCCAACTTCCATCTGCAAAATCAAAAATGTCAGGTGAAGTTCTCTGACTTCCATCCATGCAAAGATTATAGGTAAGAATATTTTGCAATTTTAAGGAATTATGCAATTTTATTGGGTCCACCTGGATAATCCAGGATAATCTATTTCAAGGCCCATAACCTTAGTAATATCCACAAAGCCATTTTGCCATGTAAAGTAATATATTAACAGGTTCTGGGAATATTGCAGTATTGTCGTGAATATCTTTGGAAGGGCATTATTCTGCCTAGCACAGCAAATATATAGAAATATGGTTGATATTTTAATGTTGGCCTTGTATCCTGTGATCTTGTTAAACACAATTTTTTAGTTGCAAGGTTTTACCCGCTAGATATATGGGATTGCATACATGATTATATTATCAGTGTTTGAAGAGTGTTTTATTTCTTCGTTTTCATTTTATATGACTCTCTTCCCTCGTTCTTCTGCCCATTATCCCATCTGTCCTTTCTTTCCTTTAATGTACTGACGAAAATTTTGAGTGCAATGTTGAATAAAAGTTATGATAGTGGACATTATTGCCTGATCTTAGAAAGCATTCAGTATTTCACCATTGAGAATGATGCTAGCTCTAGGTTTTTGCAGATGCCTTTTATGCCTTCTTTAAGGGTTCTTAATCATAAATGGATGTTGAATTTTGTCAAATGTTCTTTTTTCCTGCACCAATTGATAGAATCATTCTGTGTTTATTTAGAATTTAATGTAATAGATTATATTAATTGTGTTTGTATGTTGAACCAACCTTGCATTCCCAGAATAAATACCACTTGATCCTGTTACATGATTCCCTTTATATATTGCTAGAGTAAAATTACTTCTTTTTTAAGAAGTTTTACATGTATGTTTATGAGGGATATTTGGTCTATTGTTTTCTTTCTCTAACATTGTCTTTGTCTGGTTTCAGCAGCAGGACTAACTTGACCTTATAATATTCATTGGGAAGTATTGCTTTTCTTATATTATTTGGAAGAGTGTATGCAGAATTTGTGTTAATTCTGTCTTAAATATTTGATAAAATCTTAAGTAAAATCATAGGGCCTAGAGGTGACTCTTTTGGGAACTTTTAAATTATAGATTCAATTTATTTAATAGTTGTAGAACTTTTCAGATTATGTTTAGTTTGAGTAAGTTTTGGTAGTTTCTGGTTCTTGAGGAATTGTCAATTGCATATTCTTTTATTGTCATTTTAATATCTCTGGGCTTTGTAATAATATCTGTTTTATTCCTGATATTGGTTGTGCCTTTTCTCTCTTTAAAATCTGTTAGTCTTGCTAAAGGTTTACCAAGAAATAAAAGGCATCTGTATAGGAAAGGATGAAATAAAAGTTTCTCTGCTGATGATGTGATCACATATATAGACAACTCTGAAGACTCTACCAAAAATTATTAGAATGGGTAAACAAAATTATTAAAGTTGTAGGTAATGAAAACATCATAGAAAGATCAGTAACATTTCTATATATTCCATACTAATGGACTATCCAAAAATTAATAATCCCATGGTGTCAAAAAATGCTTAGCAGAAAATTTAACCAAGGAGATGAAAGATCTGTACACAGAAAACTATAAAAGCTTGATGAAGGAAATTGAAGAAACAAAAATAAAAGATATCTCATGATCGTGGATTGTAAGATTAATATTGTTAAAATAGCAATACTACTCAAAGGAATCTATGGATTCAGTGTAATTTCTGTCAAAATTTCATATTGTTTTTCACAGAACAGAAAAAAAAAAATCTTAAAGTATGTGTGAAACCAGAAGAGACTTCAAATAACCAAAGCAACCTTCAGCAAAAAAAGAAAAACAAAAACGAAACTTGGAGGCGTCTTACTCCCTGATTTCAAAATATATTATAAAATGACTTAAAATCAAAACACCATGGAACTGACATAAAAACAGACATGTAGACCAATAGAACAGGAAAGAAAGCCCAGAAATAAATCCAAGTATATAAGGAAAATTGGTTTTCAACAAAGATGCCACGATAAAGATGGCACAAATGTACCAAATAACACACAATGGGGAAAGGACAATTTCTTCAGTGAATGATGTTGGGAAAACTGGATATCCAAATTGATATGGTTTGGCTCTGTGTCCCTACTCAAATCTCATCTTGTAGCTCCCATGTTTCCCATGTGTTGTAGGAGGGACCCAGTGGGAGATGATTGAATCATGGGGGCAAGTCTTTTCCGTGCTATTCTCTTGATAGTGAATGGTTCTCATGAGATTTGATGGTTTTAAAAGGGGAGTTTCTCTCTGCAAGCTCTCTCTTTGCCTGTAGCCATCCATGTAAGATGTGACTTGCTCCTCCTTGCCTTCCACCATTATCTTGAGTCTTCCCCATCCATGTGGAATTGTAAGTCCATTAAACCTCTTTCTTTTGTAAATTTCCCAGTCTTGGGTATATCTTTATTAGCAGTGTGAGAATGGACCAATACAGTAAATTGGTACCAGGAGAGTGGGGTATTGCTGAAAAGATACCTGAAAATGTGGAAGTGACTTTGGATCTGGGTAAAAGGCAGAGGTCGGAACAGTTTGGAGGGCTCAGAAGAAGACAGGAAAATGTGGGAAAGTTTGGAACTTCCTAAAGACTTGTTGAGTGGTTTTGACAAAAATGCTGATAGTGACATGAACAATAAGGTCTCAGGTAGAGATGAGGAACTTCTTAGGAACTGGAGCAAAGGTGACTCTTGTTATGTTTTAGCAGATAGTCTGGGAGCATTTTGTCCCTGCCCTAGAGATTTGTGGAACTTTGAACTTGAGAGAGATGATTTAGGGTATCTTGCGGAAGAAATTTCTAAGCAGCAAAGCTTTCAAGATATGACTTGGGTGCTGTTAAAGGTATTCAGTTTCAAAAGGGAAACAGAGCATAAAAGTTTGGAAAATTTGCAGCCCGACAATGCAATAGAAAAGAAAATCCCATCTTCTGAGGAAAAATTCAGGCTGGCTGCAGAAATTTGCCTAAGTAACGAGGAGCTGAATATTAATCCCCAAGATAATGGGGAAAACGTCTCCAGAGTATGTCAGAGACCTCTGTGGCAGCTTCTCACATCACAGGCTTGAAGACCTAGGAGGAAAAAAATAATTTCATGGCCTGGACCCAGGGTCCCCATACTGTGTGCAGCCTAGGGACTTGGTGCCCTGCATCCCAGCTGCTCCAGCCGTGGCTGAAAGGGGCTAACACAGAGCTCTAACCATGGCTTCAGAGGAGGCAAGCCTCAAGCCTTGGCAGCCTTCATGTGGTATTGAGCCTGTGAGTGCACAGAAGTCAAGAATTGAAGTTTGGGAACCTCTGTCTACATTTCAGAAGATGTATTGAAATGCCTGGATGCCCAGGAAGAAGTTTGCTGTAGGGGCAGGGTCCTCATGGAGAACCTCTTGTAGGGCAGTGTGGAAGGGAAATGTGGGGTGGGAGTCCCTACACAGAGTCCCTACTGAGGCACTGCCTAGTAGAGCTGTAAGAAGAGGGCCACCATCCTCCAGACCCCAGAATGGTAGATACACTGACAGCTTGCACTGTGCACCTGGAAAAGCTGTAGACACTCAATGCCAGCTCATGAAGGTAGCCAGGAGGGAAGCTGTACCCTAAAAGCCACAGGGGCAGAGCTGCCCAAGACCATGGAAACGCTCCTCTTGCATCAGTGTGACCTGGATGTGAGACACGGAATCAAAGGAGATCATTTTGGAGCTTTAAGATTTGACTGTCGGCCGGGCACGGTGGCTCAAGCCTGTAATCCCAGCACTTTGGGAGGCCGAGACAGGTGGATCACGAGGTCAGGAGATCGAGACCATCCTGGTCTACATGGTGAAACCCCGTCTCTACTAAAAAATACAAAAAACTAGCCGGGCGAGGTGGCAGGCGCCTATAGTCCCAGCTACTTGGGAGGCTGAGGCAGGAGAATGGCGTGAACCCGGGAGGCGGAGCTTGCAGTGAGCTGAGATCCGGCCACTGCACTCCAGCCTGGGCGACAGAGCGAGACTCTGTCTCAAAAGAAAAAAAAAAAAAAAAGAGATTTGACTGTCCTCCTGGATTTCGGATTCTCATGGGGCCTGTAGCCCCTTTGTTTTGGCCAATTTCTCCCATTTGGAATGGCTGTATTTACTCAATGCCTGTAGCCCCATTGTATCTAGGAAGTAACTAACTTGCTTTTGATTTTACAGGCTCATAGGTGGAAGGGACTTGTCTTGGATGAGACTTTGGACTGTGGACTTTTGAGTTATTGCTGAAATAAGTTGAGACTTTGGAGGACTGATGGGGAGGCCTGATTCATTTTGAAATGTGAAGATATGAAATTTGGGAGGGACTGGAGTGGAAAGATATGGTTTGGTTATATGTCCCCACCCAAATCTCATTTGTAGCTCCCATAATTCCCACGTGTTGTGGGAGGGACCTGGTGGGAGATTGAATCATGAGGGCAAGTCTTTCCTGTGCTTTTCTCATGATAGTGAATGGGTCTCATGAGATCTGATGGTTTTAAAAATAAGAGTTTCTCTGAACAAGCTCTCTACATTCTGCCAGCCGTGTAAGATGTGACTTGCTCCTCCTTGCCTTCTGTCACCATTGTGAGGCTTCACCAGCCCCGTGGAACTGTAAGTCCCTGAAACCTCTTTCTTTTGTAAATTGCCTAGTCTCAGGTATGTCTTTATTAGCAGTGTGAGAATGAACTAATACACACATGCAGAAGAATAAACGTAGATGCTTATTCCACATGCTACATACAAATCAACTAAAAATAGATAATACTTAAATGTGAGAGCTGAAACTCTAAAGCTACTCAGGAAAACATAGGGGAATTACTCTGTTTTATGGTTTAGAGAAATGCCAGGCTATTCCCCAAAGCAGTTGTACCATTTTACTTTCCCACCAGCAGTGAGATTCTGATGTTGTTATACCCTCATCAACACTTGTTATTATCTGGCTTTTTAATTCTAGCCATTCTAGTGGTATCTCATTGTGGTTTTAATTTGCATTTTCCTGATAATTAATGATTTCAAGCCTCTTTTCATGTGCTTACTGGCCACTTGTATATATTCAATAGAGAAATGTCTATTCAGATTGATTTGTTTTATGCGACCACCAGAGCAGGTGCCAGAGAAAAGGCAAGTAGGCAAGATAAAAAGGAAACTTTATTAGGTAGCCAATGTAAAGAAAGAGGAAGCGAGGTTCACCGGTCTCCGGCGGCAGAGGCCGAAGAAGTCGCTCTGGTGTTCTCGGGCGAGGTTCCTAGGTCCAGGTACTAGGAGTGGCCGAGGAAGTTAGCTCCGCGTGCCTGCCGAGCGGCTTTTATGTCTTGGGCCTGGGAGTGGGAGGGCGGTAGGCGGGATGCGGGTGGGTCGAGGGCCCTGCAGTGGGCGCGGTCAGGTAGGTTTTGGTTTCCCCAGTCGGACGTCATGCTGCACCTGCGCAGTTGACCTGTGCCTTCCCCTGGCGCGGGAAAGTTGGTGATGAAGAACCCGGAAGTATGCCATCTTAGTCACCTTTGTTCTTTGTTTCCCTCTCCCTCCGTCCAGACACAGATCCCTTCCTCAGTTTTTATTGGTTTGTCTTATTATTTAGTTGTGATATTGCTTTATATATTCTAGATGTAAGTTCCTTATCAGATGTATAATATGAAAGTATCTTCTCCCATTCCATGAATTAGCTTTTCACTTTCGTGATGCTGTCCTTCGAAGCACAAAATTTTTAAATTTTGATGAAGTTGTATTTATTTTTCCTTTTGTTGCTCATGCTTTTCATTATCTAAGAATCTTTTACTAAATTCAAGGTCTTATGGATTTATCCCTATGTATTTTTTTCTCAGAGTTTTATAGTTTTAGCTATTACATTTAGTTCTTTGGTTCATTTTCAGTTAATTTTTCTATATATGGTTTAAGAAAAAGGTTCAACTTCATTCTTTTGCACACTTGCAAATACAAGTGTCCCAGAACCATTCATTCAGGAATCTCTTTTTTTCCCCATTGGATGGTCTCGGCAACCCTATAAAAATCATTTGACATATATATATACACACACACACATATACACACACACACATATATACACACATATATATATGGTTTATTTCTGAACTCTCAATTCTATTTCATTGGTCTATATGTCTCTGTTACTTCTGAGAATTTACTTTAGTACTTTTGCACACAGGCTTATGGCAACATGCTCCTTTGGGTAAGTTTCTCTGGCCTCTCTGTTTTGCTGCCCTACCGCATACTAGGTCAGCATGCTCCACTGAGACAGAAGCTCTTTTGGGTGTGGCTGTCTTTCACAATGACTCCCTCTCTTATCCTGATACTGTGGCTTTCCAAATTATAATTACTACCCTATTCAACCCCAATCTCAGGCCTTTTACTTAACTGGTTTCCTTTGTTCATTCTTCAAGATAATTTCCTGAGTGAACAAGCATTTCTACTTCATGGGGAATACCTTATCTCCAAATACAGGGTATGATTTGCTCTTGTAGCCCTGTTAAATCAGTCACAAAACAGTCTGACATTGTTTCATTCTTTTATCATACAACTTGGTAAGAAACACCTTTTTTGTCTTCTATATATATTTGTATTTTAGTAAAACCATCCTTCTATAAAGGACATCCAGGAATAATGACTTAGAGGGCTCTGGAGTAGTAATCTTCAAGTCCAAGATGGCACCTGACAGTAGGGCTCAAGGTGAAGAGTCAGCTAACCCCACTAGTTTTCCTATTCTTGAGAGAGAATATTTGGATGGGTCATCTTGATTTGTCCTTCCCCATGCTGGTCTGCATTTTATACATGAGCATTATTGGCAGTCATTCCATGACGAGAAGACAGCATTCTAGCAAGTTTGGGGCTGTTTGATGCTTAGCTAGCAGAAAGAAAATTGCCCATAGTGGTCAGCTTACTTCAGCTCCTACCATTGCTTTCAGGCATTATATTGGGGCTTGCACTTTTTGTCATTTCAGTATGCTAAGCTAATTGATAAGCTTTTTCCCTCATGTCTCTTAGTTTGGCTGCACACTGAGCAAGATTCCTTACATTTTCACTCTCTTCAATTTGCTGATGCAGAACTAATAGGTAGTCAATATTCCTGCCCAAATACTTAAAGAAACATGGTGTTAATGGTAGGTTGTACATAATGGTTTCATCCTTAGTTGCAGTTTAGAAGTGAGGCGAAAATTAACATTCTACTACTAACCTTGTTCACAGCACTTTCTGCATCACTTTTAACGTTTGGTTGACTCAGCTTTGGAGCTCACTGGAAGTAAGCTTAGACATTGGGTCCCAGCCAATCAGTTACCGCAAGAAGCAACTGTCACTCAAAGCCTCTTTCTTTCTCTGAGAGTATTTTAGCGTGAAATCTATTTATTGAGCAGCACTTCTCCCATAATATCTGGGTTATTTTGAGTGATGGTGATTCCTGATGGGAAAAGTTTGTGCACAAGGGATGAAGCAATCACATGCTTCCCTGTTACCAGTCCCAGGGACCAGAAATTTATAAACACGGATTCTATGGACTTGCCAGCTTAGCTTGCAGTTAAGCTGCCTGACTGACAATGTTTTCATGTGAAAAACATGCCATTATGTATTTTAGCACCCCCACCCCCACCCCAGAAGATGCTGAATAGGCTTTCAGGAGCAAACCCAGGGTTTATAATGGGCTTTGCAGACCTGGCATGATCTGCCATTCATAGTTTTTATTTCTGTCAGTCTCCATCCTTGGAGGTCTCATCTCCTCTGGAAGCTAGCACTTGCTGATGTTACCTATCCCCCTACTCAACTCCCACATTCAAGGGCGCAGCATTGACAAATGACTTTTTTTTTCTTTTTTCTTCTCACTTCCTTACATGTCTAAGTCCTGGATATCCTCCAATGCTCAGTTCAAATCCCTCAAATCTGAGTTCTTCCATGAATCATGCCATGCTCTGTGCCATGGCACTGTGTGAATCTGAGAAAGGAGAAGGCCCACTATTGGAATTATTTTCAATCCTCTACTTTCTTTTATCTTTACCTCAAACCAGTTGATACCATTTTCCTTAACCACACACAACAAACTTGAAGCAGTCCGAACTATACTATAGTACTTCATCTATATTCCTACTGTAATTTTCTTTTCTTCACGAAACAATAAACTCCTTGAGAATGCTCATCTTTCAGTTCCTTGAAACAACTTGCTCAAGCAGCATTAATACCTAACTAATGTTCACTGTCTTATGTGAATATTAGAAATGAAGACAGAGATTAGGCAAAATATCCCAAATTGGCTTAGAAATCATAATTCTTGGCCAGGTGCAGTGGTTCATGCCTGTAATCCCAGCACTTTGGGAGGTCAAGGCGAGAGGACCACCTGAGGTCAGGAGTTCAAGACCAGCCTGGCCAATGTGGTGAAACCCTGTGTGTACTAAAAATACAAAAATTAGCCAGGCCTGGTGGCAGTTGCCTATAATCCCAGCTACTCAGGAGACTGAGGCAGGAGAATCACTTGAACCCGGGAGGCAGTGGTTGCGGTGAGCCAAAGTCATGCCACTGCACTCCAGCCTGGGTGACAAGAGTGAAACACTGTCTCAAAAAAAAAACAAAAAACAAAACACACACACAAAAAAACACTACTCAGTATTTTTTGAAGAACTACGTATACTTAGTAAAGTAAGTATATGCTCAGCAAATATTTGGTTGAATGTACCAACAAGCAGAAATTATTTCATGTGGCATGAGTATATACAGAACAAGTAACATTTTCACATTTAAGTCTGATAGCTGTGTTTTGTGATCTTTCATCTCATACCTGTCCTCAGACTATAGGATTGACTCTTTGACCACTTCAGAGCTGAATAAATTAGAAAATGGTATTCTGCAATTTTGGGATTTTATTAGAAAGTTGTGCTTTTGTTAAATATTCAAAGTTTTCTGGAGTCAAAAGTCAGTTTCTTAGTAAATGAAATATTTTGTAATTCTCCTTGGGGCATTTTTGTTAGTACATTTTCATTGAACAATTTGTAGTAATTAATATCAATAAATTAGGTAAATAAAAATTTCTACTAATCTTTGCACTGTGTTTACATGAGAAGCTGGTGAAATGTATAGGAGTGAACAGCATCATTTATTTCTGTATAACTGGGTGTTAGACTCTTTAGCAGATTACTCTGTTCTTCAATTTGGGATGTTGATGAATGGGATGTTGGTAGTTCTTTAAGTTGGACTATCAAATATTTATGTTAAATGCTAAAGATTCCTGATATTGATACCTTTCCTATGTAATGGAAAGGATTACAAGATTGACATAGTGACTTCAAAATGTTCTTAGAAACTTTTAGGTAGTAACATTATGAAGTTCCGTAAGGTTCTTTCAGACATCAGGAAATACTTTCCTTTAATTTTAATAAGGTTTAATTAACCTAAATAGATGTTAGTTGAATAAGACAAATTTTATAATTTTAACCCGAATAGATTTTGGCTGAATTAACCCAAACAGATTTTGGTTGAATGACACAGATTTTATAATTTTGAATACTTTTATCAGCTTATATTTATACTTGAAATTCAATATTAAAAAACTTGGAGTAGTTGAAAGTCTGTGGCTTACCATCTGACAGTAAAGAATAAAGGGTTGTAACCACTTCTCTAAGACAAAAAAGGGATACCTATTCCTTCATTTGGTAATTCCAACCTTATGGAAAGTTGATGACTTAAAACCTAAATTGTCTTTCACTTAATAGCTAAGATTAATGAGTGAGTTCTACTGTCAGCAAAATATGTTTTGCCTCTTGCTGACTCTGCAACCTGCATCTACTTTTGGGTAGCATGACAGCAACAACAGAAAAACGATTTCATCAGGCCTTTAAAACTGGGCAATATAGACACGCAAATATGTAGTTTGCAGATAATGATAATTTTCCTGAGCTGTGTGAGGGTCATCTAATGCCTTTCCTTTTCAGGGCTTATTGTTCTGTAGGGAATATAATAGAAAAAAATAGGACGAAAGGGGTGAGGAGTGGTGGGGAGGAGAAAAATAGTTTTAGATTTGGTACTTTTCTGGTGAGCATAGGGTTAAAAAGTAAACTAGCTTTTTTTAGTAAATATCTCTTACTGTCGCCAATGAAATCAAACTGCTATCAGTGAGTTTTCCTAGAAAGAGACTAACAAAGTAGGTTAGATAAATGAAAGAGCCTAAATTTTGAGGTAGCCAAAATATATTTGATTCCAGTTTGGCCATTAACTACTAGTGTGAACTTGGATTGGGTCTTTGGACGTTTTGAGCTTTAGTTTCCTTATATCTATGAAATGAGGATGAAGTCATCATCTTTCACCCCGAATTTGCTTGGAGCGAATTTGGATGCTGGCGCTGCCACTCACCTCCTAGGCGAAGAGCCCTTTATCGTTTTTATTCCATAAATCCAGTGTGTTCATCATGAATTCTTGGTTCACATTGCTGACGTCTTTGTTCTTTTACAATGATTGGGTGCTTAGACTTCTTCAATTGGCTTCTAGTCACTCTGCCTCTAGCAGCTCAGATGCTGCCTCCTCAAGGAAGACCCCAGTGACCTCCTCATGTACATTACCCTGTCTCCTCTGACTTTGTCTAAAACTTGCAGGGACATCTCTTATAGCATACTCCGTTCTCTTCATCAAGGTCTACGTCGTAGTCATCTTTCAGCCTGGGTCTGAGGTGTCTGAGACATGCTGGGAGTCCACTTAATATTTGTTGAATAAGTCAGTGAGTGAATGACATCAATTTGCTGGGTGATTGTAATCTATGACAAAAAACCAGGAATTTAATAAATGGCAGGTATTATCAATATGATTACTACTATTTTTATTCTCTGAAAAAGTTTGTAAATGGTTAGCATGCTTTCACAGGGCTTGATGCTAATTATTATAGGTGATATATTAACCCAGATATCAGTGCCACCAATTAGTGAATCAGCCTCTAAACTGGGATCATCAAATTAGTTGTTTCCTGATTTAAGCAACAGTCCTTTTCAACTCAGATCATAATGGGGAAGCAGGGACACAGAAGATACAAATACAACCAGGGTGCGGAAAAAACATTCACGTGGGGTCTGGGTTCAGATAATTCTGAGACATAGCAGATGAAAGATTTCACCAGCTCTCTGGTAGGCAAGGGCCCAGGCTAATATCACAACCAGCCTTATATTGTACGGGTGAATTCATAACTTCATGGTTTAGAAAAATGTGTGTGGTATATTCTGCAGGGTAAAATGATTCATTTGCAGTAAAATTTTCTGCTAATATAAAGCCTAGCAAATGAGTACCCATGCCAGGATCATTAACTTTAGTTTAAGGGATCAGCTGATGTGTGCAGCCAATATTCTGATGTTCAGAGAGGAAGAACTAACAGAGCATCATCCCTTACAGTCTGCTGCCCAGACAAGATATAATCTTCCTTGAAGTGCTAATCATATGACAGCCTGAGGATTGGACTGTCCTACATATTTAATAGATTCTATGTATAAACTGACAGAAAGGGTATGATGGTGATGTGAATATAGAGATTTAAATGATCTAAAATGTGTACTTCTAATCTTTGTTGTTTCTTTCTGAATAGTGTCAAGCATTTACCATTACTGTGCATAAATCCCCTCATTCAAGTTAGAAGAAATTTGAACAGCTCAGGAAAAATGGTTCTGGTATTCTGACTTTACCAGAAACATCTTTTTAAGAGTTGCTAACTGGTATTGGAAATCGCTGTAAAACTGACTTGACTGCTTTCCTCCCTTGGATTGGCTGTTGTGCAGAATGTCACCTTCCACTGATGAGGGCAGATCTTACACACTTGTCCTCTGCCATCACTCTGACCACAGAGGCTCTGGTACCAAAGTTGAAGGCAGAGTGGGAGAATGAGATAAAACTCGTGACTCCAGAATATTCTGTGGAAGAGATTCCTTTGAAAACAAATTTCCTCACTTGATCTTGTTTTCCTCTAATTCCTGTAATTTGTCTCTTTCTTCTGAAAAACGAAAACAACAATTTCTTCAACTCAAAGTCCTGGCTGCCAGTTAATTAGTATCTCACTGAAATGGCCTTCAGGGACATCTGAAAGGTCAAGGAATGATTTGAAGCTTTTGGGTCAATTTTTAAAGTATTATCTGAACTCCAGGGCTCTTCAATGAATATACAAATAATTATTTCTTTGAACATGAGAATGTTTAATACTGGAGAAAATATAGTAAAACATGCAACTTTATCCACTGATGGTCCAAGTGCTAATAGAATAGAATTGATATCTTTTTGGAAAGCACTTTGTTAGCACGACTCAAGAGTAATAAAATGTTTATACCTTTTGGCTCAATAATTCTCCTTTAAAATTTTTTCCCCTATTTTTGTTGAAAAATGATCAATACAAACCATTTTCCTTTTAAGTTTACTTTTCTCTATTTTTATTGAAAATGATCCAATAATTTGAATTCTGAGACCCTGTCTTAAGAAATATTTTAAAGAAACAATAATCTTGATACATAAAGATGTTCAGCAAGGTATTATTTAGGGTATTGAACACATAATCAACCTAGATGTACAGTTACAGTATGTTAATTAAAATGACTGTGTACTGATTACAGAGTTAATTAACATTGATGAGCATTTTGTTAAGAATCAAGATGGTTATACAAAGGCATATACAATATTATTAAAATTGAGCAAAATTTATGCATACCATATAGCTAGGATAGTTTGCTGTTCCCTTGAAGTGAACCTTAGCATAGGGTCATCTTCAGAAATAACAACAAAAAACCTGAGAAAAATCTCAAAAAGAATGAATGTAAATCACTTTTTTGTGTATGTGTTCTCTTGGAAAACATTAAAGGGGATTTTTTTCATAACACACATCTAATCTACTTAAAGTTTCTCTTTTTGTTCCATTGCCCCAGTGTCTCAGTTATTGGAGAATGAAAGTTGCCCAACTACTCCCTCTTTCCCCAGGACTCATCCTTAATTTCCACTGGAATGGTTCTGATCTTTTTCACTCTTTCCCCCTCCTCATTTACATCTTCCTCCTTTGATCTTCCTAGAGAGTAAGTTTTGCTGTTTCCAGTGTAAATCACTCAACTCTTTCTACTCCTTCGTCTTCTCAACTGCCTAATTCTGCATGATAAAAGTCGAGAAACAGAGTGAGCAAAGAGAAAAGAAACCTCAGTGGGCTGGTCACAGGCATTGAGAGATTGTGAATACTAAATATACTATATTTTTCCTGTCCCACATGTTTTCAGAAAAGTCTGGATCACATATGCCAGAATGTTTTAATTGGGATTTTGGGTAGTTTCAATCTTCTTTTAACTTGTCTGTTTTCTAAAATGTTTATATTTAATATGTACTTTTTTAGCCATTAAAGGAAAGGACTTTAAAAAGAATCTTACCTATAATTAAAAAAAGTTGTCTCTCCATGGGGAAAAATAGAATAGTAAATTATTACTTTTTTCCCAACTTTATTGAGGTATGATTGATAAATAAAAATTGTATTTATTTATTTAAAAAAAGAATCTTACCTCCAGACTTCTAAGCAGAATAAAGAAGGATAAAACAAATAAATAAAATTAGTAGGTATGAGATAGTTAAATCACTAAGAATGAGTCTGGAGAAGAGATGTGGGATAGATACAGAAAATAAACTACATACAATAAATCATTTTTTCCAAATGATAATTATTTAACATTATGATGTAGATGTTATTTTAATAGAATTCTCAGGCTCATTTATTTCCACATCTTTAGGCCAGAATGTCCCCACATTATTCCAGATAAATGTGAAGTTCCTGTTTTAGAAGATCCCCACCAGGAAATTAATTAGTCTCCTAGGATTATGTCTAATACTTTACCAGGGATAAGAATGTATATCCAGAGTAAATTTTCTGGATTTAATGGAGATGAGAGGCAGCTGTATAATGATTATCCTTCACGCCTTCGGCTAACACTGATCACTTTTTTTTCATTCTGATGGTTAAATTGCTACAACTCTTTTAAAATCTTTCCTCTAAGGATCTCTATGTCCTCCTTTGGTACCTTCACATTTGCTCTGGATTCTCCCAACATTTTCACTGGATCTGAATCAGTGGAAGCTGAGTCTTTTCCTTGTTCCTGATTGCTACTCCCAACATTATTTAATGGTTCAAAAGTATGGTGGTTCTTCTCTCCCACAGATGTACTGTAATGGTGTTAGAAAAATAATAGTAGCAGTGATGATAATATGTGATCTTAATGCCAATTCTACAGAATATTTGCTATCATTGTTTCCATTTTGCTGATGGGGAAATTAAGGCTTAGTATATTTAACTGGTGGGCAAGTTCACCCTGCTGGGAAGAACCAGACTGAGACAAAGGTGGGTTTCACTCCAGAACTCCAGAAGTTAATACTCACTTAATTTACACCACAACCCTATAAGGAAAGTATTTAAGACATAATAAATGTAACACAAGCAACACATGTTAGAAAAGTGCCTGTTGCACATAGAACTAAGCAAGTTATTGATACAGTTAAGAGGAAGCATCCTCTGAAAGCTGCATTCAGGAGAAAACACAGGAGAAGACGACCATGTATTCCCATCTCAACCCCTGTTCAATTTCTGCCTTGAAAACTACAGAGAATGGTGATTCAAATTTTAAATAGCTATAAAGCCACTCTAAGCTAAATGATATTCCTCAAAATTTCTTCTCAAGTAGTAGGAAAGCATAAATGTTACAGGTTCAGTTTTCTTGCTTGGGAGAGGGAGAGTGGTGAAGCAAGTCAGCGCAGCAGATGTCATTCATAGAACTTGAACCACTTTTTGCTTTGGAAAAGACAAATGCAAACAGGGTGACATAAACTATATATATATTCTCTGTGTGTGACAACCTAACCTGTATTTATATTCATGATAGCAAGTTAATTTGAAGATATATTCACTGTGGTCCATAAACAAGGCTTTACCAACACATCCTTAGAAAAGTAAATATTTTCTTCATTATTCTCTGGGTCTCTTGTAGACAAACACACACACACACACACACACACACACACACACAGCAGAGTGCTGGGTTCCCACTGAGGAAAAAGGTTTTATTAATAAGTATGACCAAAATCATTATGGTGCCGCCATGCACATAGATCTTGTGTGCATGTGTTTGTGTGTATGTGTATACATACCCACAGGAAGTCCAGAGAAAAATGAAAAAAATTTGCTCTTCTCGAAATGTAATGAGATGAAGCATGCTCTTCCTCAATGCCTGTGGCTGTTTCAGGATTAATCCCTCTGCCTCACATTCCACCTTCTCTGAATCTTGAGCATTGCCTCCCTGGCATTCAGGGCTTCCTGTCGTGGCTCCTTGATGAAGTCTTCCCTCCCATGCATAGCCTTATATTGTGAATTTCTGCTTTTCTTCATCTTCCCCATCTTCATCATTTCTCTATTCTGTATTCTGTTCTCTTAGAATCATCCATGGCACCTCACTGAGATCAGATTTAGCAAATAAAAATTCAGGATGCCAGTTAAACTTGAATTTCAGGTAAATGGAAAATTATTTTTCAGTTTAAGCATGTCCCAGGCAATATTTGAGACATATCTATATAAAGTAGTCTTTATTGTTTATATGAAATTCAAATTTAACTGGCTGTTGATGGAAATGAGAGTAAAGGAAATTCTTGTGATTTAGTGAAGAAAGCTCAGCTGAATTGTATTCTATTGTTATATGGAAAGAAGAACTCACAGTTATGAACTTGTGGATGTTTAGCTGATGGAATCTCAGCAAAGTGTTAAAGGTATCGCTTGGTTTCTTCTGGCTTTCTTATAGTGAAATGTGACAGAAAAGAGACCGACTGGAGGAAGTTCTCTAAGCAGAAACAGAACTAGGACTTGGGTACTTCGGAAATTCTCAGCCTATCCAGATTGAAAAAAAAAAAATGCTACAATCAGGAGATTTGCAGTCAGTAAGTTGTGCTATGGAGAGAAAGTCAAGATTATGGCTGGACAACTTTTCACTTGCTCCTTGTAAGGATCAAAGGTCCAAGAATTCAATCACATTATGTCTTATAGTTCATGGATCCCCTAAACCATTTCAGGAGAAGTGAAAAATAGAGATGAGATTATCCAGGAAGGATCTTTGAAGGAGCATCTTGTCTAATGGAGTAAGTCCTTGGAACATACATGGAAAACCCACACCATCCTTGAGGATATTATATCATCAGAAACACTGCCAGTTTGGGCTAAAACTGACAGGAAGAAATGAAAGAAGGCTGTCAGGCTCCAAAAATTCTACATGCAGGAAACAGGTTTATAAATTACTCAGTTGTAAAGATGTTCTGCCTTTTGTCCAAAAGGATGACCCAGATGACAGAACTCTTAGCCAAAAGGGCTGTTTTATGTCCAAAGAATGGAGGTGTGGACCGGGGGGCAGAAGTGTAAGACTCAGAGGATTATTCCTAGACTTCTAAACCTAATAAATTTGTTTCCATATGGATCTCAATATTGCTCAGGACCAGTGATTCTTTTCTTCCTTCTATCCCCACCGCATGTCCCCCTTTAAACGGAAATTATTGTAACTTCCTATGTCTGTCCCGTCATTGTATTTTGGGATCACTTTGCTTGTTTTCTAGTTTTACAGGTCAAATGGGGATAATTTTTGCCCCAATTGATCACACCAAGAGTTTCACCCATATATTATTTAAGGAATGAGATTTAGAACTTCTTGGTCAGTGAATTTAGATGGCATTTTTGAACTGGATTGATACTGTAGTGGCCTGAGACTTCTGGGAATGTTGGGATTGGGAGAATGTATTTTGCATGTAGAATGGATGTGAGACTTTAGGGACCAGAGAATAAACTGTAGTAGGCTGAACAATGGCTTTTAAAGTAGTCCATGTTTCAGACCCCGGAATGTGAATATTTTGCCTTACGTGGCAGAAGGGACTGGCAGATGTAACTAAATTAAGTGTCTTGAAATGAGATTATTTTAGATTATCCACCTGGACCCATATAATCACAAGGGTCCTTATAACAAAGAAGATGAAAGGATGGAAGCAGAGGTCAGAGAGAGTAGAGAAGATACCATACTGCTGGCTTTAAAGATGGAGGAAGGGCCGGCCTGGGAGTCAAGGACTATGAGATGGCCTCTGGCAGCTAGAAATGACAAGGAAACATTCTACCCTAGAGTTTCTGGAAAGCATACAGCCCTTAAGTTCCGTTTTGGACTTCTAACCTTCAGAACTATAAGATAATAAAATTGTATTGTTTTAAGCCACTAAGTTAATAGTAATGTGTTACAACAGCAATAGGAAACTAATATGCCTGGTGTCCTGTATTATACCTGGTAACAGCTGATTTCATTAGATATGTATTATGGACCAGAAGCCTTATATACATTAGCATACTTAATTATTTCAATAATCTTGTGAAGTAGTGACCATTTTACAGATAAGAAAAATGAAACTCATTGCTGATAGTAGCAAAATTTAATTTGAACTCAGCTCTGAGGGACTAGAACTAACTTCCTTTTATTCTTCCTCCCTCCCTCTTTCCCTCCTCTTATCATCATTATTTATAATGACATGCTTTGACTGTCCCCCACCAAATTTCACCTTGAATTCCTAAGTGTCGTGGGAGTGACCTGGTGGGAGGTAATTGAATCATGGGGGCAGGTATTTCCCATGCCGTTCTTGTGATAGCAAATAAGTTTCATGAGATCTGATGGTTCTGTAAAGGGGAGTTTCCCTGTACAAGCTCTCTGTCTCTTTGCCTGCCGCCATCCACGTAAGACGTGACTTGCCCCTCCTTGCCTTCTGCTATGATTGTGAGGTTTCCCCAGCCGTGTGGAACTGTGAGTTCTCCATTAATCCTCTTTTCTTTGTAAATCGCCCAGCCTCAGGCATGTCTTTATCAGTAGCATGAAAATGGACTAATACAGTAAATTTGTACCAGTAGAGTGGGGTGTTACGGAAAAGGTATCCAAAAATGTGAAAATGACTTTGAAACTGGGTAACAGTGGGGGTTGGAACAGTTTGGAGGGCTCAGAAGAAATAGGAAAATGTGGAGAAGACTGGAACTTCCTAGAGACTTGTTGAATGGCTTCGCCCAAAATGCTGGTAGTAACATGGACAATAAAGTCCAGGCTGAGGTGGTCTTAGATGGAAATGAGGAACTTGTTGGGAACTGGAGCGAAGGTGAATCTTGTTATGTTTTAGCAAACAGACTGGCAGCATTTTGCCTCTGCCCTAGAGATTTGTTGAACTTTGAACTTGAGAGAGAAGATTTAGGGTATCTGACAGAATAAATTTCTAAGCAGCAAAGCATTCAAGAGGTGACTTGGGTGCTGTTAAAGGCATTAAGTTTTATAAAAGAAGCAGAGTATAAAAGTTTGGAAAATTTGCTACCTGATAATGTGATAGAAAAAAAATCCCATTTTCTGAGGAGAAATTCAAGCCAGTTGCAGAAATTTGCATAAGTAATGAGCTGAATGTTAATCCCCAAGACAATTGGGAAAATGTCTCTGGGGCATGTCAGAGGTCTTCATGCCAACCCCTCCCATAACAGGCCCAGAGGTTTAGAAGGAAAAAATGGTTTCATGGGCCAGACCCAGGGTCCCTCTGCTGCTGTATGCAGTCTAGGGACTTGGGGCCCTGCATCCCAGCCACTCCAGCCATGACTAAAAGGGGTCAGGGTACAGCTCAGGCTGTTGCTTCAGAGGGTGCAAACCTCAAGCCTTGGCATCTTCCACGTGGTGTTGAGCCTGTGGGTGCACGGAAGTCAAGAATTGAGGTTTGGGAACTTCCACCTAGATTTCAGAAGATGTATGGAAAGACCTGGATGCCCAAGGAGAAGTTTACCACAGGGGCAGGGCCCTCATGGAGAACCTCTGCTAGTACAATATGGAAGGGAAATGTGGGGTCAAAACCCCCACACAGAGTCCCTGCTGGAGCACCACCTAGTGGAGTTGTGAGAAGAGGGCCACTGTCCTCCAGACCCCAGAATGGTAGATCCACTGACAGCTTTCACTGTGCACCTGGAAAAGCCAGGGACACTCAATGACAGCCCATGAAAGCAGCCAGGAGTAGGACTATATCCTGCAAAACCACAGGGGAGGAGCTGCCCAAGGCTGTAGGAGCTCACCTCTTGCATCAGTGTGACCTGGATGTGAGACATGGAGTCAAAGGAGATCATTTTGGAGTTTTAAGATTGACTGGATTTCAAACTTGACTGGATTTAAGATTGCACTGGATTTCAAACTTGCATGGGGCCTGTTTGTTTTGGCCAATTTCTCCTATGTGGAATGGCTGTATTTACCCAATGCCTGTACCCTCATTGTAGGTAGGAAGTAACTAACTTGTCTTTAATTTTACAGGCTCATAGGCAGAAGGGACTTGCCTTGTCTCAGATGAGACATTGGACTGTGGACTTTTGAGTTAATGCTGAAATGAGTTAAGACTGTGTGGGAGACTGTTGTGAAGGCATGATTGGTTTTGAAATGTGAGGACATGAGATTTTGGAGGGGCCAGGGATGGAATAATATGGTTTGGCTGTGTCTCCACCTAATCTCGTCTTGTAGCTCTCATAATGCCCATGTGTTGTGGGAGGGACCTGGTGGGAGGTAGTTGAATCATGGGGACAGGTCTTTCCCGTGCTGTCCTCATGATAGTGAATGGGTCTCATAAGATCTGATACTTCTCTAAGGGAGAGTTTCCCTGTACAAGCTCTCTCTTTTGCCTGCCAGCATCCATGTAAGATGTGACTTGCTCCTCCTTGCCTTCCACCATGATTGTGAAGCTTCCCCAGCCACGTGGAACTGTGAGTTCTCCATTACAATTATTTCCTTTGTAAGTTGCCCAGTCTCAGGTATGCCTTTATCAGCAGCATGAAAATGGCCTAATACAATGACGATTTTATCTATGAAGAATCTGTTTCTGGGGAAAAGTATGTTCTTGATCCAATGTGTTCAATGTTTTCTCTATGTACAGAGATACCTCTGATTATGGAATATCTTACAGATTCTAATTTAAACGATATTCAGATATAAACTAATAGTCTTCTGAATAAGGTTTCCACTGCATTCAAAATGAATATTAAAAATACTGTACTTCATAGATAAACCACACGTTCTTCAATGCCAAAATGTTCTGGTTTGCTCTGCTAGTAAAGAAAAGGATCCAAGTGTTATAAATTTCAACAAATGAGCCAAAACAATTAGTTTCCTTAGATGATTAAATAACATAATAAGCCAAAAATATTCCACAGTCAGGCTTGTAGAGAAGCAAATTCTCTGTTTTTATTAGCAGCTTACTTGCAGATTTTTACTTCAGCTAATGAACATTCTAATAGCTCTAGGGAAAAACAACTCAAATGCTGCAAACTCAGACCACTGCTAACCAAGGAGCCGGTGTTTAAATGGGGTTGGCCAACTGCACATACTGCTTCTCATTTTCAATCTGAAGTAATTCCACTACTCTCTCCGTATGCCCCAAACTCCGACTAAAATCCTGTAAGTGCTGTGTTGGAAGAAAATCCCACAGAGGGCTTCACGCAGACTGGAGATATTATCTGCTCATGTATCTGCCAGTTGACCAGCAAAGAACATCTGGCAGGGAAGCTGGAGGGATGTCACATGCAAGCTAGCAGGGGGCCAGAAACAGCTTACTGGGCACCAAGGGGAAGGGCCATGGCAACTGGCAAAGTGCGTACTATACATTTTACCAGAGCAAATTTGTTGTGAATGCTTCGTCATTTTTCAAAGGCAAGCAGGTTTTCCCTTCTTCCTGGTTCTTTTTGCTGTATCAGTTAATTATGAAAAGCACTGAGCACAGTGCTTGGGAATTAAGTGCTCAACAAACACTAGCTATTATTACTTTTTGCTGTGTTATTATTACAACAGGACCATTCCCTCCCTGCATGGTCACTGAATGTCCCAGAATTCTGCTGCATGGTTGAATTGTGAGCTTTAGTGGCAGGTCATGAAACCAGGTTGTTAATGGGTCAGTGAGTGTTTATACTGTTGTGTATTATTTAGGCAGCACATTTTTGTTTGGAATAGTCAAAACTATCTTTGTGGTGGCATCTCAATGAAGGAGGAAGGAGGAATTTGTATCTGGTAGGTGTGTTTACTTTGAAAAGTTGACCACCAGATCACAGACCACTGGGACAGCCCCTGTTATGACAAGGATAAGTCTTTTCTGCTTCTCTCTGAGAACTATTATTAGTAGAACTGGAAAGGGTTAAGTTTTTCATCTAAAACAAGTGATTAAAAGAACCCCTGCAGACCTGGAGATGTGGGGATAATTATAAAGCTAATGTTTTCTTTCCTATTGGAAACATCTGGATAAATGGTAGCTATGGGATTTCTCTTCACCCTGCACCTTCCACAGATTCAGTGCCTTTATGTGAGTGAGACTGCATTATTTGCAACAGACAAGTAAAGCAGGACTGTTCTTTTCTCTTTTTGGCAAATGGTTTTGAATTTGATGTTCTGGAATCTACTAGGAACATGTCAGGTCCCTATTAAGAATATATACAAAGACAAAATTGGGTAGATGTAATCAACAGCCATGGTTCCAAACTTAGGGGTGCATGAGAATTATGCAGGGGGAAGATGATGGGGTTGGGATGATTATGTGTGTGGGGGGGCGCGGGGAGGTGGGGGTTGTTTAAAATGCAGATTCCTGGGTTTCACTCTAGAAAATCTGATTTTATAGGTTTGGGAAGGGACACTAGGAATTTACACTTTAACATACAGACTTGTAAGGAGACAAGGAGCCTGTGGGCCAAGAGGCTGAACACTTACGGAAATGGCTTGGGTGACATAGAAAGATTTGACACTAGGAAATAAAATACTGCATAGAACTCTGAAGAGGCCAAGGACCTAGAGAGATATCATGTAATAAATATTATGTTGATACTAGAACCCCTTCACCCTTGTTGTAAAGTTCAGTGCTTATGAGACAGTATAGCTCAGGGCACTTCATGGGTTCTGGGTTCGATTCCCAGGCCGCACCATTTACAAGCTGGGTAACTTTGGGTTCAGTGCCTCAGTTCCCTAAGCTGTAAAGTGAGGATAATCATAGCATCTACTTTATAATGTGGTGATCTACTAATAATACTAGCTAGCAATGATAGGGATTACATGTAGAGAAAAATTATGTGAGGTCCTTTACATAGATGGACTCATTTAATACTGACAAAACCCTAACAGGATGTGCAGTTGTTTCTAATTGGAAAAATGAGGTTACTAGTTGACTTAAAGTCACATGATTAGAAAATGGCAAGGCTGGGTATCAGATCTGCAGTGCTCACCTTCATTACCTCCCTTGCTATCCTGCAATAAAACATGATCTCCTCTTCCTCCTCCTATCATATAGCTCCAGATGAGCCAGCATTAGTTCCTGTTAAGTAAAATGTAATTTTGTTAGCTGAAAAAAGTGAATTCTGCATGTATACCCAGGCCCGGGCTATAATGCAGGAGAGAGAAAGCAGTGTTATGATTGCCAAGCAGTAGCTTCAGCCCGGCTCTGTACCTAAATGCTCCAGGGTCAGCTGTCCGAGAGGTGTGGTTGGCTGTGGCTCAGCTTAACCTTTTTTACTGGTGGGCTTAGCTTTTCTAAAGTAAAAGGGGCTGAGTCACCTTTGCACCCACACCTCCCCCAGCAGCAGCGGCACGGCAAAGTTCTTGCCAGTGACAAGCATGGTCTTCTCCTTTTGAGGCCCCGGAGCTCAGCGGGATGAAGCTGAGTACACTCTATTCCTTTGCTGGTGCTGCCATGAGAAAGTACCATGGACAGGGTGGCATAAACGATAGAAATGCATTTTCTCACAGTTCTGGAACTTACCCCTCCAAGATCAAGGTGTTGGCAGCATTGGTTTCTTCTGAGGCCTCTCTCCTTAGCTTGCAGATGGCCATCTTCTCTCTGTGACTTCACGTGGGCTTTCCCCTGTGTGCACTTGTATCCCGATCGCCTCTTCTTAGAAGGACAGCAGTCACACTAGATTAGGACTGACATTTAATTACCTTTTGTAAAGGTCCTTTCTCCAAATATAGTCACATTGTTAGGTACTGGGGATTGAGACTTCAACATATGAATTTTGGGAGGACATAATTCAGCTCAAAATAGGCCTGAATAACTGTAGTAGCTACTAATTATTGAATGTGCCAGGTCTGCACTCAACATGTTTTAGATATTGTCACATTTAATCCTCAAAGTAAACTTCCACTTACTTTTAGGGGCAGCTCCCCTGCTGGGCCCACCATCATGGGGACATCCCCTTTACTGTATGTCCCTCTCTTCACTTGTGCAGAGATAGGCCACTGGATGCTTGATAATAAGGTGTCATGAAGCTGCCCTTCCACTGCCCAACTGTGTGTCTGGTCTCTGACGAGGCTGTGGCTTCAGGACTCCTGGCACTCTTTCTTGTTTTGCCACATGTCCTAGCAATGCTTGTGCCCTGCTAGGGACACAATCTCTGTGTGTGTGTGTGTGTGTGTGTGTGTTTTCCTTGCCTGATTTTCTGTCACCAGATTGCTCCAGGAGCAGTGATGCTCTTAATTAAGCTGAGATCTGAGGTGCTTAAAATGCAAAATTCACAGGCAAGCTGGCTAATGCCTGAGGCTGGAAAAGGATGCTCTTAACTTTCAGAACCCTAGATGCATCACACCATAAAAATGCCTTCATTCCTATGGAGCTAGCTCACAGGACGAAAGAGTGAGATCCATCTGCAGTGAGAAGAGTTTATGATGATTTAGACTTCTCTGTGTCTTCTGCAAGCCAGCTGGGACCTTAGGGGTTGCATTTAGCAATGAGGAGAGGCCACAAGGGGTCTCTTGGTATACCTCCCGTACCACATGAGGGTAGCCTGAACTCGTGAGAGGATGAACCAATGAGCTAACGAAGAAATTCCCAGGCAAGGAAGTTCTGGTTCTTAGAAAAGATGGGAGACCAAGAGCCCAGCCGTGGACTCAGAGATCACAAATACATAAGGGGAGGTTGCAGCTGGCCTGGAAAAACTTGAGAATTAGGTAGGACTGGTCTTTAGCACTCACCTCCCATTGTTCAACACACAGGTTGAACTTCTTCCCTTCGACACAACTTCGCTTTGACTTTTCCATTTAGGACGTGTGGAGAAGGAACTTGGACTTTTCAGATATGGTCCTATCATTCAGCTCTTGTCACTCAAGTCCCCACTCATCCCCCTTTATTGCTGAGCAGATGTCTGCAAGTATCCACATCACTTCTGCTCCTCCTTCTCTTTCCTTGCTCCTTGGAAATGCTGCATGTGTTTTCTCATCTGTGTCTAGACTCTCTGGAGCTACTTAAATAAATATCCGTGCTCATAGGGTATTGACAAGAAAAGAACTCCAGGCCCTCTGATCCCTTTGTTGTGAATCCAAAACAGAGCTCCCAAGTTGAGTGAGGTCTGTAGGAGGGCAGGGTGCAGGAACCGTGGTACAACAGTGCGGGGAGTTCCAGTTACCCCACAGTTCTCTATTTAGCTTCTGCTCATATCCAGTTGAACTGGACTTGGCATGACCTTTGCTTATATATAAGGTGGTGTTGTGCCTGCTAAGATAAAGCTGCATCTGCTTGGCAGACCAACTATAAACAAACAAACAAACAAACAAAAAGGCACCCACTTTGGAAAGCCTGCTTAGTCCTGCCCAGATAGTTGCTTGGCTTGCAGACAGTAGTAGAGTTCCCACTACTGTCCACATGGACTGGGTGCTCTTGTGCAGAGCACAACCTGTATGACAGTTCAGGGCAGTGCTGGATCTAGCTCTCAGTGCAGATAGAGGGGCTATGAGTCCATTTATTTCCTCCATTATGCCCCATCTGTGTCCTGGATCCCCAAATAGTGCTCTCTCAGCTTCTCTTCCTTTTCAGCCCAGCTGAAAGCTTTTTGCACCTCTTGGGTGCTGGAACCCAAACCCAGGCTTGGTTATTTTGAAAGTTCTGGTGATTAGGTGACTTTGGTCTGCTAGTTGGATGGTTAGAATGTGATGGGAATGCAGATCTTTTGCATTTATTGTCTCTAGAACCTGACTGTGTGAGCAGGAAAACCAGCCACAGCATCTCAATGACAATATTCGTACAATTTGTGAAGCAATTATTTTCCAATCAGGTTGTGCAGGGAGTGTGACATGCAGCTTGTCTTCTTGCAGGGAAGGATAGGACACCAAGTCACTGCTCAGTTCTGAGTAATTTCAGCCCCGAGCTCAGTCTAACCATGTGCTGCTGATCAGCCTGATACCAGAACATTGTGTCTCCTGCCTGCTTCATTATTTTCCAGAGATGTCGGGTGCTGGCCTGGTAGCCTTTGACCCCACTCATCCAACTCATGTTTTGCAATAGACATTGACTGGTAAAGAAGCACTTCTCTCTCACTAAAACCCTTTCCTGAGTCAAAACTGCTTATTGTTCCCAGTGTCCTGGATACACCTGCAGACGTGCAGTGACACAGCCAGCTTGAAAAAACTGTAAAGCACGTCATGTGTGTCTTTTGGGTCTCCCTCTCCCTTACAGCAGTCATCTTTCTCTGCCTCCTAGGACTCCTCTCCCTTCTCCTTGTACCAGTCTAGATCATTTTCTTATTCTTCCCCATGGACAAACTGATCTCAAACAGGGAATTATCAAACAAACCAAGTGTTAACTGACAATGACTTAAACTTTACTTCCTCACAGGGTGCTGGCATTTTAAATGGGGATTTGCCCCAAATGAATAAGGTCATAACCATTAAAAGAGAGGTGGTATTCTTCCGGCAATTTACAAAATCAGGGTGCCTCTATTCTAAGTAGGCCTACTTACTGGTACTTAAAAATAAGTAATGAGGTGGAAATTTCAGGACACTGATAGACCTACAGGCCAGTCAGATTGTACCGAATGACATTTGACTCTCTGTTCAGACAGTGCACACCGTTCATACAGTTTCATGCATCTTTCTGTTCTCTGTTGCTTTTTATGCAGTATCTATAACAAATCTCAACCCTCCAAATGCTTGTGTTCAAGGTGGATGAGGAAGGTTAGTTCACAAGCAGGCACTTGTTCACTGTGCTCTCCATCTTTCTGTGTAGTCCTCTGAGAGGGATAGCATTGTCCATAAGGACAGGGTGATCTCACTTCCAGCATGTTTAACTCTGGACATGTTTTCTGTTCTTTAGCACCACATTAAACATCAGGCTGACACAGGTTAGAACTGAGATTTTGCACAGAAAATTTACAAGCATCTCCTTTTTTTTCTTTTGGCAATATTGTGAAATTTGTCTTTCTGAAGTAAATGGCTTTACCAGATCTTGATGAACTTTACTTGGCTTGAGAACAACGCTTAAGAGTCACTATTCTTTGATTTTTTCTCCCAAGCAAGAACAATAGTTTACTAACATTTTAGTTGTTAAGAGGAGGAAGAAGATTATATAAAAGGAAATTCAATTAAGTGTCTGTTAAAGTGAATAGAGTCTTTGATTTGGATGGGGGCCTCTGCCAAACCTCCTTTATTTAACAATATATCCATAATTTTGTTTATTAAATTGAAAGCCTACAACGTGCCAAGTCATACACGACAAGTTGCGGTTATAAAGATGGAGACAATGCATTTTCTACTGTCAAGGAGCTTGTTTGTTACTGCAAAAGATGAGTAGTCTATGTGTCTGTGCTTCACCTTCCCTAGATATAAAATGGGGGTAACAGCAAAACTACACTTTGGGCTGCTATGATGATTAAATAAGGTGAGATTGTAAAGCAATCAGGACATTTCCTGGCACATATTAAGTGCTTTATGCATGTTTCAACAAAATACAAGATAAAACATGTGATAAGAACATAGATTGAGAATGTGCACATACACATGGGTGCCAGGAAAATGCTCCAGAAGGCATCAAAAGTTTACAAGGGGAGAGTGTGATGGTTGGGGCTGGCTTCACCCATGGAAGTGTGGAGACTTTATCTGGGTGTTGAATGATGAGTAAGAGTTCAGTATATAGAGAGATAGGGTATTTCCAAGAAAAGAAAGAGCACAACTGTTGTTAACTCAAACAGCTCTGTCTAGAACATTCTGCCCAGAAGCCTTCCCTGACCACCTGCTCATCCCACTGGATTAGTTCAGATCAGGCACTCTACAGCACTTGGTACAGGCCTCCTTCTCATCATTACCTCAACATTTTCTAGCCATTTTCCTCTAATATTTATTCAACAGCATATATTGAGTACCAGCTTTGTGTCAGGCCTTGCACTGGGCTGTCTGTTCTCAGGAACTCCTAGAAAAATAACAGGGTTGGCCGGGTTTCGTGGCTCATGGCTGTAATCCCAGCACTTTGGGAAGCCAAGGCAGGCAGATCATGAGGTAAGGAGTTTGAGACCAGCCTGGGCAATATGGTGAAACCCCCTCTCTACTAAAAATTAAAAAAATTAGCTGGGCATGGTGGTGCATGCCTGTAGTCCCAGCTACTCAGGAAGCTGGGGAAGAAGAATCGCTTGAACCCACGGGGTGGAGGTTGCAGTGAGCCGAGATTGTGGCACTGCACTCCAGCCTGGGTGACAGAGTGAGACTCCGTCTCAAAAAAAAAATAGGAACACTTTTACACTGTTGGTGGGACTGTAAACTAGTTCAACTATTGTGGAAAACAGTGTGGCAATTCCTCAAGGATCTAGAACTAGAAATACCATTTGACCCAGCCATCCCATTACTGGGGATATACCCAGAGGATTATAAGTCATGTTGCTATAAAGACACATGGACACGTATGTTCATTGCGGCACTATTCACAATAGCAAAGACTTGGAATCAACCCAAATGTCCATCAGTGACAGACTGGATTAAGAAAATGTGGCACATATACACCATGGAATACTATGCAGCCATAAAAAAGGATGAGTTTGTGTCCTTTGTAGGGACATGGATGCAGCTGGAAACCATCATTCTCAGCAAACTATTGCAAGAACAGAAAACCAAATACTGCAGGTTCTCACTCATAGGTAGGAATTGAACAGTGAAATCACTTGGACACAGGAAGGGGAACATCACACACAGTAATCCTATTGTGGGGAGAGGGGAAGGGAGAGGGATAGCATTAGGAGATATACCTAATGTAAATGACAAGTTAATGAGTACAGCACACCAACACGGCACATGTATACATATGTAACAGACCTGCACGTTGTGCACATGTACCCTAGAATGTAAAGTATAATTAAAAAAAAAAAAGAAAGAAAAAAAATGCTTTCTCTCTGGCACCAGGAGTTCCCATAGCACACTGGCTCAGTATAGCAGTTTAAAAGGACATTTTTGTGTCTTTATAACAGCATGACTTATAATCCTTTGGGTATATACCCAGTAATGGGATGGCTGGGTCAAATGGTGTTTCTAGTTCTAGATCCTTGAGGAATCGCCACACTGTCTTCCACAATGGTTGAACTAGTTTACAATCCCACCAACAGTGTAAAAGTGTTCCTATTTCTCCACATCCTCTCCAACACCTGTTGTTTCCTGACTTTTTAATGATTGCCATTCTAACTGGTGTGAGATGGTATCTCATTGTGGTTTTGATTTGCATTTCTCTGATGGCGAGTGATGATGAGCATTTTTTCATGTGTCTGTTGGCTGTATGAATGTCTTCTTTTGAGAAGTGTCTGTTCATAACCTTTGCCCTCTTTTTGATGGGGTTGTTTGTTTTTTTCTTGTAAATTTGATTGGGTTCTTTGTAGACTCTGGATATTAGCCCTTTGTCAGATGAGTAGATTGCAAAAGTTTTCTCCCATTCTGTAGGTTGCCTGTTCATTCTGATGGTAGTTTCTTTTGCTGTGCAGAAGCTCTTTAGTTTAGTTAGAGCCCATTTGTCAATTTTGGCTTTTGTTGCTGTTGCTTTATCTGAGTGTGACCTATCTTCTCTTCTGCCTTCTTTTCCTTCTTTCCTTCCATGCCTTCCACCATCCTTTCTTCTCTCTATAGCTTTTTGTTGTTGTTGCTGAGGAGTCTCAAATTATTGGGACATAAACACAAAATAATCTTTTACTCCCAACAACCAACCTCAACTGTAGCTTACTGATCCTTCAGAACATTAAAATCCGATTCCATAACTTTTGGGGCATGTTTACCAAAAAAGTTTCATTCAGTTTTTTTTAAAGGCTTATTCTATGTATTTAAAAACTGAAATTTCATATTTAGTCCTTTCCCCATTTCAGACTAGATTTTCATTACTACCCTTGTTCACACTCCCCTCACCCCCAACCTTCCATCTGCTTTTATTCTGAGGTTGGGCTGGCTGGAGAGACAGCGTGGTGTGGCATCTGCACTCTCCTTTGTGGTCATGACCAGCCAGTGTTCAAGCTCTTGTCTTGATGTGGACAGGTGGGGCCAGCTTCCCTGAGGGTCTGTGGCATCATGTGAGTGTTCATGGGCAGCAGCATCACACCACATCCCTCTGACATGCACTCTTCTTTGTACCACTGTGAGCTCCCCATCTCATTTGGTCTTCATGGCTATCACATGTGGGGTCTGTTGCTAGGAAGTGATTTGGCTTCTGTAACTTTCAGGATCTCAGGGAGCAGGAACTTAGGGAAGAGACCCATATCATATAACCGTCCCAAGCTTGTAACATGCCTGGTGGTTTGGCAAAGATTCAAGCACGGAAGGATTGAATATTTCAGTATTCCTGTCTTTCGGGTCCCCTAAAACTCAAGTGATTATTCTCAGAGCCTCTCTTGGCTTTATTGTGGGTTTATCGTCTCATGAGAAGGTCAGAAGAGGAGAGGTTTCTCTTTTCCCAAACTCTAAATTTCAAAAAGACTAGCTATCTCCATCCGGTTGCCTGCTTATGTACTGGGGTGGTGAAATATTGGGGTGATCATGTTATGCAGGTTCTGTTTAACAAGCTTCTATTATCAAGCCCCAGTGGTGGAAAGTGGCTGCCCTGGCAGCCTATAGTTCTCTCGACCTTGAATATAGAGTACCCAGAATGCTTTCTGGCGAAACAGAAAAATCCCCCTTTCACCTAACAGGATCCTAATAGAGATACATTCATTCATCACCTATTCCTTAGGCTAAGCATTGTCCTAAACACTGGCAATAGAGCAATAGTTCCTATTCTCACAGTGTTTATGCTTTAGTGGGGAGATGTCACAGATAGAATATGGTAGAGATGTACTGAGAACAAAAGGAGAGGTTCCAGGGTACAGGGGATGGGAGCCAGGAAAAAGATGCAGAGGAGATTGCCAGAGGTGAGGCTGATAGAATGACCAAATCTTGAAGGGTGTTGGCATGGCAGACAAGGTAAATAGGGCATTCCTGGCACAGGAAATGACACTCGCTAAGTTTCAGAAGCTTGATAGTGTCACTTAGTCAAGGAAATGGAAGAAAATCCATATAATCCAGTGGATGTTCCAAGGGAAATGGCAAGGATGATGCAGCAGAGGGAAGCAGGTGAGAATAAGTTCACAGAGGGCGTTGGCCACTATACTTAGTTACCAAGAGCCCTAGAAGAATCTAGGGGTGGCAAGAATGGTGATCACATGTTACATGATCAGATGTGTATTTTCTAAAGATCTCTGACAGAGCTAAGGAGAGTGGAACCAGTTTTTGTATGAGCAGGTGGATGGTGATAAACACTGGAAGCAAGAACACCAATAAGGAGGTGATTTTCATAATTTGCTTAGGAAATTACAGTTTGTGCACAAAGGCAGCAATGGTAAGGATGGAGAGAAGGAAATGAACGTGAGAAATATTGATTTCTTTTCAGACAGAATGGACCCAATTCAGTGACTGAGTGTAGAGAGAGGAGAGGGGCCTGTGAGAGCTCTCAGATTTCTGGGCTGGGTCATGAATGTTGTGGTGGTGTTCATGGGGAGAGGACATCGAGTCGAGAAACTCATTTGGAAGGAAAGGTGGTTTCAGTTTTGGATGTTTTGGATTTGAAAAACCTGTGGCATGTGGACGGGGGGAGGGGGATGTTGACTAAACTGATTCAAAGGAGATGGAAGACGGCTGAAGACACAGAAATAGGTGGGATAGTGCATCGGTGCCTGCTGATGGCTTCACACCAGCTGCCTGGGGACTAACAGAGATGAATGAGACCTAGACTATTTATTTTATGGATACATTCACATGAGCTTTTAGAAACATTTGTAAGATTATGACAAATATACTGGCAAGTAAAGAAAAAAGTCTTCCGTTAGGCTACTTGTTTTGAGTTTTGGTTCCAAAGACATGGTCTGAGGTAGCGAATGACATCTCAAGGTCCCTTCTTCCCATATGAGGATTGCAGGAGGCCTGGTGAACAAAGGGACGTATTTTTAAGTGAAGCTCTATCCTACAATTACAACTGTAGGACAGGAGAGAAATCAGACTTTGAGCTGAGATAGCATTTTTCCCCTCCCCTTCGATTTCAGCTTTCATTGAATTTGGAAATCATATATTTCTTTATCTGGGTCAAGGACTTGAGCAGAAAAGGCTAAGTGAGCTCAGTGCAAACAGCATGTTCAGGTGTTTGCATTAATCCTCTCAAATCACTCACCCGAAGAAAGTAGAAAGAAAAGACAAAAATAAAGTTCTTCTTAACAGATGGTTATCTTTTTGCCCCCTCTTTTTACTTTAAAGTTAGCTACTACAATCATTCTGAAACCATGCTTCTTTGGTAAGTGGATAACTGGCATTAATGACTTTGTTGTCAAAGCTATTGAATTCTCTGCTTCCCCAGAATCCAAACTTCCTGGGAAAAGTATCAGATATTCTCAGGATTTCAGTTTCTTTCAGTCGTTCACAACCTGGTAAATACACTGTAAGTAGAACAATCCTTTACGAGTATATAAGCCAAGCAAAACAGTTTAATTAATTAATAATTCTATGTTTAATTTTATAGAAAAATCTTAGGATTCTAACAGATAAATCAGCATAGGACATAAACATTCATTTTTCAGAAAAAAAAATTTAGATAAGAATATAGGAAAACTTCCATACATACCCAGTCATCAGAGGCTTAAAATATAAACAAAATTTAAGATGCATTTTAAATCATACTAAATTACAAAAGCATTTTTTAAAATGATAAATCCCAGTCCTGGGAAGTATTTGATGAAATGTTTTCACCATTATTCTCTAGTGGCAATATAAACGTTGGCAGAATGGTTTTGTAAGTAACAAAATAGGGTACTTTAAAAGCTATAAAAATGTTCACACTATTTGACTTAGCAATCCCACTCTGGGTGTTATTTTCAGAAAATACTCTGGAAGAAACATAAAATCCACATACTAGAAATTGTCACTGTTGTGATAACTGTCAGGAGCAATTGGAAAAAGCCACAAGGCCCTAAATGAATCCAAATTTGACTTAGCAGATTATGGTACTTGACTCAATATAAAGTTAAAAATTAGGAAGATTTATGATTATTAAGACAATATAGAAACCAGGAAACTGGTTACAGATACTTAAGGAATAAAAAAAAGAAATGTGAAGAAATTTGGTTTTACCTTGTAATTCCAACCACCAAACAACAACAAAAAACTTTTACTGTCTGTTTCTCTTTGACTGGAAAGTGTGCGCTTCACAGCTAGAAACTCTGTCCTAGTCGTCATATTTCTCCAGTGCTCAGTGAATGTCTGCCAAATTGAATCTAATCTATGCAAATCAAATATGTACAAATGGAATGGGTAGGGAATTTAAAGAGACTTTTCACTGAAAAATTTTCTAATGCCACGTCATTTGTGCCATCATATGAGACACAAAGATATAAAATATTTTTCAAGATTTTAAGGATAAAATGATTTTTGGGAAAGGTACGTTTCATGATAGTATCATATATTTTACAGGAAATATATTTGTTCATATACATGTACTAGAGTTTAGGAGACAATCATATGTCATGGATATATTATGAGTATGATCATGTATATTCTAGTCCCGAAAAAGTGTAAAATCATAGTTATTTGTACGTAGTTGTTTGTGTACAGCAAATATATTGTGTGTTGGGTAGTCACAGGCAACAAAATACAATACATTAACTGGTAAATGAAGTTTTATATCATGTGGTTCTATAAAATCAGATATTGGTAATACATAGGAGAAAATTATGTTAACTTATGAAAAGCAAACTAAGTTAAATGAGTACATTTAATGAAGCCTACTATATTGCATATATTACATGATGCCAAAACTAATATATCACAAATACTGGTGCGAAGTAAATGGAAACATAAAATAAATTTCCATTTATTTATGCAGAAGTGCTTAGTACCTGTTCAGGGTTTCTCAGCCTCAGTGCTCTTGACGTTTTTGGGCTGGATAAATCTGTCATGTGGGATGTTTAGCAGCATTCCTGGGCTCTATTCATTAGAGGCCAGTAGCAACTTCGCCCAAATATGACAACTAAAAGTGTCTCCAGACATTGCCAAATATCCCTTGGGAGGCAAAATCACTCCCTGTATTAACCAGGGATCTCCAGAGAAATAGAACCAATAGGATACCTACCTATCTACCTACCTATGAGGTGATTTACTGTGTGAATTGGCTCACATGACAAGGGAGGCTAAGGAGTCTTGTGATATGCTGTCTGCAAGGTAGAAAACCAGGAAAGCCAGTGTTGTAATTCAGTCTGAATTAAAAGGCACAAGAACCAGAGTAGGCAATGGTAAAAGTCTAAGTCTGAGTTTGAAGGCTCAGGAACTAGGAACACTGATGCCCAAAAGCAGGGGAAGATGGATGGCTCAACTCCAACAGAGAGAGCAAATTTGCCTTACACTGCCATTTTGTTCTATCTGGACTCCTAGTGGATTGGATGAGCCTACCCACATTGATGAACTTAATCTTCTTTACTCAGTCCAAGGATTCAAATGCTAAGCTCTACCATAAACACCCTCACAGACTGCTATGGTTTGAATGTTTTTGTTCCTCCAAAATTCATGTTGACACATAATTCCTAATACAGCAATATTAAGAGGTGGGGGCTTTATGAAGTAATTAGGCCATGAGGACTTTGCAGCCCTCTTGAATAGGATTAGTGACTCTACAAAAGTGCTTTAGTGACTTCATTCACTCCATGCCTTCCACCACGTGAGGACACAGCAACAAGGCACCATCTTGTAAGCAAAGAGCAAGTCCTTACTAGATACTGCATCTGGTGGCACTTTGATCTTGGACTTCCCAGCCTCCAGAACTGTGAGAAATACATTTGTATTCTTTGTAAGTTACCTAGTCTAAGATATTTTGTTATAGCAGCATGAACTAACACAGAACACAGACAAATATTATTATATGAGAACATAATAAAAATAGAAAAAAATTGAATAAATTTAAATAGAAATATTATAGCAGTGCCTTCATTACTTTTGACCTACCAATTATATAGTAGAAAAATATTTAGATCTAACATGTTCTGGATATATTTCCAATCTCTGTCTCATGTCAGATGGTAGGCTCTATTTTTTGTTAAGAAAGTTGGTGTTAGAACATGAACTTCACAGGGGTGATGTTTGTGTTTTGCTTTTAGTTTATTCTAGTTCTAACCTTAAGTGCTTGGGTATAATATAACTTTGATTCTTCCCTCATCCACTTTCCTCCTCCTCTTTCTCTTCCTCGTCTTCCTCCCTTTCTCTCTCTCTGTCTCTTTCTCTCTCTCTCTCTCTCTCATATGGGTAGAAAAATGCATCTTGTATTCTTGTAAATATTGTAATTTTAAAAATGTGGTTAAATAATGAATTTATCTACTTTTAACTTCCACAGTGTACGTGAAGATGCTTTTCTGTCTGTAGACACTCGATATCTTTCTCGCAGACCTTCAACCTTCAGAGACCACCTAGCCCGTGGAGGTCATAGCACTGTCAGAAAACACAGACTTTGAAGTCAGCTAGGCGTGTTTTGAAGCTTTGTGAAATAAATTAGCCAAGTATTGTTAGAAAACTTTTTAATCTCTGAGTCTCACTTATCATAAAAATAGGGTTAATAATACTGCATTATAGGGTGATTTGGGAGAGCCAAAGGATGATTCTCCTGAAACACCTGGTGCTGTATCCAGGCATACAGTGGGCAGTTATGTTAATTACCTTCACATCTCCTTTCTTTTATGAAATATTGCAGGTCATAGAGCACCAGAGCTTCGAAAACAGCCATATCCTGTTGTATTAGCTTGCTAAAGCTGCCATAACAAACTATCACAGATGGGTGGCTTAAATGCCAAGTTAATTTACTCAGGGTTCTTGAGGCTGGGAGCCTGAGATCAAGGAGCCAGCAGGGTTGGTTCTTTCTGAGGCTTCTTTCCCTGGCTTGTAGGTGGCCATCCTTTCCCCGTGTCTGTGTGTCATCTTCCTCGGTCCATGTCTGTGTCCATTTCTTTTTTCTTGTAAGGACACCGGTCGTAGTAGACTGAGGCCCACCCTAATCATGTAACTATAACTGATCATCTTTAACCCATTTATATTGGAGGTTGCAGTTTTTTGAATTGCAGACATGTGTGAAAAATCAGACTTTGGTGATGACTTTGAGTAGTAGGACATAAATAACTCCCACATGCTTAGTGTTCCAGTAATGGAACACTAGGCCTAAATGGGTTTTAAAGACCCCATCTCCAAATACGGTCACTGTATTAGTCTGCTCTCATGCTGCTAATAAAGACATACTCAAGACTGGGTAATTTATAGAGGAAAGAAGTTTAACTGACTCACAGTTCCATATGGTTGGGGAGGCCTCACAATCATGGCTAAAGGTGAATGAGGAGCAAAGTCACGTCTTACATGGTGGCAGGGAAGAGAGCTTGTGCAGGGGAACTCCCATGTGTAAAACCATCAGATCTTGTGAGACCCATTCACTACCACGAGAACAGTATGGGGGAAACTGCCCCGTGATTCAACTGTCTCCACCTGGCCGCGCCCTGGACACATGGGGATTATTACAATTTAAGGTGAGATTCAGGTGGCGACACAGCCAAACCATATCAGTCACATTCTGAGGGTCTCTGGAGATTTGGATGTCAACATACAAATTTTGGGGAAGACAAATTTCAGCCCATGCCCTGCCCTCCTCCTCATGTTGAACTTTAGAGAAGTGCTCCAAAAAGAAACTCTGCCGGGACTCTGATAAACCCACGTTAACAATACCTCATCATTCACTATTAGTTGCTTTTTCCTATGTGCTCTAACAGTTTTGGCAGTAATTGCAAAAGCACACACTTAGCTGACATGTGTTTAGTGAATATGCTACTGATCATACCGTTTATTCCTTTAATCTTTTACTCACACAGTGGGTCTGTCCACAAATATCTGCTGAGAATGCACTGGGTCCTAGGCACTACACTAGGCCTTTAGAGATGAGAAGAACACAATGTATTTGCTTTTGGGAGCTCAGAGTCATGAGAGAGAGAAGGAGGGAGAGAGAAAGAGAGAGAGAGGCTCAGACAATTCTGAAATACTGTAGTTGTGCAAGAGAGAAATAAAAGATATACCAAATTGAAATAATTACAGTGTTACACTAATATTATAAATGCAGTTGTAAAATTTCCTGTGCAGGGTGAGACTGAGAGTTAAGGGTTAGGTTTTGAGAACTACAGTTCAGCCACTCCTTATCCACATTCTAAAATAAAGCTAATCTTAGACTATCAGTTTGCTTATCATAAGGATGAAAGTCTGAAGTTTAGATAATTAGGAAATTGGACTAATCTCTATACCAAGTAAATAAACTGAACTTTTATACTTTTTTTCCCCCAAGATGGAGTTTCCCTCTTGTTGCCCAGGCTGGAGTGCAATGGTGCAGTCTCGGCTCACTGCAACCTCCGTCTCCCAGGTTCAAGTGATTCTCCTGCCTCAGCCTTCCAAGTAGCTGGGATTACAGGTGCCTACCACCACACCTGGCTAATTTTTATATTTTTAGTAGAGATGGGGTTTCACCATGTTGCCTAGGCTGGTCTTGAATTCCTGACCTCAGATGATTTGCCCACTTTGGCCTCCCAAAGTGCTGGGATTACAGGTGTGAGCCACCACGTCTGGCAAACTTTTATAATTATAAAGAGGTAATCTATACTTATAAGTTTATGTTAAATTTATAGGTAATAGAACTATAGATGCAAGATCTTGTACTCTTGAAGCCATACGTCAAATACAAAAGTGCTGAAATACTAAAAAATATCCCCAAATACTAAATATAAATACTAAAAAAGTGCTAAGGATGTTGAGATGCAGAATTGCAAGAGTGCTGGAAGGCAGCAAGAATAAAGTCAACACTGAATCTTGGATGCTCTAAGCCAGCCAAATTGCCAGGCAGCTTTGGTTCTATGGGCTTTAGGTAGGGGGGATTTTGAGGGGATCTGGTTCAGAGGTATCAGATGTTATGCACTGTTGGTCACCTTTTGGGAACTACTAGGTAGTAGTCCCTAAGAAAGACTCAAAGAATGAACTATAGTGGGTTCCTAGAGGACAAACGGGAGAATACTAGAGTAACCAGGAGTAAAAAGATTTCTGTGGGTGTTTGCAGGGGAGGAAGGAGTGGGTATCTTCCATAGCCACTGTCCTCAGTGGCTTCTATTAAGATTGCAGATATGGGTAAAGATCCGATTTCAAATGAGTTTTTTTTTTTTTTTTTTGAGGCGGAGTCTCGCTCTGTCGCCCGGACTGGAGTGCAGTGGCTCACTGCAAGCTCCGCCTCCCGGGTTCACGCCATTCTCCTGCCTCAGCCTCCGGAGTAGCTGGGACTACAGGCGCCCGCCACCTCGCCCGGCTAGTTTTTGTATTTTTAGTAGAGACGGGGTTTCCCCGTGTTAGCCAGGATGGTCTCGATCTCCTGACCTCGTGATCCGCCCGTCTCGGCCTCCCAAAGTGCTGGGATTACAGGCTTGAGCCACCGCGCCCGGCCTCAAATGAGTTTTTAAGAGCTCTGTTTTACCACTTTTTTTTTTTTTACCTGAGACAAAGTCTCACTCTGTCACCCAGGCTGGAGTGTGGTGGCATGATCTCAGCTCACTGTGATCTCTGCCTCCTGGGTTCAAGTGATTCTCCCACCTCAGCCTCCTGAGTAGCTGGGAACAGAGGCATACACCACCACGCCCGGGTAATTTTTATAGATTTTTTAGAGAGGGAGTTTTGCCGTGTTGGCCAGGCTGGTCTTGAACTCCTGACCTCAAGTGATCTGCCCACCTTGGCCTCCCAAATGCTGGCATTACGAGCATAAGCCATTGTGCCTGGCCTTCCTATGTCATTGAAAAGAGCCTGCTAATATTTTCTCTGAGAACTGGAAAGTTCTGACGAATTGTGAATGTTTCTGGATGCAGTACTTATTGGAAAACTCTACAATTATCAGTAATTGTTATCTATAAAACCAGCTGTAGTCCGCTCCAACTGAAAATGTCTTTAAGCTCACCATTTGAATTGATCTACTTCTGAGTGACGGACAGAGATGCCTAGGTCTGCTCTTCTACCTTTCCTGAGAAGTCCCTGGGTAGGCAAATCAGTTTCTATTTAAGTACAGCATCCGGAAGGAGGTAACGTACAGGATGGTATTGGGGGATCAGCGTGAGGAGGGTACTGTCCTTGGCCTGCTTCATTATTACTATGGACATTGGGTGTTATTCCCATGGGATGGTACTAAGGCAGTAGTTGTTTAATCATGATGCTCTGAAGCTGAGTGGATGTTTGCAAAATATTTTGAGTACCTTGGAAAAGTGGCATTATTTTTGTGTAAAATATTACTAAATGTATTGTTTGCCAAATAATTCAGAGAAAGGTTCAGCTGACTTTCTTTGGTTTGCTGATTTAGAAGCTTTTTCTTCAAAGTAGAAGTAATGATCCTTTTGCTTAAATGTAGCTCTGGGCACAGTTACAAATTTTCAGCATGTTTTTGGCTTCTATTACTCTACATCAGCTATTCAGCAATTTGGCTTTGTTGTTGTTGTTGTTGTTGTTGTTTATTCCTAATGCAAAGTTTATTTATTTTTAAACATTATTCCTGCTGGTAAAATATGGTCACTTTTAGTGATTTTGCTACAGGAGCTAAAAACGGCTTTGCTGATGTTTAAGTAGATGGTTGAAGAGGGGAGCTGATATTTTGTATTTTGATAAATGTTAGTTGAATAAAAGAAAGCAAGTAAGTAGGAGAATTTTATCTCTTGTGTATGGGAATGTTATATTTTCTGTTTATACCTGTATCTGGTAATGCTCCTTAATAACACTAATATGCAATTTATAGTTTAAGCTATAAAACATAGCATATTCTTTCTCTCTTTCCCTCCTTCCTTTTCCTTCCACAGATAATTTTTAAAGTACCAATTATATGTAAGATACTTCCTGGCATCATTCAGATAATGTCTACTCTTCTTATGAGATACATGTAGTCATTTATTTTTAAATAGGGAAACTCAAATTTTATGGCTTAATCAGTGGATGAGTCAATAGTTATTGAACAAACTGTATCACTAATATTCTGAAGAAATAAATTTCACATATTGATCTTGGGATTTATAAACTTAATGGAGAGCCATGAAAATGTCATAAATACATCCATAAATAAAATCAGTCTTGGAGAGATAAGTGTAGTAGAAGCAATGTGATATAGAGGACTTATTGACTACCTCATTCCAATGATTCTTCAAAGGATAAAAGTATCTGATTTTTTACCTTGGGATCCAGGTGGTAGTTTCTGCTTATTTTGAGATAAAATAACTTATTTTCAACACTTCTATTTGCTTATGCATTCACATATATTTCTGTATTAAATATAGAATTAAATATCTTGCCATTAAATATCTCTCCATACAATTTGAAGTACATCACCTCGAATAATTTATCAAACTGCTACTCACCTACAAATGGACACTCCTATGTATCATATGAAGTACACTAAATGGATGTATCTGTGTTCTGTAAATGTTCACATCTTTCATAATTGACCCCTAAAGATGTGATTAAGGCCTTAGCCAAGAAATGCTCAGGATATATAAAAGTGAAATCTTTTCCACATTATAATCTTATGCTGCATACATTTAAAATAGGTATTAAGGATCTACTAAAATGTAGGGAGACATTGGATTTTCGTGTAGGATAATAAAAAGTCTTTGATTTCAAAGAGCTTTGAACTAATTTAGGAGAAGCAGGACCTACACACTTTAGAGGCGATCATTCAGAAGTGAAAATAACTATATGCAGCTTTGAGAAAAGAAATGTCACAAGACAGGATGATAAGGTTGTCAAAAGGGTGATCCAGAGAGGAGAGAGACTATGAGAGTTCAGGGCTGAGCTAGACACAGCACTGTGAACTGTCAGTGGGAAGAGAGAGTTCTTCTGATCCTCAGAGGGTAACCATCATAGAAATAATGCAGAGGAGTGACGAAGGCTTCCAGGCAGAATGAATGATGTGAGCAGAATCGAGCAAGGCTAAAATATTAGCCAAGCTGGGAGAAGCCATTTTCTGGTGGAGAGTAGGTGGGAGAAAGTGAGATGGCAGATGAGGACCAGGTTGAGAAGAGCCTTGAAAAGTTAAGCAGGGAGTATTGTCTTTATTCTGCCAATGCCGGACAATCCTAATGATGATCATGAGCAGGGAAGTGACTGGCCACAAAGTGCAGAAACTTAATAATAAAAGTATTTTTGATTAAAAGTAAGCCTGAAGTAAGAGGTACCTTTTCATGTTTGTGGTTCCAAAGATGATAATTCAGAGTATTTTCCAGAGTGTGGCTTTTGCAGGCAACTTACGGTTCTCATTACTTGTGTTTTGGGATAGTTAATGTTTGGGATTGCCATTACTTATTTTTAATTCACCCCAAAGGACATTTTCCTGTGTCCCTTTTCAGGTTAGCACATGGGTTAGGGAGAGAGTTAGTGCAAAGTCTATGCAAGAGGTTCATCGACTCTGAGAATATGTAACTATGTATGTATGTACTTACGTACATATGTGGTTATATATGTATGTATATAAGTATGTATGTACTAGCAGAGATCAACTTCTCCTGGCCCCATCCTTCTGTTCTCCATCTGGGTGGCCTAAAGAGCAGAAATTAATTTTCTCAGCTCTGGAGGATGGAAGTCCAAGACCAAGGTGTTAGAAGGTTGGTTTCTTCTGAGGCTTCTCTTGTTGGCTTGCAGATGGCAAACGTGCATGTGTACGTACCACCCTGGTGTCTGTTCCTCATTTATGAGGACACCAGTCATATTGCAGTAGATCCCCTCCATCTAATGACCTCATTTAGCTTTAATTATCTTCTTGAAAGACCTATTTCTAAATACAGTCACATTCTAAGATACTGGGGGTTAGGGATTCAACATAGAAATTTGAGGGGAACACAATTTCATAGCAGTTGTCTATATAAAATTTGCCTTGTTCATAACGAACAAAAAGAGAGAAAAAATCAAAACCATATTGTTTCCAGATATTGAGATTTATTTACTACTGTTCTCTTTCTGAAAATAAAAAGAGCCATTACTTATGTTTGATGCACCCCAAACTATAAATATATAGGCCATAAAGTGTCACTGTTTTATAAAAAACCAAGGAATGTTTCTCTTCCATACCATCCTGCTTAAATCCTCATAAGTGCTTCTTGTGAACTCATTTTCATTCACAGTTCAGATGAAACTGTCAGCTACGAAATGCGGCAGCTAAAAACCTTCAGTTTCTCATTGGTCTCACAAAGCCTAACCTATGAACTACATTATCAAACAAGTCTAGGCCTAGAGGATATTGGCCCATTCTTAAGAAAACCCAGACTTTTAATTAAAATGGTAGTATAGTAGTTCCCCCTCCACCCTCCAGCCTTAAGTATGGTGTCAGTTACCCATGGTCAACCGTGGTTCAAAAATAGTAAATGGACAACTCCAGAAACACAAATTCATGTTTTAAATTGTGCCCTGTTCTGAGCAGTGGTGATGAAATCTCGCACTTCCCCACTCTCTCCCACATGGGACATGACTCGTCCCTTTGTCTGGCATTTCCACACTGTATATGCTACCTGCCCGCTAGTCACTTAGTATTCTTCTCAGTTATCAGATTCACTGTGGTGGCATTATAGTGCTTGTGTTGATGCAACCCTTATTTTACTGAATAATAGTCTCAATGTGCAATGTCTGCTGGCCATTCAGAAATGCCAAAGTGAAGCCGTCAATGAGGGTGAAAGTTTATCATAGGTAGGTATGCATAGGAAAACACAGTATGTATAGGATTTGGTACTGTCCCTAGTTTCAGGCATCCACTCAGAGTCTTAGAACACAACCCTGTGGATTTTCTGGGATGAGGGTGTTCCAGCGTGTCTCTAGGCTCTCAAAAATTTTTGCCATTACACATGTCAGATGTAGGTAATTTTAGGGAGAAATAGTAACAACATCAATTACTATTGAAACTCCCACAAACTGATAAATGACAAAATATATTAAGCCTAACACAAATTTTTCAGTAAAATTGTTTTTCACAAATTTCTTCTAAGTCTAAAAGAGATGGCTTTACTTACCAGTACTGGATATGTATATTATGCTTCAATGTACTTGTTAGTTATTTGTTATTTCCCAAGATTATTTACTTGTGATTTATTCTTATTCATTGTGTGTATTTTTCATCATATATTTGAAAATTGTACACATCCAATAATGCACCAAAACACTGAGCCATGATATCTGGTTATTGAACACGTGTTTTCTAGAATGCAACTGGTGATAGAAAGTGACAACTCATTGTCTTGCATTCAGCAAGGTTCCTTCATCTTTTTCATTGAGATGATTCAATGCTTATTGTAAAAAAACATAATTGAGAGTATACTAGATTTATTTCAGCAATTCTATACATAAAGTCCTTTTGAATTCTAGATAGTCTCTAAGTTGCATGTGTATAGTAAGATAATTTAAGCAATATACTTGAATCTTAACTTAGTATTGAGGCTTTACTATTCATGAAATATATAACCTGATTTTAAAAAAATCAATGAATTTGATCATATCTTGGAACCTCATTTCACTCTCTCTGGTGTTGTCATGGCAACAGGAAAGCCAGGGTGCTATGGGGAGCTGTTATTTGAGACTTCTGCTGCAGTTATTCCTGTGTGTGGTCCAGAGAGAAAAAATAATGTAATGGTACTTGATTTTTAAAAATTATGTTTAATATGCATTATGCTAATATAGCAGTCATGAAGGATTCACACTCTTAAAAATGCCCAGTTTTGTCTTTTTAACCATTAACCTGAGTTCAGGTTTACTTTTTCCTGTTTAAGTCCAGTTCAGTAACTATGAGAATTATTTTTGATATGAACAGTATGTAGTTAGTTATTAGGTCTTGAAACAAATAGGATGGATAATATAAGATTCAAACAATTGAATTTACTAAATGGTTATGTTAAACATTTGAATTAATTACAAATGCTTTATAAAACTGTGAGATGAGCTTTGGTTATAAATCCTGCCCACCAATGATATGGGCAGCTCACGGTCTTAGTCCACATTACTGAGACCCTGTGCCTGCCTGTCTGTGGCTCCATGTCCAGTTTACATGATATGTCAGCTGTCCTACTTTATATGTAAATTCTAGTAATTCCCTTTTACTTGTACCTTTACTTGATTCTTTCTTTGTTTTTCTTCCTTCACTCCATCCTCCTCCCTTCCCCATCCATCCTTTATCCTTCCCTCCCCCATGCATCCTTTATCCTTCCCTCCCCCATCCATCCTCCCTCTCTCCATCCTCTTTCCATCCTCCCACCCTCTCTCCTTTCCCTTCCTCCCACCCTCCTTTTCCTTCCTCCCACCCTCTCTCCTTCCCCTTCCCTCCCTTCCCCTCCCATTCCCTTCCCTTCCCTTCTTTCTCTTCAGATGCTTTATTTGGGATATTTATTGCATTAAATGTACTTGCTGCTCTGTATTGTCCAGCTGCAGGATGCTTTTACTCTTCTAAGTAGGTTCAATTAGCTTCCCTTTGTCCCTGCCTTCATTCTCCTACCCCTCCCACTAACCTCTTCCCCAGTTTCCTCACTTAGCCCCAGGTGACACAAACCCACAGGTCTCTGTGTCCAGTGGCAACTTGCTTCTTCCTGCCAGGTCTCTGCTCAGAGTAGATGGAGTTCTTGTAAAATCTGGTGAGGAGCCTAAATACATGCAGCAGTATTATATGCAAAGGCTGGAGGCAGAGGGGAATAAAAAAAAAATAAACTGCATAGGAATGAGCAGGAATTATGAAGAAGGTCACTACGAAATAGAAAATTGATAGCACTCTGAGAATCATGTCTAGATTTCCAGGGAACTCGGATGAACATCAGGATTATGCACATTTAAGGTAGTAAAGATCAAATACTTAAATACATTTTAAACAAAGGTATGGTTGAGGCTGCAGTGAGCTGTAATTGTACCACTGCACTCGAACCCAGGTGACACAGTGAGAGCCTGTCTCAAACAAAACAGAATACAAAGGTGTACCAAGGCGGCAAGAGCTAGGCTTATATGCATACATCTTTGCAATATTTATATTATTTTAGAAGTTCACCATATTTAGAATTTTTTTAAATTTAGCTCAAAACAAAAATATTTACCTGCATTGATTCCCTGGGAGCGTCGTTCCAAATAAAGGCTAATTTGGAATTCAAATGTATTGCAAATTAGAAGAACAGAAGAGAAAGATGGAAGCATTTTCTTGCCATGTGGTATTAGTCTTTATAGGTTAAATTCCAGATCCTTTCTAGGATGAGACATTAAAAAGAATTATACACTAGGTGTAATTATGCACAAGGGTGCCACTTATGTCTTTATCACATCCTAGCCATTGATTGAAAGGATTTGTCTTCTTGTTCCCCTCATTAAATAAACTATAGACCATTGCTAACTCTGATTACTACTGAAGTCTTGTGTATTTAATTGCATGCTATATGCCTTCAGTGGGGCATTCAGAAGGACGTGACGACACAGTTGATTTGGATTCTATTTAGGTAACCCACACTATAGAATGCACTGAATGATAGATGTTTTCACGACAAACAATATGAGAAACTTAAGATTACTAAATGACTTGAATTCATACTAAATTCAACCCTATGCTGACACAATTAGGGCTGAACTGCAGACACACACTAAAAATGTCTGTTTTCCCAACTGGCACTTGTAGAGGATACAATAGATTTTCATCATTAAAATTATTAAGGTGACTACCAAAATATAAGTACTGCATTCTGGTCAACTGTAGTTTGCTGGAATGGAGTCATGGATAGAGGCTTTAATTCTATACCTTAAGTTTATATGAAGTGGGTGACGAGTCTCTAGAAGGTTTGAGACCACTGGGTCCAGAAACCTACTAATCATTATAGAGACAAGAATAGACTCAAGAGGGCACATGGTTGATGAAAGTATTATTGGAATAAATAAGCTCTTCACATTTGTGGGTCTCACAATGTTGGCTGTGAAGGAGAAGTCTCCGTCTCCTTTCCTCTCCTGTGCTTCTATACAGCAAAGCCTAAGGATATGTAATGCCCTAGACAGATAGAAGGTATTGCAAGCATTAAGTGTGAAAGTCACATCCACACTTATATTTCACAATTAACATGTATAACACTAAACTTATCCTTTAGACTTGTATCACCCAATGTCTTTCCCATCTCAGTTACACCAGCTCCATCTGTTTAGTGGTTCAGGCCAAAACCACTTAGGGTTATGTGAGATTTCTCTCTGTATTTCCCACTCTATGTCTAGTTTATCAGGAAATCAACTTGATTCTAGCTTCAAAATGTATCAGACATCATACAGTTTCCCACTATCTCTATGGTGACTACCCGGGTTAGAAACATCATCATTTCCTGCCTGAAATCTGGCAAAGTTTCCATTCTTTTTTCTCCAGAATTTTTAAGAGTTTCACATGCATTAGTGTTATTAGCTCTTTATCTGTGAAGCATGCCACACATGTTCTCTCCTAGTATGTTATCTTTTGACTTTTTTTATGCCATGTAAAAGTTTTCAAAAAATCTTTTGTGAATGACACAATGTATTCAAATTTATTAACGTTTTACTTTCTCTGGATTTTGAGTTAAAGCTAGAAAATCTTTTCTTATCCCTAAGTTTTATAGGAATTCACCCATATTTTCTTCTGGTACTTTTGTGGATTTATTTTTTACATTTAGATTCCTGACTCACTTGGTGTTTTTTCTTGTGTATTAAATGAGGTATGGATCTAACTGTCTTTTCCCAAGTATCCGTTCTCTTACTAACCCCTTATTAAGATATCCATCCTTGCCTCAGTGGTTTGAAGTTATCTTCATGTGTCATATACATTAAATAGGCCCTTTGTTCTATTTCTGGATTTTTAATTATTTCTCACTGGTCTATCTACTTATGTACCAGTATCACACTATTTTTGTTATAAACATGTTACAGTAGTTTTTAAAATCTGGTAGGATCAATCCCCTAGTAGTAGTTTTTCCTTTATAGGATTTTCCTGAATATTCCATATAAAATTTGTATTAACTTGCTTAGTCCAGATCCATCAAATGGCTTGCTGGCATTTTCCTTGGGGTTGCATTAAATTTATAACTTAGAACTGATACCTTTATGATGTTGAGTCATATTATCCAAGAACTAGAAATGTCTTTCCATTTCTTCAAGTCCAATATTATTTCTCAGGTGAGTTAAGTTTTCTTTATGTAAATTCATACATTTTTTTGTCAAAGTTATTCCTGGGTATCTTGTCTCCTTGTTGCTATTGGAAATAAAATTTCTTTGCCATTATATTCTCTGATAATCTTATATATGAAAACTATTTGTTTCTGCATGTTAATTTTATATGCTGCTAATGTATTGTATTTTTTTTAGTTAGAATTATCATTGACTTTCTGGGTATATGGTCATTGACCACATCTTCAGCAAATAGCAGCAATTTACTTTTTCTTTTCCAACACTGTGCCTCTTATTAATTTTACTCATCCAATTGCATAGGCCTCTAGTAAATGTTAAATGGTAGTAGAGTTAGTGGGTATCCACTAATTTTCTCAATATCAATTTTAAGAAAGTATATACCAATTTATATTTTGCCATATGATTTTTCCAAAAATGAATATTATAATTCATTGAATTTGTTATAACTATGAAACCATTAAAAGTTTTCCTCTTTAGGTGTATTGTGTTATAATAATTTATTTTCTAAGATTGAGTCAATTTTACATTCCTGAAACCTATTTTGTCATGGGATATTGTTTTTATATTATTGTGTTAGATTCTGTTTGCTAATGGTTTAAATTAAAACTTTTGTTTGTACAGACTTTATCGGGTTTAATTATCAATGTTATTCTTGTTCCATACTAATAATTAGAATTTTTTTTTATTTTCAATGTTCTGGAACAAGTTATGGAGCATTGGTATTTTTGGTCATTAAATATTTGGTAGAACTGCCCTGTGAAGCCATCAGGGCCTGGTGCTTTTTTTGTGCTACAGCTCCTTGTTTTCTTTTTCTCTTCTATGGATATTTGTCTTTTTTTCCACTAATGGAACATTTTCATAAGCTGTATTTTCCTTAAAATCCATTTCATCTTGGTTTTCAAATTTATCTGCATAAAGCTCTGCAATACAATCCCTTATGATTTCAGAATATTTCTTTTGTTTCAGTGGCTATTTCCTCTGGTCATTTCTTATTTTGTGTACTTGTACTTTCTCCCTATTTTTTAAATGAGTTTTTGGTTTCATTTTTAATATGATTTTGACTTATTAAATTAAAATTTCAATTTATTACATTAATTTATTATTTTTCTTTACTGTATTAATTTTTACTTTTATTTTTAGTATTTTCTTCTTTGTAAGTTTCTTTGGCTTACTTCAATATCCTCTTTCTAATTTTTTGAGATAGTTTAATTATTTTAATTCTTACTTTTTGATTGATAAAAGTATTTAAGACTCTGAATTTTTCTATTCACTGTTTGAAACATATTCCAAAAATTTTGGTAGTAGTATTTTCATTATTATTTAAAAAGAAATTCTATAATTTTGTTTTCTAAGTTTTCTTTTCATCCAAGAGTTGTTTACCAGATTTTAATTTTTTTTAATTTCAGAGGAATATTTTGTCTGTTTTGTTTATAATTTTTAAGTTTATTGCGTTGTGATCAGAGATTATTGTTTGTAACATTTCTACTTTTTATGGAACTTTGTAATGTTTTCATTGTGACCAAATATGTGACCAATTTTTGTAAATGTGTTTTGTGCACTTGAGAAGAAGATATACTCTCCATTATCAGGGTATGAATTTTGTATGTATTAATTAGATTCATCTTGTTGATTATTTGCTTAAATCTTTGTCCTTACTTTTTGTCCTCTTGATTTGTCTTACACTAAGAGTATTGTGTTAAGGGTCTGCTATTGTTACTGTGTTTTTATATCCCCTTGAGTCTTTCATAATTTTACATGTAAAGGTAATTTCTATGTTATATCATACATTGATATACATAATAATTACAGATTTCTACCTCTGTTTTTTATTTCCATTTGCCTGCTAGGCGTTTGTCCATTCCTTTATTTTCAACCTTTCTGGACCATTTTGTTTTGGATATGTCTTTATATATAGTATTTGGATTGGCTTAGTGGGACAGATTGGAAATCATTTTTCTTTGATTAAGTGGATTAAGTATTGTATTAGTCCATTTTCATACTGCTATAAAGAACTGCCAGAGACTGAGTAATTTATAAAGGAAAGAGGTTTATAAGGGCAAAGTAATTCATAAAGGAAAGAGAACTGATTCACAGTTCAGCATGGCTGAGGAAACCTCAGGAAACATAGTCATGGTGGAAGGCGAAGGTTAAACAATACACCTTCTTTACAAGGTAGCAGGAAGGAGAAGTACCCAGAGAAGGGGGAAGACCCCGTTATAAAACCATCTGGTCTCATGAGAACTCACTACGATGAAAACGGTGTAGGGGAAACTGCCCTCATGATCCAAGACCTCCACCTGGTCTTTCCCTTGACCTCTGGGGTTTATGGGGTTTATGGGAATTATAAATCAAGATGACACTTTGGGTGGGGACACAGCCAAACCATATCAAATATTCACTTTTTTCTTTGTTAATACACGTTTAGTTAAGCATTTAGGCTAGTTATAGATTTGCAAAACAAAAGTTGCAAAGGTAGTACAGAGTTCCTATATAGCCCACAACCATATTCCTTTATTATCATCATCTTACAGTAGCACGTGGTACATTTATCACAATTAATGAACTAGTATACATATGTCAGTGCTAGCAAGATTATCCAAATCTCTTTAGTTTTTTAAAAAATCTTTTCTGTTGCAGAATACCATCCAGAATGTCACATACATTTAATATTCATGTTTGCTTACGTGCCTCTTGGCTGTGACTGTTTCTTAGATTACCTTGTTTTGCATGACTTCAACTCTTATAAGGGATAACTGTTAGATATTTTTAGAATTTCCCTCAATTGGGATTCATATGATGATTATCTCACAATTAGTCTGGGGTTGTGGGTTTGGAGGAAGACCATAGATAAAAAGTACCATTCCTACCACATTCTGTCAAGGGTACATACTATCAACATAGCTTATCATAGTTGATGTTGACCTTGACCACCTATCTGAGGTAGTGAGTTTGTTAGGTTACTGTAAATTTACATTATTCTGGCTTTTCCATACTTTACTCTTCAGAAAGAAGTTTATGTGTACAGCGTTCATGTAAGGAGTGAGTAATTATCTTCTTTAGGGTGGAGTGTAAATTATTTGGATTTTTTCTGCACAGGAAGTCTCTTATCCCCTGTTTATTTATTTTATTTATTTATTTTTGATTGGGTGAGGGACAGAGTCTTGCTCTGTCACCCAGACTGGAGTGCAGTGGCATGATTTCAGCTCACTGCAACCTCTGCCTTCTGGGTTCAAGTGATTCTTGTGCCTCAGCCTCCCTAGTTGCTGGGACTCCAGGCACGTGCCACCATGCCCAGCTAATTTTTTGTATTTTTAGTAGAGACGGGGTTTCTCCATGTTGCTCAGGCTGGTCTTGAACTCCTGAGCTCAGGCAATCCTCCTGTATTGGCCTCCCAAAGTGCTAGGATTACAGGTGTGAGTCACTGCACCTGGCCTCTCCTGTTTATGCAATCAATTATTTATACCACTGTGGACTCTTGGATGCTTATTTTATACTCTGGTTGACAATCCAATACTACTTGATTTATTTTATTGCTCAAATTGTTCCATGTTTGGCCATTGAGAGCTTTCCAGGTCTATGTTCCTTTGACAAGTCCTTATTATTGTTGTTGTTAGTGTTATTAGCGCTTCCTTTCTTTTTCGCACTAAAATGCATCTTAGGTTTATCTTAAGTATTTACCTGTCCTGGTCCTAGAACCAGCCATTTCTTCAAGAAGATTTGTTTCTTTTTATTAAAGAACCATATTAGAAACCAAGATCTGGACTGTTACTACTGAAAGTCATTGCTTTTAGACTCTTTCAACTGACAGAGCAAGGAAGTTTATGTGTGTATAATAATCTGTGAATATATACATACATACACATATTTCTATACTTAATCATCCATGTTTAAATTAAATAGAATATGAGTTCATACTGATATCTTCAATCCTAATCAGTTACCACAGGGATTATTCTGGTCTCCTTCCCCTGGATGTTTGCAACTCCTGCTTCAACAGTTAGAAATCTGACTTCCATATTCATTTGCTTAATTGTTCAATTCCAGTACACATAAATGGTGGCTTCAGAATTAATAACTTATACCTCCATGGGAAATAACTTTATTAACTAAAGGACAGCACTTATGTACAGTACTTTTTGAATTTTTAGTCTTAGAGATTCCTCTTCCACAGTTACTTAGGTCAGAACCATTTTCCATTCTTCAGTGAAGTTGTCTCATGTATTTGTAATACAGTTAGATTGTTTTGTCATTTGATGCATTCCATCCTGGGATTTCCTATCTCTTTTTTTATCATTTGCGTGTATTAAGTTTCATTCTTTTGTGCTGTATCCTTCTATGGTTTTCAGTTAATGCATAATGTCATGAATCTGCCACTATAGGAGCATCATACAGAGTAGTTTCACCAAATTAAAAAATTCCCTATGTTTTACTTAGTCAATCCTACCTCTAGCCCTCAAACACTTGTTACACTCCGTACGTTTGGAGAATTCCTTACATTTTCAGATTTGATAAGATTTAGATTCTATTTTCTCTCTACTCTTGACAGCTAGGATACAGGGTGCAATTTCATAGGTATTGAACGTTGAATTGGAAATTAGGGGCACAAAGAAGGGGGGCACTGTGAGTTACACATTCTGGCAAAAGTGGTGGCAGCTAAATACAATTTACAGAGGTAGCAATAACAGGCATTCAAGCAACATTTTCCGGGGTGTAAGATAAGATGGTTATGCTAGTTGTACCCAGTGGAGGCAGTGGCCACGAGATCTCCAGCAGACTAATTTTAAGGTGTAACTGGGGACGTTATTACTGGCTTTACAGCCTCTAAGTCTGATCTTCTGGCCCATTTTGAGATACTGAGAACTCAGAATATTTAATAGATATATTATAGTAACATAGATAATATCTATTAAGTTCTTTTTCAGCTCAAACTAGTAATTTCCATTGTTTGCAAATTAAGAAGCCTGACCACTTTTCTAAGACAGCCTCCTTACCTTTACTCTCTTCAAGAACTAATATTTTTTGAAACTTGCTACATGTTGGTCATAGTGCTAAGCATTTTTTAGGTACCATTTCTGTAAGTTCCTGGAAGATAAGTACAGATTACTTTCTTAAGCACTCACTGTGTGACCTCTCTAGGATCTATACATGATAAACACTTGTGCTCATGGTGTATTATCTAGTAACTTTCATTCAATAGATATTGATGACATAGTAAAATTTTAGATAGGGATTTGTCTTAGTCCGCTTTGCCTTAGTCTTGTTTAAATGCCATAGACCGGGTGTTTAAACAATAGAGCTTTATTTTCTCATATTTCTGGAGGCTGGAAATCTAATATCAGAGTACTAGAATGGTGAGGATTCTCTTCCTGGCTTGCAGACAGCTGCCTTCTCATTGTGCCCTCACACGGCAGAGAGAACAAGCAGGCTCTCTGGTGTCTCTTACACAGGCACTACTCCCACTGAACCAGGGCCCCACCTTAATGACCTAATTAACTCCTGAAGGGGGGCCCCATCTCCAAATACAATCACATCGAGGGTTAGGGATTCAATATGTGAACTTTGTTGGCAGGGGTAAGGGAGGCAGGACACAAAAATTCGGTTTATAACAGATTTTGGATATATGACATCTTGTGTTTTTTCCCTTTGGGTAGAGGCAGGAGAAAGTTAACCTATGAACTGAGATAGAAAATGAAATCTAATGGAAGGGGTCTTTGTTTGGGGAGGTAGTTTGGAAAAATGTGAGCAAAATAATACTGTTACCTCGATTAAACAGCCAAAAAAAGCTTGCAAATTAGTGGAACTACAGAACAACAAATTATCTCAATCTTCTTTCCATTACTCAAATTATGAAAGTAAACTTTGTTACAAAAGGATTACCTGCAGAAATAATGCTATTATCTTTCCCACGCTCCTTGTGGGTTTCTGTTTATTTTTGGTTTGCTCACCAGATACTCCTTTAGAAGGCTCTGCAGATACATTAATCAAGGGTTTTGAAGCTTCCTCAGGGAGAGTAAGAGGAAATGGGGGAAGGATTAAAACATCCATCCCTGTGCAATTTCTGCTGTTCATCCTACCTGCCTTTTCTGTGGGTTTTAGCCCTCTCTTCTACTTGAAGATGGGGAATAGATAACATCCTCTGACCTATTATTTGAATTCATTATTTAGTTTGATTCCCACTCCTGGCTTCAATGTAGGGAACTAGAGAAGGGCAATGAGCAGAAATTAGGATTTGTTATCACCCATGGTTCTGCATTAATGAGGCAGGATTCTGGAGCTCTGAAGTTCCATTGGCCCAGGAGGGGAAAACAGCAGTGTCTCCTCACTGAGTGCGTTCTGGCAGCAGCTCTGCCAGCTCACAGTGTGTCACTCTTCCAGCCACCCCATGATGGTGGATCACAGTGAAAGCTGACAGAGAAAAAGGCGTTTCAGATTTGAGTTGGAAAATGTTTAAGCATTCACTATTGTGTAGTGGTTAAACGAATGGGTTTTTCATGAAACCTCACTTCAAATCCCACTAAGCTCCTTACTAATTATAAACAATTCTTTCACTACCCTAAGCCCCAGGCTTTCTTCAATAAATGTGGAATAATTCCTCTCTTGTTAGGGGTATTGTGAAAATTTGATCTGATGATGTATCATGGGGTACCTGGCGTGAAGTAGGCACTCAAACCCCATTCTTTGAAGGATGAACGAATGGACATATGTCAGGTGCTTAGTATACTAATATGTACTTATTTGTGTTCAGTATATGGAAGCATTTGCAGGCTATCCCTGGGGAAGAGTCCTACCTCCTAGCTCTAGCTCATCTTCCTTGTACACACCCTCAAATGAAAGACAAATTCATACATCTGATTTGCCAGATTCCAGCATGCCCACTGAACCCCCTAATTGTTACAAGAGAGAGAACCTGAGCGCGCTTGCTTCTACTTCCTTTATTTCATGTTGCCAGGGTGGTAGGGGCCGCTCTCTCCATGCCCCTCCTCTGTGTATCAAAAGGAGAAAGAATAGTTTTATTTTCGAAGCAAGTCAAGGACCCTTACTTTCAACGTGTTCCTTTTATGCTCCTAGAATATGATAAGATTTGAATGTTGGCTAGGGGTAAGAAGGAGGGCCTCAGGCTCCTTGGTGAGGCCACATGTCCAACATAGCTTTCCTTAGACTCTTAGGTTATTAGGTACTGGATATGCCCGGAATATCTGGAGGTTCCTTTATCTTGCCATCAGTTGAATTACCTAAATATATTAGCTTGAGCCACACAAAACTGTCAATAATTAAACATTTTTATCCACCAAACAGTGATTTCATAAAGCTTAATAAAACTAAAAAAAAAATAAGCCACTTCAGACCAACTCCTAAAGCATGATGCAAATATTTACTAAACAGGTTTCTTCAGAAGACATGAGAGGCTCATTTTCACACAGAAGTATTCCCTATTAAACCCTTTTAAACCTTCCCAAAGTCCTGTCTTAGTCAGACTGGCTGCTATAATAAAATACCATAGACCGGGTGGCCTAAACAATAACCATTTATTCCTCACAGTTCTAGAGGCTGAGAAGTACAAGAGCAAGGAGCTGGCAGATTTGGTGTCTGGTGAGGGCACTGATCCCATTAGGAGGGCCCCACACTCAAGATCTCATCTAACCATATTATTTCCCAATGGCCCTATCTCCAATACCTTCACTTTGGGGATTAGGGCTTCAATATGTGAATTGGATTGGGGGGATAAAATCATTCCATCCACAGCAAGTTCCATTGTTCCTCTTCCTTTGGCCCTCACTACCATCCCTTTTCTAGCCCACGCTTCAATTTTCCAACCCACTCCTCCCTCTCACTCTGGTATTAGGTTGTCTTTTCTTAAGTAGAACAATATGGTTTTCTTAGCTTCCTCATTTTTCCTCTCCATTTATCACCCCACTCAACACAATAAAGGTCTGGAAGCTACAAAAACAGTAAAATCTCCATCTCCTTTGAAGAGGAGGGGGGTTAGAATTGCACATACTTAAAATTTAATGTATTTCCCTAACACAGAAGAAAGTTCTCAGATAGAATTATAAGTGGCATTCTGTTTGCAGTAAACTTAGCTGGAGGGGATACAATAAACCTTTACATATTCAAGGTGTAACGGGGATTTCAGTCTCTTACCAAGTCATCATTTTCTCCATTGTAGCATCAGACAGTTTGTGTTGTGAAACTTGTCATTAGCAAAATGAGAGAGCATGGCAGTGGGGTTCCTGTAAAATGATAAACTCATTTGTTTTTTGTGTTTAGTAAGTCTGAAAAAGAATCCAACAATTTTAGGACCAAAGAATATATTTGCATATGTGTATTCACAAAAACATGCCCTCCTATATGTATATATGTAAACATATAGGCTCACTGTTATGGACTAAATTTTGTCCCCCTAAAATTCATATGTTGAAGCCTTAACTCCTTATGTTACTGTATTTGGAGACAGAGTCCATAAGATAGTAATGATTAAATGAAGTTATAAGAATGGAGCCTTAATCCTGAAGGACTGGTATTCTCATAAGCAGAGGAAGAAATACCAGACCTCTCTCTCTCCTCTCCTCTCTAGGTATAAACAGAGGAAAGGCCATGTGAGGACACAGTGAGAAGGTGACCATCTCTAAGCCAGAAAGAGAAGTCTCACTATAAACCAACCTTGTTGGCTACTTGGTTTTGAATTTCTAGCCTCCAGACTGTGAGAAAATAAATTTGTTGTTTAAGGCACAAAAGTTTTGTTATGGCAGCTCTAGCAGACTAATACACTCACAGATCCCAAAACCTCAGTGGAGACAACACATTTTCTAGATTTGTAACATATGACAATAGGAAAGACTGGGAATCTATCAGTGAAAGCTTCCAGCAATATAAGGAAGTCATTGCATGTGCTCCATTGTAGGAGTATGTGGTTAAAACATAGCTTCTGGCCAGGTGCGGTGGCTCATGCCTGTAATTCCAGCACTTTGGGAGGCCAAGGCAGGTGGATCACAAGGTCAGGAGATCGAGACCATCCTGGCTAACACGGTGAAACCCCCGTCTCTACTAAAAGTACAAATACAAAATTAGCCAAGTGTGGTGGCAGGCGCCTGTAGTCCCACCTACTCGGGAGGCTGAGGGGGAAGACTGTCCTGAAGCTGGGAGGCGGAGCTTTCAGTGAGCTGAGATCGTGCCACTGCACTCCAGCCTGGGTGACAGAGCAAGACTTGGTCTCAAAAAAAACAAAAACAAACAAATAAACAAAAAACCAACAACAACAAAAACATAGCTTCTAAATCATCTTTTACAGGTATATAATACTGGTACTCATGCTGCCTGATTGGGGTAGGGAGTATGTGTATATGTGAGAAGGGTGCTGTAGCATTTCAGCTGGTACTTCTCGGGTGAACAGTGTAGCAGTCTGGATGGTTGTTCTGGACTTTAAAACTATTCTTACACCTGCCCAGCCCCACCCACTGGATAGACTTTGAGTACCTATGACTCCTGCTCTGGCCTCTATTTGATAGAATCCTTGCTGGTAGGTGACTTTGGCTTTGGTCAAGGAATCTGGATCTCCTACAGCTCTTAAAGATTTCCCTTTAGGACCCGGTAACTCTGTTAGTCTTTGTCCTTTTCTGCTGGCCTGACTGGCGTGTCCTTTCCTGCATATTTGCATGCTATTCTCCAGGAAGCCCTGAATTCTGCTTTGCCTTGTCCTGTGGCTGGTGTGTATATATGGTTCAAATGCTGTCTGGGGGCAAAGCTCGGAGTTTAGGGAATTCTTGGAAAATCAGAAGTCCCAGAAGAATAACAGGATCTCAGTGTCAGAAATTTTCAAGAGAGCCTTCATCCGTTTTCTCTGTGGCCTGAGGCAAGGGAAGGGGAGTTTGTCAGTTTACACTGAGGGAGATTGTTATGAACAGAATGTTTGTCATTCAAAATCTGTGTGTTGAAGCTCTAACCTAAACGTGATGGTGTTAGGAGGTGGTGCCTTTGGAAGGTAAATAGGTCATGAGTGTGGCGCCCTCGTGGATGGGATTAGTGCCCTTTTAAGAGGAGACACTAAGAAACTTGCTCACTATCTGCTCTCTGCCATGTGAAAAATAAATGATGTTTAAGCCACTCAGTCTATGGTGTTCTGTTATAGGAGCCTAAGCTAACTAAGGAAGGGCTCACATAAATAAGTAGGAGTTACTTGGACATCAGCTTAAAGTATAGGAATTTGCCTATCCTCTTTAATAGTGACTCACTGTCCACTGGGTCTTCCAAGGTATATTTTTATTTCAAGTATTAGATACAACCATCCCTTTCTACCCATTTCTCTTTCCGCCCACTTCTTGGTAGAGCTGGCATTTAACATTGAGAGAAGTGGGGACTTGGAAAAGGCATCACCTTTTGATGACTTTTTAGGTTGGTTTTATAATCTGAACCCTGATATATTCATTCTACAAATACTTGTTGAGCATCTAGTATACACCAGGTAATGTTCTGGGCACTTAGCAAATATCATGCAAGAATGTGAGAAAATGTTGAGCAGGGAAAGGAAGCCTGGGAGTACAAGAAGAAGGAGATGAGTTGCAGTTAAATATTGAATGGTCAAAGTAGGTTTCTTTTAGAAGGTGACATTTGAGTGAAGAGTTGGTGGGGAGCTGGCTATGTATCTATCTTGATTAAGAGCATTCTGAGCAGAGGCAATATTAGGGCAACAAATCTGAGGAAGGAGTATATCTGATATGTGCAGAGTATAGTAATCAGGTTTCTATATCTGGAGTGAAGTCAGTGAGGTGTGGAGAGTAGAAGGAAAAGAAATGGGAGGAATTGGTGGATGGTGGCAGGGAGGGTAGTGAGCTAGATCATGTATGGCCACGTGTGTAGAATGTTTTAGGACATTAGGTTTCAATATATAACCATCCCATATTGAACATGCTGACCCTTGTTTTCAACTTATCTTCTATAAATCTTGTTCTCAATGTGTAGTCTGTGGACCATTGCATTGAAATCACGTGAGAGCTGTAGAGACATGCAGAAAATGAGGCCCCACCCTGGACCTACAAACAGAATCTAAATTTTAACTAGATTCCCTGGTGATGGGTATGTCCATTAGCATTTGAGAAACTGTTGTCTCTTTTTATCACTGTATTAGCAACAATTACATCCCTATCTTAAGATTATGAAAATGTGCCAATTCTGGAGAGTATGCTCTGGGTGAGGGGTTGGTTGTTCCCCACTCCCCTGGCTACATCACTGTTTGCTTGAATGTGGTTTGCACATTCATGGCAGAGATTTCTGCTGCTTCCTCCATGGCATGGTGTTGTGGCAGGGAGGCATGCACCCAACCAAGGAGAATATTTTCTAGTCTCCTTTGTATCTAAATGTGACTCATTAACTAGTTCTCATCAATGAACTATGGGTGGAAGTGATGTGTATTACTTTTGAGCCAGTAATTTTGAGATGAGGATAGGAATTCTCTACTCGTTTTCCCCCATCAATCAAAATGCGGCAACCTCTGAGGCCATAATGGATGGAGCAGACTCAAGATGAAAGCAAATTGGCTCCCGGAACCACTGTGTGAATCATACTGAGCTATTATGTGAATGATAAGTCATTGTTTATTGTGTAAAGTCACTGAAAATTTCAGGTTTGTTAAAGTGGATGGCATTATCCTCACTCAAAGATTTTCAGACTTTAGGAGATATCAGAATTACCTAGAGGGCTTGATAAAGACCTCATTGTTTGATTCCACTTTCAGAATTTTGCATTCTGCAGGTCTGGGGTGAGGCCTGAAAATGTGAATTTCTTGCATGCTTCTTGGGGATGCTGATGTTGCTGGTTTGGGGACCTCACTTTGAAAACCACATCCCTAACTAAGAAAATGTCTTTGAGAGAGTGGGAAAGCTCATGACCTCTAAGGATATGTCATTGACCCAAAAGCATGAAATGAAAATAAAGCCAATTTGCCCTAACAGAGACCACTGAGTGCTACTGTATTGGCTGCATCTCCCTGATGCTGCCATGTTCACTATAAAAACGGAAACAAAAAAGAAAATTGACATTCATTAAGCTTAACTTTGGAGGGATGATTTAACTCATATTGGCATCTCTACTTTTTTAATTACTCCACCTTTTATTCTGTTCTTCCAGTTCCCTAGAAGAGAAAGCAGTTGATTTATGACCCTCAAAAAGCTGTTAGCCTAGGGTGGCCTTGTTTGCATCAGTGGGAATACAGCTGAGTCACTGAGACAAGAAGCCAGAGGATCCTCTGCCTCTCACAGGAGGGGAGGGACAGGCAGGGTCTTCTCCTAGCCTGACATTTAACAAATTATCCAGAAGTTTCACTGTCATTTAATGTTATAGAATAAATTTAAAGGATTTTTGCTGTCTCCACTGGAATATTCTGGGCTAGGCTGAAATGAATTAACTTCATCACTTAGAAAAACTTGCTTTAGTTTTGGAAGGAGTTAGTGTAGGTTTTTCCAGATTGGACTTAAGTCCTTTTAAGGTCCTCATATAAATTAAGCCTTGGAATTCTTCAGATAAATTTGTAATTTTATAGCATCTCTCTTCCAGAGTGCTATTATTAAATTATCATTCTGGATTGCTTTACTGACAGCTCCACTTCTTAAAATAGAGATCAGCTGTATTCCTGGACACTGGCATCAAATAGCTGACTTAGAAATGTTGGTTTCCAAATGGTCGCTTGTTTCTAACTACTATTTTTCTACTTTGAGTTCTCTTGATTTGTTTTAGAGGACATGACACATGTTTCTTCTCTAAATATCTTTGTGCTCAGTACCTATACATAATGAGTACCATTTTCATTTGCTTCTCTGTTGCTAATTGGTGCTTGAGCCTCCTTTTCCTACATGGGGTGTTTTTGCAGCTTCAAATCCTACTTCTAATCACTGTGATGTCAGGGCAGATTTGGAGTGGGCTTGCTTTGACATTGGCAATGCCCTCAGAAGAACTCAGATATAACCTGGCTGTGTTCAATCTTGAGAAATGCTAAAGAGGGTGGACCTCCTCCATTCTCTTCCTCCCGTTCTCCCTCCAATATTCATTTGCCACTTGCTCTAGGCCAGGCTCTGGCGATTCATCATTGAACAACGGGGACACAATTATGGACCTTATATTCTAGTGGAGGACAGAGACAATGAAACATTAAACAGAGAGATGGAGTTCAAATACAACTAATGTTCTGAAGAAGATAGAGTACAGTGCTAGAGATCTATTGGAGTGGGATGCTCCAGGTGATAGAAGAGATCAGGGAAGTCTGACTTGAAGAGGTGGCATCTGAGCTGACCACTGGATAGATAAGTGAGCTTTGTGAAGATCCAAGGAAAGAGTGTTCCAGGCAGATGGAAGAGCAAGTGTGAAGGCTGTAAGCTGGGAACCATCTTGGCATACTTGGGGAACACCAAGGAGGCCATGTGGCTGGAGTCTAGTCAACAAGTAGGGGAAAGGGAATTGTCTAATGAGATCAACTCTGGTAGAAGCCATAGCACATGAACCTTATACATTGGCAAATGCCTTTAAATAATAATTTCAGTCAAAATCTCTTGGTAGCTGAAAGGACTGAATTTATTCTCATTATTTTTGCTAATGCAGCCTGCTTAGTTGGCTGTTTAATTTCCTAAATGGTGCTCTGTCTTTGTTAGTGGGTGATTTGAGAGAAAAGCCTACTTTAACTTTCGGTACCAGCATTCTGGGTGCTTCTGCTGTCCTCTCCTTTCTGTCTTGGGAACAAGGGGGCAAAGATAACTTGGTTGTCTTTGGGAGTTAAGAGCCCATTACCATGCTGTTTGGTTACTATAGCCTTGTAACAGAATTTGAAGTCAGATAATGTGTCTCCTCCAGCTTTGTCCTTTCTGGTTACAATTGCTTTGTGAGTGAACTATAGGCTCTTCTTTGTTTCATACAAATTTAAATTTTTTTTCTAATTTTGTGAAAAATGGAAAAATGATCTTGGTATTTTGACAGGAATTGCATTGAATCCATAGGATGCTTTGGGTAGTGTGAATCAATATCATTTTAGCAATATTGATTCTTCTAATCTATGAGCTTTGGTTGTTTTTCCATTTTTTTGTGTCATCTGCAACTTCTTTCATCAGTGCTTTACAGTTTTCCTTGTAGAGCGCTTTCACCTCCTTGGTTAAGTGTATGCCTAAGTATGTTATGTTATTTTATTTTGTAGTTATTGTAAATGCAATTAACTTATTGATTTGGTTCTCAGCTTGACTGCGATGGGTGTATAGCACTGATACTGATTTTGTATGTTGATTTTGTATCCTGCAGCTTTAGTGAATTCATTTATCAAATTGAGGAGTCTTTAGGATTGTCTAGGTAGAAGATCGTATCATCAAACAGAGATAATACATAGTTTAAAAAGCCAAAGTGCTATAAAGTGTATAACACCAAAAACAACAGCAATGACAAAGTCTCTTGCCCCATCCCACCATACTTAATTCCACTCCTTAGAGGCAACTACTTTCTACTTTTTAAGTTGTTTCTTCAGGCTTTTATTTCTGTATATCTAAATATTGTTTAGTATTTTTAGATGTTTTGTCCATTATTGACTTTCTTTGGTTAGGTCTGCTTTTCTGCCTTGATTTTTTTACTCCACACTTCCCTTTTAACCAATTTGGATATATTTAAACATAGCTATATTAATATTATTACCATACACAGATAATCCCCTGCTCAAATGGTGTACTATGACTACTCCTACTTTTTAAACAATTTTCCCATCCCCTGAAGCTGTGTCATCTCTCTTTCTCCTGTGTGCATCTCTCTCTCCTTGGTGTGCTTAGTTTTGTATGTATACAATCATTAATTTTTCACAAGCTATGGAATTATGTTTTCTAAAAGATCAAATAAACCAGCTAACTTATCAGGTTGTTTTTCTTGGGGCCATACTTGAGGAATTCTCAGTCCTTCTTTTTAACCCTGGTCTGGTTGTTCTCTTGGCCTGCTACACAAGTGTTCTCTAGGACTTCTACCTATTTCTCTCTATTTTCTAATAAGGTTAAGCATATCCTAGTGTAACTTCTTGAAAACCTAAACATGGGATAACTTTTTTTTTTTTTTTGACACGGAGTCTTGCTGTGTCGCCAGGCTGGAGTGCAATGGCGTGATCTTAGCTCACTGCACCCTCTGCCTCCCAGGTTCAAGCAATTTCCCTGCCTCAGTCTCCCAAGTGGCTGGGACTACAGGTGCACGCCACCATGCTCAGCTAATTTGTTTGTGTTTTAGTGGATACTGGGTTTCACCATGTTGGTCAGGATGGTCTCGATCTCCTGACCTCGTGATCACCTGCCTTGGTCTCCCAAAGGGCTGGGATTACAGGTGTGAGCCACTGCGCCGGCCAATGTTTTTAAGGTGTTGACCAGTTGAGAATGTCTTTATTCTACCCTCACAATGACTGATTTCTTGGCCAGGTAGATAATCAAGTTGGAAATAATGGTTCTCAGAATGTTTCTGAAAATTTTATTACATTTTTAATAACTGTCTTTTCCTCTTAAATTCACACATCATGCATATACTTTTATCTCAGTGTGTCAGTGAGATGAAACCATGTGTGCTTTTCGCAGTGATCTTCTTGTTTTCTCTCTTCCTGTTTGCTTGGATACCTGGCTGCCTTGTCTACCAATTTTGAAGTGTTTTTTCCATTGTTTCATTACTGCCGTGTTGCCCTTGTGGAGCTCTACTGACGTTTTTATTCCACTTCTTTTTTAGGTAACCTGTGATTTATTTACTGAATCTTCTCTTTCCCCCTGGTGTGCTGAAATTTAGTGATAATGTGGCCTGGTGTGATTTTTGTTTTTTGTGTCAATTCATTGGGTCAGGCACTTGTTGGGTGTCTTAAATTTGGAAATTCACATTCTTTATTCAGGAATTTTACCTGTATTTGCCCTTTGGTCATTTCCTTACATCTGTTTTCTGTTGTGTTTTGTTTTCTTCCTAAAACTTTTATAACTTAGTAGTTGGACCCTGGATTTTTTCTTTCCTTTTCTTGAGTTTCCTTAACTTTCTTCTATTTTTCTCCTTTTGTAGGAAATCCTTAATGTTATCTTTTGATCCTTCCAATTAAATTTAGTATTTTCTTATTCTCTATTCAATTTTTTAAAAGCATTCTTTCTTTATGGACTCAGTAGCTTTTCATTTCTTCAAGGCTATTAAAATACTTTTAACAGCTTACCTGTTTTCTTTTTCATACAAATTATGATCTTCATTCTTGTGTTTCTCTTGCTTTTTGTCTTTCACTCTAGAGACTTTCCTGAAATAGCTGTTGATCTTGATTCTACTTCTTTATTTAAGAGTAAGCCACTCTAAATTTAAAAAGAGTGTAAATACCCAGTGTTGGTGATGATACAGAGCAACAGGAATGATCTAGGATCATTTTGGGGAGAGCAAATCGGTACAACATCACTAGGAAAATGAGCTTGCACATAAAGTTGAAAATATGCATAACCTCTGACCTGGTACTTCCACTTTGAGGTAAAAACCTAACAGAGATGCTTTGTACATGGGCCTGAAGAGAGACATACAACAACCCCCAAAGAACCAATACTAATAATACATAGAAAATGGAAGCAAGTGAGATGTCTACCAACATTAGAATAAAAATTTGTTCTTATAAGGGAGCATTATACAATAATGAAAAATAATGGACTATAATTACCCATCACAACGTGGATACGTCTCACTAATGTTGAGCAAGAAATGCCTGAGACAATACATAATAGGTATCAATTGATGTCTACATAGGTCTTTACTATGTGATATTTCACTGAATAAATTCCATTTGTCTTAGGCACTGTTCTGTATGTATGTTATATTTTAAAATACAAATAGTTTAAGAAAGAATAATGAATTAAAAATATAGTTGCAAATTCTATATTCATGGTTGAAGCTGGATAACTTGCAGTCTTTACTGAAGGTCTAGTGAGTAGGGATCCAGAAGTGTTCTGGCAGGGACCCCTACATGTCAATATCTGTTAGTCTTCCTCACCCCTCGGAACTATTTAATTATTCCAGAGAACAATTTACCAATCACTTCCTGAGGCAGTATTTGCCTGTCTGCCTGTGTTCCTAAGGCAGAGTGTAGAAGAGCAGTAGGGGGCTTATCATTCAGTGTGCCAATATTAACTCAATCTGCCTGGTTCCGGGAGGGTGCCTTCCCCACCCCAGTCCTCCCTGTGTTTGTAATATCCAGGGTTCAATTTCTCTACCAAATAAGTCCCATTTGTGGACAGGGAGGATGCCTGGGGATATGAGTTCTCCTTATATATATTTTCAAAATAAACATCTTGCTTTCAGCTCTTTGCTTCTCTTTCCTTTTCTGGAGGACAAGTTGCCACCATTTCTCAGGCTTTCTGGTGTTGGATGTTATGAAATACTCTGTTTCTTATTTGCATTCCTCCGGTGTGCATCGGACATTCAGATTTCTTAGATTCTATTTTTTTCTGTCCATTTTTCATCTTCTAAAACAGTTTTGTTTCCAATTTTACTTTTGTCTTCGTGGGATTATTACTACTATGGGTTGAATTGCATTTCAACCCCCCAATTCCCAATTTATATGTTGAAGTCCCAACCCAGCATCTCAGAGTACCTACAGAGTCTTTACAGAGGTAATCAAGTTAAAATGAGGCCACTGGGTGGGTCCTAATCCAATGTGATTGGTGTCCTCACATAAACGAGAAATTTGGACACGCAGACATGCATAAGGAGAAGACTATGCCAAGGAGAGAGGCCTGGAACTGATCCTGCCCTTGCAGCCCTCAGAAGGAACCAACCCTGTCAATACCTTAATTTTGGACTTCTGTTTCCAGAACTGTGAGACAATGCATTGCTGTTGTTGAGGCCACCCAGTTTGTGGTACTTTTTTACAGTAGCCCTAGGAAACTAAAAGGATGACTTCACAAATTTTTTATTATTACAGTTTCATTTTAGGAAGGAGCAGAGAAAACACTATGACAGGAAATTCTGCTAGACATTTTACATATATTATTTAGTGGAGGTATGACTCTCTTTATACATGATAAACTTTCTATAAAGAATAGATTGAGAATCTGAATTGAAGTATGCTCTATCCAAACTGTAGGGACCTTATTACCGCACTAACATCTCTCCAAGCTTATTTTTTCATCTTTAGAGTGTGTTGACATGAATCTTGCTTATGGATTTTGAAAGGACAAAATAAAAGTTTCTTTGAAAGTATTTTATTTATTGTTAGTTATATCAATGTTAATTATACTTATTGTTTAGTATAGGAAAGGAGGAAGAAAAGCTGATATTTGTTGTCTTACTATATTCTTATATAGTTCAATTTTGATTTTCAAAATAGTCCTACTGAGGATTATAATTATTAAAATTTTAGAGAACACTGGCTCAGAAAATGGTATAATTTCTCCTAGACTGTAAAGTCAGAAATTGGGCAGATAGCCCTCACATTAGAACTTGGGGGCCACCTTTGTCACTTCCTTTCTATTATATGCTCTGCAAGAAGAGAACCAAGTCACCTGGGCAGCAAGTGAACCGGATTCAGAGATACTCCAGAGAACAGACTGCTCCATTGTCTTAAGTGCCTTTCAGAGGCTCTGCTATTAGTTTGTGATGGTTTCACTGATCTGATGAGCTTCAGTGGTAGGTACTTTGATACTCAATGGGTCGTCCACAGATGAACAGTATCAGCATCACCTCAGGCAAAACTGCTAGCCTCTCCCCACGCTTCCTGAATCGGAACCTACATTTTAACAGGATTCTCCAGGTGATTTGAATGCACAAATAAAGCTTTCAGAGACACTTAGGCTAACTCGTTAGGTGGGTTAAGAGCTGAATTAATATCAACTGAACCTTGTTCTGCAGGAACCTCTCTTTCTTTGCTCATTGTCTGTTCTCTGTGGTTTCCTGTTTTCAGTAGATCTGTCACTGGTACTTTTCATTATCTTATTCTCTTTTACTCAATTCCTTCAGTGACTTACTAAGGTAACTATGCATAACCTCCATTGAAAAAGTCTTTTCTGACAATATCCTCTGCACGGCAGCCCTCTCTAGCCACCAGACTCACCATTTTGTCGCATGCTGTATTTCTCTGAATGTTAAGGAGCACAAGTAATTGGGAGTCTCCCTTTCAGTTCACCATCTGCCATGTATGTGTATGAGAAGTTCTCATCTTAAACTCCACAGTCAACTCTCCTCATTAAAGCTCCTCCTAAAGGAGAAATAACCTGAGTTCTTCACTATAAGGAATCTTAAATACAATTCTTGACAAACTGAAGCAGAGCTTGATATCCTTAAGTTCTCATTTCTTTTCATCTCTCTAGCTCAGGGGGTGGAAAATGGCACCTGTACCGTAATGTTTCTTGAATGATTAATTCCAAATAGTTGGGTATTTTTTTCTAACTCTTTTAATAAGCTATGAGATAGGATGGAATCTTCTTTAGCTGTGACTTCCCAGTGAATGTTTTCTGATTCAACAACTCTACATGAGTGGCCTCCAGTATTCATACAAAGATATCGATATGACAAATATCAAGGGTCACATGGAATTGCTTCATTTAGGTTTAGGACAAGTAGTTTATATGGCGTGGTGGAGGTAAACTGAATGTATTTTATGAGCCAAGTCTCCTTTTTATCAGAAATAGTTCAATTCTGAATGACAAGAAAAGCTGTATTTAATGTGAGTTCTTATTTGGATCAGTTTCCTGGAAAGGTTACATGTACTCAAACGTTTGAATCTTCTGATGTTTAAATGCCTTTGCATCCCTTCCTCTATCTGAAGAATAAGAGATATAATACAGGCTGAGTTAGAAAATGATGAATCTACAAAGGGTCTTCAGGGATAGTGGAAGGCATATCTTATTTAATGAAGAATAGTTTTTAGTGCATTATTCATGGTCTTCAGCCCACCTCTAATAGCAGTACTTTATTAATGCGATTAAACCATATATTTAAATTTCACCATTGTACAATTCTTCCCAAGTTCAGTTTCTGTCATGTATATATATATATAATGTGTGATTGAAAATTCTGTAGGTGAGAACCCATAGAACAAAGCTGAAGATTTATGAGGCTTTGGAATCCTTTCAAAAAGGATCAGGTGTTTGCAAAACATCTTAGTTTTATTTTTATGCTCTTCTCCAAAGCCTGTTTTAGGAAATTACATCTTGAAATTTAAGTGCAAATACAAAAGCAAAATCCTTTCTCCTTGAAACTGTATAATAAAACCTGGTACAGTTTTCATCAAAGGAAAATAACCAGAGGCAGGAACATAGGAGATTCAATGTGGACAGAAATAGAACCCATAAAAAGAAATCCTGGTCTTAGGGTATTTGTTGGGAGATTTGATACTCTGAACCTGATATTTAAACAAAATTCTAGGCCTCTTAATTCTATGAATTTATGGCACATCCATTGTCACATCCTTTCTTTTTGATCTTTGTTAGGATCTCATGTGCCCAGTACTTCCACCCTCTACCTTCTCTCCGTCTGATTCCTGAACTCATCTGTTCCTCCTTCATTGCTACTTTCCCCACTTGGGTATGGCTTGGCTTCCCCCAGAATGTAAATAAGAGAATTAGTTTTAAGTTTTCCAAAACATACCCAGATTTCTTTCTGAGCTAAAATTTCACATTTCCAACTGGGAATCTAACTCCTATGGGGAAAACTGACAATTTTGCCTCTGGTGAAATTATGAAATTTTATGAATTTGCTACAGGCAAAGCTTGTTGTTTCTGCAGAGCCTAAATATCTTTACTTTTTGGCATCAAAAACCAATGTTCATGATATTCTGCTAATAAAAAAAAAGTCCCTGCAATTTTTGTTTATTACAGTGTTGCAAATTTTTCTTAACAAGACTTTTGGAAGAACCCTTTCAAATGTCTCTATCTTCCCTTTCCAACATTTAGGGCAATGGACAGAATGGAGTCCTTTCTATATTTACTGAACACCTACTCTGTGCAATGCAGTGGTATTAATAGATTGTATTTCTTTAATTCTTTTATGGCAGTGACCTATTCTGTTTGGAAGAATGATCAATATATCATTTTCCTACATTTCTTCCTACCTAGCTTTGTAATTTTTTTCTTTTATCTTTTTATTTTTTGCACTATGAAAAGTGTATCACAATGACCTAATTAGTTTAGATACAACTGAATTGTGATCAGGCCTTTGGGGTGTTTGCTTTGTAACCTTGATTTTTATGGGTAGTCTAAAGACATACTTGGACACCCAACGAGAAGTCAAGCCATGAACTATTGCTGAGACCTAAATGATGCCACATGTCTTTAGGAAATCTTCCTTTCTAGCCACACTCATCACAAACTCCAAAAGATTTATTTGGCATGGGTCTTACTTGAAGTTTTGACTTAGCTTTAACATTTAAGCAGCATAGACTGCAACCAAGTTTTGGTTTAGCTTTATACTTAAGCAACATACCACCCCAAGTAATTTTTTGCCTAATCTTTCCTTCATTTCATTTTGAAATAACATTACAATGTAAATACCACTGGAACAGGCACCATAATATTATTGCTATTTTTAGGATTATGCAAGGGTTTTTTTTTTTTTTTTGAGACAAGATCTTGCTCCGTTACCCAGGCTGGAGTACAGTGGCATGATCATGGCTCACTGCAGCCTTGATCCTCCTGGGCTCAAGCAGTCCTCCCACCTCAGCCTCCCCATTAACTATACCCCCCAACCCCTGGAGAGACAGGGTCTCTATGTTGCCCAGGCTGTTCTTCAACTACTAGGCTCAAGTAATCCACCCATCTCAGCCTCCCAAAGTGCCAGGATAACAGGTGTAAGCCACCAGGTCTAACCTCAAAGCTATTTTTAATTACTTCATTAATCCTCATGGAAAACCTCTGCAGTAGGTGTGAGCCCCATTTCAGGTAAGTAAACTGAAGCCTAGATGAGTCAACTAACATGTTCTGAGTCACACATTGAGACATGGTAAAACTAGGATTTAAATACAGGCTTTCTGGTGCCAGTATTAACCAATGTCAGTACTTCCAAGTAGTGATTAAATTCTTTCTGATACAGATAACTTATACACCAGATGTATTTAAAATCCAGCTTTGTGGGGATTGTGAACAGGGAGGAAGGCAAAAGAATGAGACAACTACATTACCAAGGGAAGAAGAGGATAATCAGAGAGGAAAAGGCCCAGGGTATAAAAGGTTTTCTGTTCAACATGTTTACTAGGACTGATCCTGGGCACAAGGCCAAGTGTTGTCTCTTGCTTGTTAAGAACAATTACCAATTATCCATGTGAATAGGCAAGTGGTGTAGCAAATTCAATAGAAATGATTTCGTATTCTTTTCCATTTTCTAGCGCCTTTTGCTCATGTATCCTGTCTTCTAGAAGAACTAGAAAAGATAAAAATGTGTTTCTATTAAGAAGTTGTCAATCATGACAATGCAATGCCTGAATGACATGACAAAAGAAAAGATGGCAAACACCAGAGTTGTAGCTGATATGCAGACTGATTTATCATGCCAATTAGAAACTCTCATAAATCTAATGTTTTAGAAATGATTTATAGTTGAATTATAATTCATTGATGGGACTTTTTTTTTCAAAAAAATACCTATGCGTTTTGTATTTATGCACACGGTGAGATCCAAAGGTTGTTCTATTTGTTTTCCATCCCTGGGGTGAAATAGGTTTCTCCCAACCTCTGTCTTTATTCTTCAGCATTTATTTCTATGTGATTCGTTCTGCCTTTTCCACCTCACTCCCAGCATTTGCAAGTTTCCTATCTCTGAGCAGCAATTCTCTCATTAATGCTGCTATTCGATATCACCATTCTCTACTTATATTCTTGGAAGCTGTTAGAGCAGTTTGTACAGCTGTACCCTGTGTTTTCCAATCAAGAGAGGCTAGGGAATATACTAATGAGCTTTCCACATAAATCCAGTGAACATGCCCAGGTAAGGATCATGTGCCTTGAATTTCTATTTTCACTTCTCGACACAAGTTTGTTAGCCAGACAAATGTGTCAATTTGGGTATCATCAATGTTCGTACTGCACTTCCCTTGATTTTTGGATTTTATTTTCAAGTATTTTGCCAGAGGCAATTAAGGCAGAGCTTTGTTTTCGAAACAGTAGAGTATCCTGGCCAAAATTCTGCAGGATGAGAGTGCCAGGCACAGGGCTCCCAACTAAATGTATTTCTAACGAAAAGATAACAACTAGGCATACAAAATGCTCTTGAGAGGAGTGCCTGCCGCAGAACCATCAGGCAGAGCTCATCTACCAGTCTGGAAGGGTTTCAGATCTCCCTTGCACCTGTGTGCTCACAGAGTGGGAAGAGAACAAACTCTATGGCTGAGGACAAGGTAAAGGGGTGAGATAGAATGACTAAGAGACACTGTGGCAGGAGATAGAAAATCACCAACTGTTGTGGGTTTGGAGGACCAAGTTCAGAACCAACATTGCAAGGCATCAAACAGAAGAAAAGGGAAATACCAGTAATGTTACTAGTAAAGCAGAACTGGAGAAATTGGCTTGGATGTGAGGCTAAAGTGAACTTCCTAACACTGTTAGCATTCTTGACCTAAATCAAAATTAGATTCATATAACCAGTCACAGGCAGTACTGAACAACCTCAGGCCTCCTTCACAAAGGCAGAATTTGCCCCTGCAAGATTGCCACATCGAGGAGCAGACTAGCTCTCTAAAGGAGGGAGGGGGAGGGTGGCTGGGCTGAACATGTCCAGTGTTTTCTCCCAAACTCATCCATCAGACCCATTTCTCCTTTTTTGAAGGAGCAAGTAGGGAATGGAGAGAAAGATAAGGAATGTCATTTCAGCAGAAACTCTTCCACTGAGAGACAGGAGGCAAGATTGTGACACCAACTGCAAGGCTTATTCATGACATAGTGACACCTTTTTAACTCTACTGTGAAGTCAAAACTACTTAGTATGGCACAGCTAACAAGACTGTAAAACATTTCACATCTGTAGCTGTTTCTAGCGTTTTCTGGTATCTCAGTCTCACCTTGTCCCCTCTCCTACTCAAAATCTCGTGTTCCAAACACACTGAACTACTTGCAGTGCTAGGAGCACCTTAATTTCCTTTGTTTGGAATGCACTTCCTGTCTCCTTCTTCCCTGATACTTCCTCTCAGTCTGCCTACCTCACTTGCTCTTGGTAGCATGTCAGTGCTAGTCTTAATTGTCCTCTCCTTTGGAGAACCTTCTTTGGTCTATGCCCAGTAATCCTTTGGAGTTCCCCTTATTCCTGTGGCAGATGCTGCTAGTTGTCAACCCAATTGTATTCCTCCACTTCTTCCTCATTTATTAGTAGAACATATTGAGGCACAGCTAAAATACTTCTCTCTTCTACCTTCTTGGTAGAAGTGACTGACCCATTTTTGGCCCCTGAAATGTAGAAATTTCTAGACAGAGCTTCTGGGTAAACTTTTTGAAGGGAGAAGGGAGATGTTTGGCTACTATGCTTCTCGTTGCCTTCATCTCTTCCTCCTTTTTCCCCTAGAGTGGGAATAGGATGTATGGTTCTAGTTATGCCATTTTGTGACCAAGAAGATGAAAGCCATATCCTAAAAGATGATGGAATAAAAAATGAAAAGACCTTGATGCCATGATTAGGATATGAAAGAGTCCCTGGCCTAACTTATCCCCAGCTTTCTTGTTAATTGAAGCAAATCACTTCCTTTATCCTGAACCCACTATTAATTGGGGTTTCTTAACAAATTAATGCAACCAAATGTATTACAGACCAATGATCTACCTGTCATGTGTTTCTAATTGCTGCTGATTTTTTGATTTCCTTTTCTTTCTTTCTTTTTTTTTTTTAAGACAGAGTCTTGCTGTCACCGGGGCTGGAGGGCAGTCATGTGATCTTGGCTCACTGCAACCTCTGCCTCCTGGGTTCTAAGCGATTTTCATGCCTCAGCCTCCCGAGTAGCTGAGATCACAGGCATGTGCCACCATGCTACGCAAATTTTTGTATTTTTTGTAGAGATGAGGTTTCACCATGTTGGCCAGGCTGGTCTCAAACTCCTGACCTTAAGTGATCTACCTACCTCGGCCTCCCAAAGTGCTGGGATTATAGGAGTGAGCCACAGCGCCTGGCTTATTTTTTAGTTTTCATAACTAGTTGGTGAACAATTGGCGATAAGGGATTATGCTGTGTTTGTTTTTTCAGCACCAAGCATGCTCCCTAGCACGTAGCAGGCACTCCAAACATCTTTTTTGGAATCCATGATGTTTGTAGTGTTACTACAAAAGCCAGTTTTCTCTATGCTGGTGATCATAACTACAATTATTAATATTACACTTATCCATAAAACTAATAACTCTCAAGCAGCTGAGAATAATTCACTGCAATAAGATACGAATTTAAAATCATAAGATTGATTTTTTAATGTGTGGTCTGTTATCAACCTCACAATTTGATATAAAGTCTATCACTTGAATCTAATAGGGAGAATATTGGCAGAAATCGCAGTAAATGAAAGAAAGATAAGATTCGGCTCATAATATTACATGTATTATTTGAATTGAATGAATTTGGGCTTTTCTGGGGGAATTTGAATAAGTTTAATTATTAACTTTATATAGTGTTGATTACAGACATTCTCATGTCACCCCCACAGAAAAGTTAAATAAATGAACTCCTTTTCTGTTTGACAGTTGGTGCTATACACACACGTGGCATAAAATCTTGAGCCACATTTTAGGTTTATTTTCCTTGATCAGAGCTAGCAAACATGACACATAATTCATTTGGATAATGATGTCTCTGTTCAGCTGGTAGCAAATACAGCCTCAGGATTAATTACACGTGAGTCTTTATCACACTGGACAAAGGTTACTCTTACAACATGTTCATGAAGGGCAGTTTGATGGTTTAGTGAGGAGATCCATTTTCAATGAGGCCCTTAAGCGGGATGCTTTTCCTTTCAAGTTCATTCTTAGGGTACACAGAGCTGTTGAAGCCATCAGAGTATCAGGATGCTGATCTCCACGGCAAGTGCCTGAGCAGAGGGAGCTCAGTGTAGAGGAACTGCTCCAGCACTACACAGGCATTCTTGGTATTACCTACTCAATAATCACGGATTGCACACTAAGCAAGTGCATAAGGACAGGCTTGGATGTAGTAATAGAGGTCCCAACATAAGAAACTGGCATCTCAGTGAAGAGCATAGCTCACCTGGGGCAAGAATAATGAGAAACATACAAGTTAGATCAATATAGAGACAATTACCCTAGCCATGCTCCCTGAGTGGTGATGAGCTCCAATCTGATCTTTGAATCTATTCTAAATCCTTTTAGGTCACTTTATATAAAGTGCATATAATTAGCCTTGCAATTCTCGTTAGAGAAGGATAGATTGCTGTTCTCAACAAAGCCTTTAATTATATTTTAAGAGTTCCCTGTTAAAATCATTCTAGGTTCTTTGTGTAGGTACCTGGACCAAGTATCTCCTACATGATAATTAACACTAAAGTATAGAAGCCCAGTGTGGGGCAAATCAGGTGAGGATGTCATCTGGCATGAAGCCCATTTTTTTATATGTATGCTACAAATTACTAAAAACAGTAGATTATTGTGAGATTATTGTTTATTTTTCTCCTAACCGTTACTTTTGGTGAACCAATCCCAACACATATTATAATTCATAATAGCTCTAAAAATTTATAGCAATCTTAAATGAAATTGTTGAAAGGCTTCTTACAGAAGTATTTGAAACATGATTCATTTTTTAAAATTGAGACTAGAATTTTATTTTTTTCACCAATGGGGTGAAAAAAGGTAAAGGACAGTGATGGATGGCAATCTTTTCTGGAGTGTTTTACTTATCACTTCCCCTTGGCTATAAGTGATGGATAACATTTTAAGGGTTCTAATATTAATGGGTTAGAGTAAAAAAAAAAATCGAGTGTATTTATGCGTACATGTGGATTTCATGCTAAGATGGAAGTTGAATCACCATGCCCTTCTTATATACAGTGTCGCTAAATATCATTTATTGCAGATCTGAATAACATATTGACTAATTTTTGTCTTTCTGCTGAAAAATAACCGTGATCGTTGAAAGTTGGATAGAATATCTGATGATTTAACTAGTTTAGAGTTGAAAAGCTACATGCTTGTTATTTTAGAGTGAGTTAGACAAGTATTTTTTTACACAAAGGATTATGCAAATAATAAAATGGGTTTTCCTCATTAGTCCTACCGACTGAGAGGAAATAATCAAGCATTCAGACTCATCCATGTCAGTGTGCCATTGGGTCATTCTTTCAAGACACCCGGCCTACTTAACAGGCCAAACAGGTATCCTAGGCAGTAACTACCTGGGCTTCTCCTTTCAGCTCCTGCCTTTCTGAAACAGATATACGCTACTTCCCTGTTGCCTTGGAGCTCTCTCAGAAGTTGGGCTCTCTGCTCTCAAGTCCATGCCTTACTTGCCTCTTCTCTGTTTAGGCAACCCTTTTGAAACCTCCACTTTTGCAAATTCCTCCTTTATTTTTATTCCTGCACCTTCAGGGTGGCTTATGATGCCTTAATTAATGTTTTTATCTAGTCACAATTGTGACTGCTTTCCAGGGCCATGGTAGGAGAGGCATTTTATAAATAAAGTGATTATTCCCTCAAAATCAAACCCGGCAAGATTTAGCCTCCTTTGTGTGGGTCTGATGCTTTCTTAGAGGCATCCCCCTTAGCCGAAATCCACATCTGGCTGAGTACTTCCTTGCACTTGTGTGGGGGAGGGGTCAAATTGCACTCGAGTTGACTTGAGTTGGGTGACATCCTTAGCTTGCTGGTGGGTGGTATCACAGCTGTTATTTGGAAGCTGCCTCAGTAGGGAAGCAATGGCCTTAAGCAGAAAAGAACAAATTGTACCAAAATGGAAAAATAGTACAATTGACAAATCTATTCAGCAGCAGAATTAATATCCGCAGAGCCTGAACTAGGTCATTGACAACCCACCTCACTTGGTTAGGATGGCCTCATGATTTTCTTTAATTTGTGCCATAGCAAGTTTTCAAATGCTATTAGATACAGGTGACAGAGAGAAAGCATGGATTCACAGCTTCTCTGCTCCCCAGCAAAAGCACTACATCTCCCAAGCACAGCAATACAGGTTACAAGTCTGACAGGTCTCAGCAGCTCCAAAAATTGAATGTGGAAGCTACATTTTGAGAGATCACCATATTTCTTTTTGCTTTATTTTAGAACTGTGAAAATAATCTCAGCATCAGCACTCATCACTTACAGGAGGAAAAAGGCTTATGTCAGTGAATGTTGGCTACGTAATTGAGTTTGGTTTTTAATTATAAAGAAGGGTCATGGGACAGGGAAGTAACTGTCACTGGAGTGCCCCCTTCTCCATTGAGTTCTGCCCTTTTTGGCAAACACTGCATCCAGCACAAAGGCTCTAGCTGAGTTATTAATCATGTTTGTCAGGCAAGCTACAATAATCTGCTGCCTAGATACAAAGCAAAGTACGGAGTTGCAGGCGGAAAGCAATGATAGAACACTTGATACCTCTAACTTTCAGACTCTGATCCTGGTAAGGATTAATTTTTTTCATCTCCATTTAATTAAAGGGGGTAAAAATTAAAGGAAGCGATTTCAAAGATGTCTCATGCTCTCAGTTGTTTATGTTCTTGATTACAAAAAATGGACAGCATGAAGGCTGGCAGAGCTGTTTGGATGTAGGGCACATCGCTCTGGGCTGCTGAAGAAAGAAGGGCCCAGGGCTTCCACAGATGAGTGAAGGGGGAATGTGTGTCTGGATTTTCACATCTAATTCCCATCCCTTCTGTCTTTTGCTAAGCATAAGGAGGGGGCTCTGCTATTCTATCATGCTCTGTTTTCTGCAAATTGAGTCAAGGAGAAGAATATCAACTAATACGGTTAGGCTTTGTGTCCCCACCCAAATCTCATCTTGAACTGCAATCCCCAGGTATTGAGGGAGAGACCTGGTGGGTGGTGACTGGATCATAGGGATGGTTTCCCCCATGCTGTTCTTGTGATAGTGAGGGAGTTCTCATGAGATCTGATGGTTTTATAAATGGCATTTTCCCCTGGATTTTTCACTCTCTCTCTCTCACCTGCCACCATGTAAGACGTGCCTGCTTCCCCTTCTGCCATGATTGTAAGTTCCCTGAGGTCTCCCCAGCCATGTGGAACTGTGAGTCAATTAAACTTCTTTCTTTACAAATTACCCAGTCTTGGGTAGTATCTTTATAGCAGTGTGAAAATGGACTAATACAGCAACTTACCTACCGGCCATTATGGATGACCATCATGGCAGAAGCAAAGTTTCTACATGTTCTCATCTTTGGGAAGGCAGATTACCTGTAATCTGATTTACAGCAAGCTGCTATAACTTCATGAGATCAAGGACTAAATAGTGAAATTAGTTAGTTAGTCTTAAGCCAGAAAAGTCTTAACTCCTGTGAAATGGTCTCAAAATGTTCATAGGATACAATGCTTCTTTTGTGAGGAACATCTTTTTTTTTTTTTTTAGTGTGCTCATTTGAAAACTGATGCTGCAGGTGTTGAGGGCTAAATGGTAAAAAAGTTTGGAGAATGCTCAATAAAACAAACTTTTAAAACATAAAACATTTAATGTTCTAACTAGCACATGAAAATGTGTGATATGAACCATTTTCTGTACATGACAAGTATCTCATGAGACACGGGTTAACAGGGCACACGTTGAATAAAACTGTTCTAGAGAATGAATGTCCAAGAGCCTTAGAACATTTTTCCTCTTGTCTGTAGTCCAGTAATTTTGACTCTTTGGAGTTGAAAATTCTACCCTTCTTTCTTATTTATAAATGGCTAACCATGTAGTCTTTTGACTCATATATTCTGACTATAAATACATGCCATTCTTCTGGCTACCTTACCTCTGAGTTTCCTTATTGATTCTGGAGAATCACCTGTTTTGTGGTTGTAAATGGACCAGAGAGTGGGGTGGGGTGGGAAACCTCTCTTTGTCCCATAGCAGCAAGGTTTGGGCATATGAGAGTAGCTTAGCAAAATAAATGCTTCTGTCTGGGAGGGGTTAATTTTGAGCATGTGACAAAAAGAGGAAGGACAGGTGATATAGGTTGGGGAAGCATCTAACAGTGGTGGTCCTGGAAACAAGCAGAAGTGACCATGTTTTTTCTAATCTCTGCCTCCTGTTTGTTTCTAAGCCGAACTGTCCTGAATCGTAGAGCAAAATCCTTTCAATAAGTGCCCTTTTAAAATTGAGACAGTAGAGTTTGTTTCTTTGGGATACGAGCAAAAACTAGTTGAGAACTCTAACTACAGGTACCTGATATCTCTGCTCCAGATAAATGTAGTAGAAGAAAGTGCTATTTTCTTTAATGTTCCATGTTGTTTAAGGAGAATGAGTCTATTTGAGTTCTCTTAGCAGGAATGCATATGAGGAGGGTATTACCGGGGACTTGCTGCTTTTTCAGTTTTTCCTCGTGAGTCTTAAACCTCTACTAGAAAAGGCCTAACTCTTATGGAATCCTCCAACTCTCAATTTAGTAAAGAATTTACAATTAGAAAAAAATATTTAGACTACATACCACGTACAGATACGTACATGCTTATAGTTACTTTGTGCTCAGGATAGAGGCCACAGAGCTGAGTGGCCTTTGCCGTAAGACCTGGATTCCAGGCTTGTCTCTTCATTATCTTAATCAAATTACTTCTAGGTAAGAAAGGAAGATCTGATAACGAGTTCACTGTTTCAAAAATGTTAGAATTTTTACAGCCAATTAAAACCGTTCAGTGGTACTATATAGTTAATCCTGGATAAACTAAAGCTCAGCTTCTTGAAAATGAAATGAAATGTATAAATTAAATTAAAAGTTAAAGGTGCTACATAGCTTCATTCCCAAAAGAAGAGATAGGCCAGGTGATTGTTTTGTGGTCCGAATGCTGCTAAACCCCAGGGTTCTGCCATAACATCTCAGGGGCAGCTTGAGGGTGGAGGTGGGAGGTTGGATTTGGTGCAGAGGTTCAGGTCCACATTCCACAACTTCAACTAAGGCAGCTTTTCTTATTTTATAGAAGCTGGTTCATGACCTACATGTGGTTTTTAAAATTCTAGATAAGAGTTAATAGACACTAATGACTTAGTTGTTAAAAAAAACCAAAAAACTGAAATGTTTCAATATTTTTACTTACAGTGTTTTAATTTTTAATGTTCTCTACCTCTTTCCAAAATCTCATTTTAAAAAGGGAATTGTTGAAAAATTAAATATAGAATAGGAAATAGAATTGTGTTATATTTCAGTATAGTTGCTCTTCAAATGTGACACAATCTCATAGTTAATCCTTTTTGTGATGATTTGATTTTCAAGGAAAAAATTGACAAAATTCTAGGCTTCATCAGCTCCTCACCACACCCAGGGGGTTTACACTGAGTCCAGGATTGACGGGGGCAGCTACTTTGTGATTTGTGTCCTCTATATGAGCTGTACATGGAGCCAAGAAAAACAATCACTAGATTTTTTTTAAGACAGTAGCTTCATTCACTTATCAACTAACCTACTGATGTTGTGATTGTCATCAATTCAGCTGAAGGGATATTTTCTGCAGCTGTTAGCTCCCAGTGACCATGCTGCTTGGAGTTAAGGGAGGTGGAGAGGAGAAAGCAGACTTTCCAGGATGTGCACAAGTCCTAAGCCTCAACTTGCTATTGCCTTGGCTGTGATTTTATTTTGTTTTCAAAATAAAAACAAAATATTTTTTTTACTATTACTCTCTCTTTTTTTTTCTGGTTTTTTTTTTTTTTTTTTTTTGAGACAGAGTCTTGCGCTAACCCAGGCTGGAGTGCAGTGGTATGATCTCAGCTCACTGCAACCTCTGCCTCCAAGACTCAAGCAATTCTCCTAACTCAGCCTCTCCAGTAGCTGGGATTACAGGCACATGCCACCACACCTGTCTAATTTTTGTATTTTTAGTATAGAGGGTTTTCACCATGATGGCCAGGCTGGTAGGCTGGTCTTGAACTCCTGACTTGAAGTGATTCACTCACCTGGGCCTCCCAAAGCTGGAATTACAGGTGTGAGCCATCACACTCAGCCAAATTTTTAAGTTTATATAGATACACAATAGTTGTACATACTTATGGAGGACATATAATATTTTGATACATGCATAATGATGCATTATGTATAATGTATAATGATTGAATCTGGTTAATGAGCATATCCATTGCCTCAAACATTTATCATTTCTTTGTGTTGGAAACTTTCCAAATCTTCTAGCTAATTTGAAATGTATTAATACATTAAATTACTATGAATTACAGTTGTTCTAGTGTGCTATGAAACACTAGAACTTATTCTATTTGACTGTATGTTTTTATTCACTAACCAAGCCCTCTTCACATCCCCACTCTCCGTTATACTTCAAAGCCTCTCTGGTCACCATCACTGTTCTCTATGAGATCTTTTTTTTTTTTTAGTTCTCATATATGAGAAATTACATATGATATTTATCTTTCTGTGCCTGGCTTATTTCACTCAGCATAATATCCTCCAGTTTGAGCCATGTTGCTACAAATGATAGGATTTCATTCTTTATTATGGTGGAATAATATTCCATTGTGTACATGTACCACATTTTCTTTATCTGTTCTTCTTTATGAGATCAGACTACTAACTCCACCAGGGCAGGGACTATATCTGTTTTGTTCATTCTTGTGAGTCTATAACCTAGAACAGGTGTGGCACAGAGTACAGTAGACACTTAATTAGAATTAGATCGATGGACTTCCTCATCTGAAAGGTGTTTTCCTTTCTCTTCTACCTGAACTTTAACTGACTTTAAGGCTGAGTTTTAATTCTTCTTCTGTGAGGCTTTCCTTATTCCATATAGACATTTGCCCCTATTAATTAATCTTTCTCTCAACTCAACTGTGGAAAATTCTCAAGAAATATTTTAGGCAGCTCTTATAATTTTGGTTCACTTACTATTCAATTATTGTCTTTATATTAAACTTTTCAGGTTGTGTGATTTATCTCAATACCAGATTGCACATTTTGTGGGCAGATACTATTTTACCTTCTCAGGTCACAATTACTTGGCAAATGGAAACTCCGTAAAATACTTGTTGGTGATGTTTTCACCCACCTGTAACACTGTTTTCCAAATAGTCACATTCTGGCTGCATTGAGAGCAAGCATGGGCTTAGTTTTATTTTTAGTTGCTCAGTTTTGTGTTTTGAAAAATTTCTGTAAAAATCACCAAATTGTGTTTGACTAATAAGTATTTTTAGTTAAATGTTTTGAGTTAACATACTGTGATTTCAGGATTGTCTTTATTAGAATCTCTGTTACCTAATGAAGATTAAAACTAGACTGGAATCATAACTTGTACAGAAGTCTGCAATGAGGTAATTCTCCAATTAGCAACAACAGTAAGAAAACAACAAACTGAATCATCCTTGTCAAGTCTGAAGAGATTACAGATTCCCACATGGACAAAGAAAATGCTAAAAATAGATGTGCCCATTCCCACTGAGCTGCTGCATCAGAAAGCAAAAGAAAATGCAGGAGACAGAAGGAAACAGGGATGGTGGCAGAAGCTATCAAACCATGAAACTTCTGTGGAGGATCTTGTCCTCCGTGGTCACAAACTTCCTTGACTAAATTTTGTCTTCCTTCTCAAACATTTCCCAAGCAGCATACTGTAGGCTATTTTGGGAAAATATTTTCACAAAATATCTAAACCTTATGTTTGCTGACAGGCTACAAAGTCTAGTTTCTAAGTAAGAAATTTTCATCTCACACTAGAACTTTCCAGTCCAACTGGCACTTCTACTTCCCCATGAATCCTGAAGACCAGATGGAATTGGGAACCTAATTTTGACTGAGCTTAAATCCAGCCTTAGGTATACTTTAAAAAATCTCCTATCAACATTCCACCGGTTTCTAATGTTTTCATTTGACTGGACTGGCTTCTCTTAGGAAAAACTGAAAAAGAAAAATCATGAAGGTGAGAGTCTGCTTTTAATGGATAGCAATATATAATAAGTAAATATAAGTAAAAATGATGCACCATCACCAGATGAATTTTCAGTCATGTATTAAAACTGATCATGAATACAAAAATGTGTGAAAGTACTATAAAACACTACACGCATGGTGGTAACATTACTGCTGGAATTAGCAGGCTTCCTGAGAACATACAGCTAAATGCATGTTGACTGCCTTGTTTTGATAAATATGCTGCCTTTTGCTTTCTGCTTAACCCTAGGGCTGGCCGATCTCTTTCTTTACCAAGAAATGTTGGCTAGTCAGATCTCACAGGTAAAATTCAATAGAGTTTCTCCATTGTACAAAACTAAAGTTTAGTTAGAAGATATGAAATACATTTTATGGCCCCTTTTCCTCTCAGAGTACCAAAGTCTGGATTATGATTCTTTGCTACTAGTTGATACTGAGAAGTTAGAAGCAAAAAAAGAGGAAACATTTTCCCACTAAATGCTGGAAATCAAGGGGAGTTTCTCCAGGTCCAGTGATTGACTTGACTGTTCATTTGGATGTTCCTCTTGTCCCTGGTGGTACAAAAATACCAACCACCTGACAATTTTATCTGTATCTCAGTCTAGCCGGCTTAGAGAAGTTGACTGGTGAACTTTATGAGGCTAATACCTATATGCTATTCTTTCATAAATACAGATACTATCTTGGAGACTTAAGCTTTGTGGTAAAACTATAGATTTTTTCAGACCTGGAAGCAATCTGAGTGGACCTTCAGTACAAACATTTCATTTGGTAGCTAATTAACAGCTTATATTAATATAACAAATGTAGTTCAATTTTCATTTATGGTATTTAATTTGAGGTAGACTGAGAAGACATGATTCTTCTTTTATACAGGGAAAGCATATTTAGCTTTCTTGACCTAAAATAAATTTATAAGACTGCAGATTAGAGTCAGAACTAACTTTGGAACTGAAGTCCCCTGCCTTGCAGGCCAATTATCTTCCTATACATAATTTATCCATGTTGCACCTCAAGAAAACACTTCTCTGGCCTTCATCTCAAAACTGGATTACAACCAGTTCACCTAGTTATCCACAGGCTCTTTGTAGAATTCTCCAACTTATGCAAGCTTAATATCCCAACCTCCAGAGAAAAAATATCATAAATTTCAAACTGAAGTATGAGCTTTCCTGTAAGCCCTTTCATGATCTCTAGAAAAAGACTGGTAATTTTCTGTTACATGTTTCAGCCCAGAAGAAAATCCATTTCCTCAGATGCATCTTTGAAGCCTTCCTTTTAGTAGTTCTTAAGGATTTCTATATTTCTTCATCAAATGTGTGACCTGAGTAATATCAGTTCTATGCTTTCACTTTATTGTCTCAGATAATTCTATTTAGAATATTTGCTAACTTGCTACTACAATAGATGTGCTTAGATGATCAGTAAATATATATACTACTCAGTGTCCCAAATGGTATTAAATAAGCACACATAGAATGAAAATAAATTCAGTTACCTCAGAGGTATCTTATCTTTTAAAGTTTTTGATGGCAGGATGTATTTCTAGTTTTTAAAAATCTCTTATAGTATTTGAAAAGTATCTTGTACATAGTAGGTACTCAACAAATATCTGTTGATTTGAAATGCATGAAGCCTTACCTGTAGAGATAGTGGGGATTTATTGTGATTTTTTAGCAATATGACACATCAGGACTCAGTTCTTTCCTACAACTGCTTATTCCAGGGGTTCTCAGCAAGAAACAATTTTATCCCTTAGGGGACATTTGGCAATAGCTGGAGATATTTTTGGTTGACACATCTCGGGGGTGTGTGGTGGTAAGTGTAGGGTTGCTACTAGCCTCTATTCGTTAGAGACTGAGGATGCTGTAAATATCCTATAATGCACAGGACAGCCCCTGACAACAAAGTATTATTTGGCTCAAAATGTCAATAGTGACCAGACTAAAAACCTGGCTTATGCAAGTCTCTCACTAAAACCCTTCTAAGTTTTTATTTAACATAATAGGATATTGTAAGTCTATTTTCAATGTTTGTTTCTTATTGATAGTGAATTTTGTGTGAAATCTGGAAGTCAACACAGCCGCCAAAGCCATATATACTTATGCAGTCTTGTATCATTAACACTTTTTAATTGTGATTTTATGTGTTACCATGACATATGAAAGGGTAGAATGCAGGTCTGAAATGACTTCATGGGAAGATCAGTCATTTAAGTATCACTGTGAGAATTTGGACTGTTGACCTGCATGATTATACTATGAAAATTTGAATGAGATAGATTAAACATACTGGATAGTTAAGTATTATTTCATGTTGGAATTTTAGATCACCCACATAATTTGGATTGGGAATATACAAACCTGAATAAATAGAAGGAACTCACATTAGGATTTGAAAAGCTAATAGTAATATTTATGTAACATTAATATAACTGATACTTGGTTTTGTATCCCAAGTTATGTCTACAGAATACAAAAGTTCTTTGCAACAGGCCAATTTGAACGAGGGACTTAAGAGGAAGATAGCGTGAGATGCACAAAGTTGGTTTGTGGATAGGCTAATACGTAATTTGTTGTCTAAATCAGGGCACCTTTGAATATGGGACACTATTAATAATTAAGCTAGGACAACATGCATAAATAAGGACTATTTGGGGGCAAATCAAGCCCAATCAATTGTTTACAAGAGCACAATTATTAAAAACATGTGGAATTCTGGATACATTTTAAGATTTTGTTGTTTGCATATTTTATTTAAAAACATAACCCTTGCTTTAGATTTTACTAGGTTTAAAGTGGTACCATAGGCCGGGCGCGGTGGCTCAAGCCTGTAATCCCAGCACTTTGGGAGGCCGAGACGGGCGGATCACGAGGTCAGGAGATCGACACCATCCTGGCCAACACGGTGAAACCCCGTCTCTACTAAAAAATACAAAAAACTAGCCGGGCGAGGTGGCGGGCGCCTGTAGTCCCAGCTACTCGGGAGGCTGAGGCAGGAGAATGGCGTAAACCCGGGAGGCGGAGCTTGCAGTGAGCTGAGATCTGGCCACTGCACTCCAGCCCAGGCGACAGAGCAAGACTCCGTCTCAAAAAAAAAAAAAAAAAAAAAAAAAGTGGTACCGTAGTGAAAAAAGTTTGAGAAAATGCTAGGTTGAATCAAGTATCTAAGATTTTTTTCCTACAGGCCTTGGAGAGTGTTGAAAATGTTACATTACATGGGCAATTCTTCAAGAGAGAATAAATATTAAGCATTTTCCAAATGTATTTGACCATAAGAACATTTCTATGGATCATGAGTTTTTTCAAGGGTAGAAGTCATACCTTCACCCTCTCTAGAACATAAATGATGCTGCTTAAAAGATGATAAATGATTAAGTACAAGGACAGGGAAAGCCATAGATGTACTGATGTCTCAATGAATCGGGGTGAAAGGAGACATGGAGACAAATAAGCAAAGTAGGAAGTTGATGCCCTTTGAAGGTTTCACTCAAGTATGAGCAAATACTGATAAATTCCGTCTTAGGCATGCTGGACTGTGTGGCAGAGCCTGTGTTTTGTCCTTCCCTGTCTCTCTTGTAACTTCCGTTCTCCTGCTTTTGGATGCTCCAGTCTCATTTGACCTCCTTTGCCAGTGTCTAATCCCTGAAAACTTTGGCTTGCAGAAGTTATCACCTAAGTAAGACATTAGGGAGGGGTGACTTACTTTTAGTACCCCAGGGTATTATCAGAAATGGAATAGAACCAGTTACCCATTTCCACCCTTTCAGTCTCCTCTCATTTAATCCATTGCCTTTCACCTCCAAATTTGGAATAAATAATCAGTAAAAAAGGTCAAAGCCCCAATAAGCCCATGGTTTCAGTGAGGATGAATTTATATTATGATTCTTATCATTTATGAGGAGAGGAAAAATCCTTTCCTTCAGAATTCTTTACATATTCATTTAACAAATATTTATTGAAAGCCAGTTGTATACCAAGTACTGTATAAAGGTGGGGGAGGGGATCAAACAGGCACACAATCAAGACACAGTCATTGCCCACATATCTGGACATCTGAAAGCTTGCCTCAAAAACAGGGATAAGCCTTGTCACTGGGAAAGCTTTACCTCTTCATTTTATTCAAATGCTTGCACTAACAATCAGAAGTCTTATAAATTCTCCTGCGAAGGTTACAGGATGATATATTCTCCGTTTCATGGACTTTCCTTTCAGGCCAAGTTTTACAATAATTTAACATTTATTTAGCACCACTGGCCTGGAGGTGGTACAGAAAATGGAAAATAATCACGGTTTCTGCCTTGTAGGCTTGCAATCTATTAAATATTATTTCCTCTCTTTCTAGCTGAAAGTTTAATGGCTTGAGGCCAAATATAACAAGGTCATTTTTTAAAAAAGTATTAATCAAGATATGTAACTTTAAAATTACCTACTCCTTCTCAGAACATTAATCTTATATATATATTTATTGCTGTGGGCTAGCAATACATTGATGGAGGATTTCTCTAAGATACAAATATCAAGGAAAATTTGCACACAAATTCAGTAATCTCTATATAACCCAATTCTCCATTTTCTGGAATCTGCTTATTTTATGAAAAGGGATTTCTTTTCACTAACAGAAACCAATTAGGCCAATGAGTCAGGATTTGTATTCTATCTTTGATACCTCAAAAGAAATTTTTAAACCTTCTATGGATACATAGTAGTTGTACATATTTGTAAGGTTCACATGATATTTTGGTACAAGCATACAATGTGTAATAATCAAATCTGAATAATTGGAATATATATAACTTCAAACATTTATTATTTCTTTGTGTTGGGAACATTCCAAATCTTTTCTTCTGGCTATTTTGAAATATACATCATATTATATTATTACCAACTTTAGTCACCCTATTGTGCTATTGGGCACTAGAACTTGTATCTGTGTATTTGTCCCCATCAACCAACCTCTCTTTATTCCCTCATCCCCACTACCATTCTCAGCCTGGTAATCTATATTCTATTCACTGTCTCCTTGAGATCAACTTTTTTTTTTCCACTACAATGTATGAGTGAGAATGTGCGAGATATATCTTTCTGTGCCTGACTGATTTTACTTAATATAATGTCCTCCAGTTCCATCCGTGTTGCTGCAAATGACAGGATCTCATTCTTTTCATTTGTGGTAGGATAGTATTCCACCGTGTATGTTTACCACACTTTCTTCATTCATCTGTTGATAGACACTTAGGTTGAATCCATATCTTGCCTACTGTGAAGAGTGCTGTCCATCAGAACAAGGGAGTACAGATATCTCTTTGACATACTGATTAAGGGTGAGGACAAATTCCTGCAAAGTCAGGTTTGTGACAATTCACACTCTGAAAGCGCTCCTTACTCCGGAAGAACTGGCTTGTTAAATGAGGGCTGACTGACTTCTGCAGGAGTGACATCATTCCGTCTCCTTTCCTGTGTCCTTCCTAAGTCTCCACCCTTCCTCACCCATCCCTCTGCGTCTTGAGCTTGACAGCTTCATTCTCTGTGTTGAGACATTTCTTTTTGACACACTCAGCTGTCAGAAAAATCAGTGTCCCAATCTACAGGAAGTGGATTGAAGGAGGTCATACAATATTATTTTTCATTTTCTTGGAGAACATTTCATATCTCTTTTTACTTCAGTTTCTTGGATCCCGGGCATTTGTACAGTGTTTTGCAGATTTTAAAACAATGTTACCATTCATTATTCTATTTATTCTTTCCAACGAACCAGTTAGGCAGATAGAAAAAGCTTTCTTCATCCCCATTTAGCAAACGAAAGACCTGGCGCTTAGAGCATTTATGAGTCATTAAAAGTTACATGTTACAAAATAGAGCTGGGACAGGAGCCTGGGCCTTTTTTCATATCAAGGCAATGCCCATGATTATTAATTATAAAATTCAGTATGGTTTGTGGTTTACAAAAATTTACTCAATTCCATAATTCCTTATATTACAGGGTAGCAACTATGTATAGTTTGGTATATACCCTTCCAGAGATTTTTGTGAGGATACTTGTAAGTGCTTCACACACACACATAGTTTAAAACATTTAAAATGGCACTATGTTATGAATATTATTTTCTTCCATACAGTTTCCATTTAATAATAAATCCCTGATATTTCTCTGTAAGACTGTACAGAGGGCAGCCATTCTTTTTAACTGCTACAGAATATTTTGTACATGAATATAACATAGTTTATTTAACCAGTCCCCTATTAAGGGACATTAATACCTTTTCAAATGCTGCTGTTAAAAACAAGACTAGGCCGGGCAGGGTGGCTCATGCCTGTAATCCCAGCACTTTGGGAGGCCGAGACGGGCAGACCACGAGGTCAGGAGATCGTGACCATCCTGGCTAACACGGTGAAACCCCGTCTCCACTAAAAATACAAAAAAAAAATTAGCCGGGCGAGGTGGCGGGCGCCTGTAGCCCCAGCTACTCGGGAGGCTGAGGCAGGAGAATTGCGTGAACCCGGGAGGCCGAGCTTGCAGTGAGCCGAGATCCCGCCGTTTCACTCCAGCCTGGGTGACAGAGCGAGTCTCGGTTTCACAAATAAAATAAAATAAAACAAAAAATGATAAAGATAAAAACAAGGCTAGAATTTGCAGCCTTCCATTACATGTTGGGGAAAAGAGTGAATATTCATATAGAATGGGTTTCAAAAAGCATATATATACACATTCAATATTTTAATAGATTTTTTCTGAATTGATCTCCCAAAAGGCTTCAAAAATTTACATTACCACTGAAGGTATGGAGTCCTCATTTCTACATACCCTGGTCAATATTAAATAGAATCAATTTCTGCTTTTAAGTTTGCTACCTTCCACTTTGAATTTATTTAATTCCTGTTCTATGTTCTTTAGTTGAATATTTAGTTAATCTATTTCTGATCTTCTTATTCTCTAGTAAGTACATTTATGTATACGCAATTTCCTCTGAACACCAATTAAAGTACACCCTATAGATTTTTGCCTGTAGGTTGAGATATAATCACAAATTTTTCTGTAGCCTCTAATTCCTATATTGATTGCCGTTAAAACACTTTACATAGAAGGTTTCAGCTTTTAATTGTATAGATTTTTGTGTTCAATTATGTTAAAGTAGTCTTCTTTGCAGTAAGAAAATATGGCTTCTGGTTTTTAGAATTTATTGTTCTTGATCATCTCGTAGTCAATTTCAGTAAATGTTAAAAACATTTTAAGAATGAATATGTAATCTCAATTTTGTAGACAAAAAAAAAAAAAAAACATGTTAGTAGTAGCGATTAAGATTCATTCAAGTCTTCCACTATGCTGGGAACTTGTCATTTCTGTGTTTCTAACAGATTTTGCTTTGTATTTATGTCAACGCTGTGCTGTTAGATGCATGATATTTAATGACATATTTCTTGGGAAATAACTCTTTCTTCTGCTTTAAGGATTGTTTACATCAAATAGACTATACATGCTTTGGATATTGCCACTCTCGTTTGTTTTTTGTTACTCTTTGACAGGTGTGTGATCTGCCTATCACTGTTTTTCACCCACACGAGGATTTTGTTTTATATTATTTGCATGTGTCTTTCGTAAATGACATATAGCTAATTTTTAAAACCCAATCCAAGAATCACTGCTTTTGAATGGATGATAGGGTCATTTACTGTAATAACTTACATAATTGATATTATTTCTGACATCTATTTATATTTTTAATGTTTCCTAGTATTTTCTTTAGCTGTAATAATAGGATTTTTCTATTTTTCCCCCTTCTAATGTTTATATGGCATATCTTCATTTTTTCCTTGTGTTTACTAATACATTTTAAACAAGCATTATAAAATATTATTTTATAAACATAGATAATTGATGAAGTTTTTTGATCTCTTCTTAAGAGTACAACATTCTTAGCACTGTGTATTTTCCCTTTCCACATCCTGTGTATTCTGTTTCCTTGAAGACACTGAAATTTAAACTTTAGATTGTTTTTATTGTTATTTTTATTTTGGTTCTAATTTCTTAGAAATAATTTCTTAACAATTGCCTTAAATTTCACAACTCTATTTTCAGCAGTTATTTAGAATTATCTACATTTTCTGTTGTTCAAAAATTTATTGTTACGTCTAGTTTTTCAGTTTTTTTTTTTTTTTTTTTTTGCTTGTTTGGTTGAAACCCATCCTCATAATTCTTTCAGAAAGATTTGTTGGTGGCTACAGTTTTGAGCTCGTTTCAAAAATGTTTTTATTTTGCTCTCACACTTGAATGCCTGTTGCTCCACAGCAAATGACCACTACACTCAGTGGCTTAAAACAACAATTTTTAAAAATAGTTTCTGTGGGTCAGAAACCCGGGTAAAAATTTTTCTGGTTGTCACTGGCTCAGTCGTTCAAAGTTGCAGGGAAACTGGTGTCTAGGCCTGTGGTCAATCTGAAGGCATCACCAAGGACTAGATCAAATTCCCAGTTCACTTAAGTGATTATTGATAGGATTCAGCTCCGTGCAGGCTATTGGCTGGAGGCCTCCCTCCTTTCTATGCCACACAGGCTTTTCCATAGGGCATCTCGCAACATGGAAGCTGGCTTCCTGCAGAGGTAGGGAGCGGGAGAGGAAAAGAGAGTTCCCTCAAGACAGAATACAAAGTCTTTTAATTCCTGAATCTCAAAAGTGACATCCCATTGCTGCTTCTGTATTCTATTTGTTTAAAGTAATTCACTAACTCCAGCTCACACTCAGGGGTTGAGGGGAATCACAGAAGAGTATGAATACCAGAAAGTGGAGATAATTAAGGCCATTTTAGAGACTGCCTACTATTTTAGGTTCAACATTATTTTTTCTTGGTACTTTGAAGACATAAGCTCACTGTCTTGTAGTATCCATTTTGTGTGTGGGTGTGGGTGTGTGTGCGTGTGTGGGGGGGGTGGGGGGGCGTGCAAATAGTAAGACTTTATCTAATTTTTATTCCTTTACAGGTAACCTATTTTCCTCTAGATAAGCTTATACCTTCTTTTTATATTTAGAATTCTGAAATTCCACTGGGATATTTCTAGCTGTCATATTTTCTCATTTATAATCTTTTAATATTCCCTTTAAATATTAAGCTGCAAGTTTTTATATAGCTTAAATATATTTTAATATGTTATTTCTTCTCCCTTGTTTCCCTGTGGTTGGCTTCTGGAAATCTTAAAAGGGATATTAGAACTTCTATATTTATCTTTTATTATATTTTTTATCTGCTCTTCCAGATTTTTAAAAATTTAAATCTTTTAACTTTTTTTGTGGGTACATAGTAAATGTATACATGTATGGAGTACATGAAATGTCAAAACATGATACAGGCATGCAATGCAAAATAAGCACGTCATGGGGAATGGGGTAGCCGTCCTCTCAAGCACTTAACCTTTGAGTTACAAACAATCCAGTCACACTCTTTATTTTAAAATGCACAATTAAGTTATTATTGACTATAGTCACCCTATTGTGTTATCAGATAGTAGCTCTTACTCATCCTTTCTATTTTTTTTTTACCCATTTACCATCCCCACATACTCCCTCTTCACATCACCCTTCCCAACTTCTGGTAACCATTCTTCTTCTCTTTATGTCCATGAGTTCAATTATTTTGATTTCTAGGTCACATAAATAATTGAGAATATGTGATATTTGTATTTCTGTGCCTGGCTTATTTCACTTAACATAATGATCTTTAGTTCCATCCATGTTGTTGCAAATGACTGGACCTCATTCTTTTTTTATGGCTGAATAGTACTCCACTGTGTATATGTAGCACATTTTCTTTATTCATTCATCTGTTGATGGACACTTACATTACTTCCAAATCTTATCTATTGTAAACAGTGCTGCAGCAAACACATGAGTGCAGATATCTCTTCAATATGCTGATTTCCTTTCTTTTCAGTATATACCTACCAGTACTATTGCTGGATCATATGGCAGCTCTACTTTTAGTTTTTTGAGGAACCTCCAAACTGTTTTCCATAGTGGTTGTACTAATTTACATTCTCACCAACAGTTTACAACGGTTACCTTTTCTCTACATCCTCGCTAGCGTTTGTTATTGCCTGTATTTTAGATATAAGCTATTTTAACTAGGTGAGATGATATTTCATTGCAGTTTTGATTTGCATTTCTCTGATGCTCAATGATGTTGAGCACCTTTCATATGCCTGTTTGCCATTTGTGTGTCTTCTTTTGAGAAATGTCTATTCAAATCTTTTGTCCATTTTTTGATTGAATTATTAGATTTTTTTCCTATAAAATTGTTTGAGTTCCTCATATATTCTGGTTATTAACCCCTTGCCAGATGGGTAGTTTGCACATATTTTCTCCGTTCTGTGAGTTGTCTCTTTACTTTGTTGATGGTTTCCTTTGCTTTGCAGGAGGTTTTTAACTTGATGTGATCCATTTCTTCATTTTTGCCTTGGTTGCCTGTGCTTGTGGGGTATTACACAAGAAATCTTTGCCCAGACCAATGTCCTGCAGATTTTCCCCCATGTTTTCTTGTAGTAATTTCGTTGTTTGAGGTCTTAGATTTAAGTCTTTAATCCATTTTGATTTTATTTTTGTATATGGGATAGATAGGGGTCTAGTTTCATTCTTTTATATATGGATATTCAGTTTTCTCAGCACCGTCTGGGAAAACTGAATTTATAGAAGAGACTGTCTTGTTTCCAGTGTATGTTATTGGCACCTTTGTCAAAAATGAGTTCACTGTAGCTGTGTGAATTTGTTTCTGGGTTCTCTATTCTGTTCTATTGGTCTATGAGTCTGTTTTTATGTCAGTACCACCCTGTTTTGGTTATTTTTATATCTCTGTTACATAATTTGAAGTCAAGTAATGTTTTTCATCTAGTTTTGTTCTTTCTGCTAGGTTAGTTTTGGCTATTCTGGGTCTTTTGTGGTTCTACATAAATTTTAGAATTGACTTATTTTTCTATTTATGTGAAGAATGTCATTGGTATTTTGATAGGAGTTGCATTGAATCTGTGGATTGCTTTCGGTAGCATGTACATTTTAACAACATTGAGTCTTCCAATCCATGAACATGGAATATCTTTCCATTTTTTATGTGTCCTTCAATTTCCTTCATCAATGTTTTATAGTTTTCATTATAGAGTCTTTCGCTTCTTTGGTTAAATTCCTAGGTATTTAATTTCATGTGTGGCTGTTGTAAATGGAATTACTTTTTAAATTTTCTTTTCACATTATTCACTCTTGGCATATAGAAATGCTACTGATTTTTGAATGTTGATTTTGTATCCTGTAACTTTACAAATTTATCACTTTTAATAGACTTTCTGTGGAATCTTTAGGTTTTCCAGATTTTTCATTTTTGCCCAAGGGATCATATTTTGAGTAAATATTTCAACTTGATTTTCTAGTTCATTAATTCGATTCTAAATTGTGTCCATTCTGCTGTTTTGCACATCTATTTATTTCCTTAATTTGAAAATGCTTGGAATAAAAATATTATGTCTATAGGCTCACTGGAACATAACCTTATCATTAACTAGGAGCAATGGTTAGAAATAGCTGATTTAGTATTCATGGTAACTTTATAAAACATAATCTATGGTAAATAATGAGAGCTGACTATACTTCAAAGGAACTTAGTTTTGGAAAGGAGAAATAGGAAACATTAACTTTCAAGTGACAAAGAGGAGCAAGGGGAACACCTGCCTACCTCCTATTCCTGAAGTATTTCTTGGGAAATTGTCAGAAGGCATGGTCTTAGGAGACTTTCAGGTTTTTGTTTTGTTTTGTTTTGTTTTATCAAACAAACAAGGGAGTAAAGGGCATATTCAGAGAGGAGACTCAGGTTGCAAGGGAGTTTGTTATTCCATATCAGGAGCACCAAAAGGCACAGTGAACAATTTTGGAAGGAAAGGAGATGAAGGTATTATTAACCCAGCCCTTTAGGGTATGTGCACTACAGTTTGGGTGGGGAGTTGGATTAGTGAATGGCTTGGTTAACTTAGAGTTTTGGAAGTGACCAGGCAAATAGGAAGGTGAGGCATCATGAAAGATTAGTTTGGTAGTTTATTAGAGAAAGGGGGATAGTTGACACTGTCTTCTGAAACTGGCCATGCTATAGCTGTGAGTCAGTAGTAGCTGAGTCGGAGGTTCTGATGTTACAGTTAGTCTAGGGTTACATCTGAACTTGCACTTTTCTTCAGATTTTCCTCTTTTGATGCTATGAGATTAAGGGTTTTTTCTCCCCATCTCTGTGTGGCTTAATTATTGATTTTCCTCATCTTTTATACCGATTTCTGTAAGTCATAATATGGTCTGTCTGGTAGTGGTACTGTTAGGCCAGATTCCAAAACTATCTGCTTTTATTTTTATTCTTACATTTTCTTTGTCCTTTTAGTGGTTCTTTGGGAAGAAGGACAGTGTGCTAGGCCTTGGACAAACTTTATACCATTTCTATTAAAGCCTTTCCCCCCTCCATTACCATATTTAAAAAGTTGAAACATCAAGAGAGGAAATATTATTGAAGTATTTTAAACATTGACAGAAGAAAAGTAGAGTTCATTTTCTGCCTTTTGTACAAGAGGGTACCTGTCATACTTGCTATGTTGGTATGGGGACATGCATTTTAAACATTAATATCACTATCTATTAAATTGTAATATTGAAGTCTATCAAGTGCCATTCCTTTGGCAATGTGGATAAATGTGCATTAGCTACACCTTTAACATTTATCCTGCTACCTTCCGACCATCAAGTTCTTCAGAATGCTCAAAATCATTCTAATCAATTCTTGCAATGAGGGAAGTTTCATTAATGGACTTACTACAATACTAATGAGAAATTAATCACTTGCTACTATCTTTTAATGAGAGAGAGTTACTACTTAATTTCAGGAAGTGTTATACCATTTTTCTTTGCTGCTATGAAGCTACCTCTAAAATTTTAAACAGACTTTTCCCTATGACAAGAAGCTGCTGAGGCAAAGTACTTTTAGAAAAAGGTATTTGACTTCCAACAGAGAAGGGAAAATGAAGGAGGTATAAGAATCGAAAGTACATATAGCAAGTAGAGGGCAAATTATTGAGCAAGCTAAGGCCCAGGACTGTTTCCAAACAATAGAGGTAGGCTTTTCTAAATTGCTCTCCCTGAGACTTAGCACTAGAAACAATGTTTTGATAATGTTTTAAATAATAAATTACAAAGTTTTCTTTTTTCTTTTTTGTATACAAAAGAAAGAGTCCACTTTCATAATGTGGAATTGATTATATCTCAGGCATGAAAGTGCATTTCTGCGTTTTCTACAGTATTGTCCAATGCACAAAGTAGACACATTTAGTGTCATTAGAGTTCTTGTTGTCTTTATACTTTCATATACCAATTACCTTTAGAATTAAGAAGATCATCACATTCTTTCTTAATCAGGTTCTATTTCGAGAGAGATCTTGACATAGTCTGAATGTTTGTGTCCCCCCAAAAGCATATATTGAAATCCTAAACCCCAATATGATTGTTTTAGGAGATAGAAGGCAATTAGGTCATGGAGGTGGAGCCCTTACGAATGGGATTAGTACCCTTATAAAAGACACCCTCACTCTTTCTTATCATGTGCATACAACACTGAGAAGGTGCCATCTATGAACCAGAAAGTGGGTCCTCAACAGACAGCAAATCTTAAATCTTACAAGTTTTATCCACCAGAACTGTGGGAAATAAATTGTATTGTTTGTAAGCCACCCAGTTTATGGTATTTTGTTATAGCAACCTGAATGGACTAGGACAGATCTTTTAAAAGATAAGATAAGTACTAAAATAAACCAGGACCTACTGCATTCATGTAGGTTGTCTTCTGCTTTTATTATGTATATATTTCCATTCATGTCATTAAATATTCACTGATATAGTTTCTTTTAAAATTTCTATTGTAAAACCAAAACCATTTTCAGTCATAGTTACAAGTGATAAGCTGATAGTTTTGCTTCAATAATCATGTTTTCTTCCTCTCCTTCTCTCTCTCTTTAGATTTTGATGATCATTTTGTTTTCCATATTTGCTATGTGGATTACAGTTTGTTTGCTCTTATTTTCAGGGATATGAAGGACACAGACAGTTTTTAATTCTACTAGTTGCTACTTGTAGGATCCTTTTAAGTCATGTGTTCTTTGGAATTAACAAGTAAATAAAAATGGAACAATAACATCGTGTACAATATTTTTACTTACAGCAGCCAGGAGTTATTGGGACTTGTTTAACAGAATCCCGAGATTTCAACTGGGTTTGTTGTTAATAATTTTATATATATATATATATACACACACACACACACACACACATATACACATACATATATACACAAATATACTCCTCCAAGAATTATTTTTAACATGAATTATATAAATATTAAATAGTATTTCTTGAAGTCTAAATTTATTTACTTTGTTTTTCTCAAATCAACTTTGGAGTTGTGTAATTTAGACACAGTAATGTATGTCAATTTGAAATACACAGTTTGAAGACTTTTGAAAAATGTACTATAGTCTCTCAATTATGTAGAATGATGTAGTCTTGAAATAAGATTGTATAGGCCTTTTAACATTGTTCTTCTTTTTCAAAATCCTTTTGTTCTATTTTAGATTGTTAGCATTTCCATTAAAATGATAGAATTAGGCTCACAATATTGAAAAAAAACCCCCACATTCTGGGATTTTGATTGGGGTTTACATCAGTTTAGAAGAAACAATTAGCAATTTTGTAATATTTACTCTTTGATATGCATGGCATAACTAGGCCTTTAATTATAGCTATGGGTTTTAATTTTGATATAGAGGATTTACCTGTATTTTGGTAAATGTATTCCTGAATATTTCATATTTCTGTTGCAAATATGAATTGTATTGCTTTATTAATCTTTTATTTTGTTTATATTTTATTTTCCCATAGTTTATTTTTCTAGTTTATAGAAAAAATTAATTTTTATGTAGTGACCTTGTATCCTATGACCTTGCAAAATTAAATAGCTCTAGTGGGTTTATTTTATTCTTTTGTAGATTCTTTAGGATTTCTCTATATGCGCAATCATAATGTCTGAAGATGAAAATAGTTTTACTATTCCTTTCCAAGTATTATTCCTTTTATTTATGTTTTCTTTATTGCACTGGATAAAATCTCAAGTAGAATATCTAATGTGGTGGTTAGGAGCTTGCATTCTCACCTTCTTTCGATTTTGGAAGGACAATGTTAATTCTTTTGCCTTTAAGTTTCCTATTAACTGTGGATGCTCGTTAGGTTTCATATTAACTGTAGATGCTTGTAGTTTCCCTTAATCAGGTAAATAAAGGCTTTTTTCTTCTTTAATTCTGGTTTTCTATCATTTTAAAAATCACAAATGGTTGCTGGAAATGAGACTCAAATGCTTTATGTGCATCTACTGAAAAAATCTTATTCACTTTCTTCGGTTTATGTGCTGAATTATATCAAAGCTTTAAATATCTTGTGCTTTTAAATATCAAAGCAATCTTACATTTCTAGGATGAATATCACTTGTTTATTTTTACTTTCTGATATAGTTAGCATGTTACAGAATGGTGGTTTGCAGTTTTCTTTCCTCGTAATGTCATTGTCTGTTATCAGGATAAAGCACTAGACACTTATTTCTCTTCTATTAGCTAAAAACATGTCTGTTTTGTGAAAGATTGGCATTTTTATTCCTTAAATATTTACTGGAATTCTCCAGTGAGGCAACTGAGACTGAAGTTAATTTGAGGAATGGGGGAATTGTCATTGAGGTTTTACATTATAAATTCAAAAATTTTAATAGTTAAATTTTCTGTCTCTTCTTAACTGTTCTGATAATTTTTTGTTTTTCAGGATTTTTGCTCATTTTACCTGTTGAGTTTTGCAACATAAAGTTGTTTACTTTTCTTATTACTTTAGTTTTAGGTTCACATTGATTATCCTCCACACCTACTTCATTGTTGATTTTGGAGACTTATGTCTTCTTCCACCCACCTGTTCTTTTTTCATGAGTCCAGCAAATGATTTTCCATTTTTATTTCTTTCCAAAGAAGTTTCATTTGTTCTTAATGATTTTCTTTCTTGTTTTCTGTTTGCTTTTTCATTGGTTTATGCTCTCATTATTATATCTTACTGTCTAGTTTTTTTTCCTTGATTTTTAAGGTGGAAGCTTCACTGATAAACTTAAAATCTCTTTTTAAATCAATCCTTTCTAATGTATGCATTTAAATTATAAATTTATCTCTGTATTTTCTGCCAACTTCGCCTTTTTCTAGAGCTCCAATTATCCATATGTTAGACCAATTGATATTATCATACATTTTTTTTCTCTGTGCTTTGGTTTTCATAGTTCCTTTTGCTCTGTTTTAGAGTTAACTTATCTTTACCTCTGTAATGCTAGTCTTCTGTTAAACTCATCAGTGAACATTTCATTTAAGGCAGCTTTTTTAGCTCCATATTTCCACTGTTCATAGTTTTTTCATTCTTCCTCATGTTCATATTTTTCTTTATGTTATTTAACATATTTATAATACTTATTTTAAGTCATTGCTTATTTTATTATACTATCATTTGGTTTTGTTTCAATGAACTAAAGTTTCTCTTGGTTATGAGTTATATTTTTCAGCTTCACATGTTGTTTATTTATTTTGTTAGATACTGGACATTGTAAATGTTACTTTGTTTTATGTTTAGATTTTGATATCTTCCTTTAAAAAATGTAGTTCTCTTCTAGACTGTAGGTAATTTACTTTTCCTGTCAAGGCTTGTTTTTGAGATTTGTTACAGTGGCTAACAAAAACTACAAAGTAAACAAAGTAAAGTTAACCTTTAGTCCTAAAGGGTAGTTTTAGACTAAAAGAGTAGTTTAGCCCTACTTCTAAGACATAGACTTTTGGCAAGGATCTCTGTTTAGTGCCTTAGGTATTTATTAAGGCCTCTCTTCTGGTTGGTCAGAATTTGAATTTCTCTTACCCCTGTGAAAGCTCTCACAATTTTTCAGCATGTAACTTCTTTCCTTTTTAGCACATAACTTCCTTCTAGCTGTCTTTCCCTGGTAGTACCACTGTTTATAGTTTACAAGGCACATTCATGTCTGGTGCTTCAATCCTCAATCTTCCCTATTACTCAGTATTATTTCCTCTACTCTTTTCTCCTAGATTCTCACATTTGTGAAATTCCTAAATTCTGTGGAGTTGACATCTGCATTATTCTCATACCCAGCCTTTTGTTTTCATGCCCATTATCACTACCTTAGTCAAACCCTTACAATCTGTCACCCAAACAGGCAGCAGTGTTTATGCAACACTGCAGAATTAATATTTTTATAAAGGGAAGTTATGATCAGATCTCCTCTGGTCAAGAAGCTTCACCTTTTCTCTATTGCTTATCAAATAGTGTCCACACTTAACAGCCTGCTGTATATTTAAACTCCCCCCAACTGGGCTCTCTAATCTCCCTGAACATGTCTCATGTGGATCCATTTGTGTGCTTTTTCCCATGCTGTTTCCTCTGTCTAGACTGGCATTCTCTAATCTCTTTAGATCTGATTCATTTAAGATTTTTTTTTTTTTGAATATAAGCTACTCCACGAAAAATTTACTAACTTCCTCAAACAAATAAGATTTCTTCTTACTTTGCACCCCAACAGCACTGTACTTACTATTCTACTCACTCTTGGATTTTCTGTTTCTGTTAAGTATTTGTGTATTCATTTCCCCTGCTAGGCTGAAGGACCTGCATTTGGGGATTGGTTCTCACTTATCAAGAAGCTCCATTTTAACCTAGCAGGACAATATAGATAACTCCAAAAGAAGTCACTTTAAATATGTTTTTGGATGAAGGTTAACAATATAAATAAATATAAATGCATTTGTAGAACAAGTATTTTTGCAAAAGCATACTGAACAAAGTCAATTTTTTCACACCTAATTTTTATCTTCTTTACTATAGTATGACTACAGCCTATAAGGCTGCATAATAAAACCATGTTCTCAAAATGGCCTCCCATATTTAGCAATGTGTAGGCTTTATTAGTCTGCCAGAAATATGATCAAGTGACAAGAGTTGAGACCTAGAAGTCCCACAGGTGGACGTGAGGAAGGTGGCTGCCATCCATACACAGTGCACTTCAGCATGGCCCCCTTTCTCTGCATTACATTCTTCCTAGTATTTTCTCACTTACGTTTTTCTTGTGCTTTCAGTTCATTCTTGCCGTGATGTCTACCAATGCTTTTAATAGCTGAAAATACAAATATTATTTGTAAAACATTTAGCCAGTATGATCTACCTCGTTAAATTTGTTAAACATATAATCATATGTCTTCATAAGTCCAATTAATTACTAAAGGCTTCACCACTCCTTTTTAAATACAAATATATTTATTTAAACTGAGAACAGGGCAGGGAATAGTGGTGGGAAGAAAGGATCCTTGAAAGAGATGGGCCTGGAGCTTGAACTCTAAATTTACTGCTGGTCACCCTCATCACAGGTAGCCCATTTGCCATGTGGTCATGTCACCCCTTTTCTTCCAACCATACTTTGTCCTTACTTGACTGTGCTCTCAGCAGGTGAGTTTGTCTGTCCTGGCCACTGAGTTCAGACATTGAATTGGACAATGTTTTCCCCTATTTTCTGTACATTAAATTTTAAGTTGACAGATAACCATATATATTTATGAGATACAATGTGATGTTTCCATACATGTACACCTTGTGGAATAATCAAATAAGGCTAATTAACATATCCATCACTTCACATACTTCTTTGTGGTGAGAACATTTAAAATCCAATTTTTGAGTAATTTTGAAAAACACGTTATTATTAACTGGAGTCACCATACTGTGTATTAGATCACAAGAGCTTATCCCTTTTGCCTAACTGAAACTTTGCATCCTTTGACCAACATTTCCCCTTTCACTAATTCTTCCCCAACCCAACCTCTGGTAACCATTGTACTCTCTGATTCTATGCATTCAACTTTTTAAAATTCCACATATAAATGAAGTCGTGGGATTTGCCTCTATGTACCTGACTTATTTCACTTAGTATAGTGTCTTCTAGATTTATCCATATTGTTGAAAATTATAGAATTTCTTTCTTTATAAATGCTGAATAGTATTCCATTGTGTGTGTGTCTATATATGTGTATACATACGCAACATACATCTATATACATACACATCATATTTTAAAAAATCCATTCGTCTGTTGGTGGGCACTGCAGTTGTTTCCATGTCTTGGCTATTGTGAAAAATGCTGCAACGAACATGGGTTTACCTACTCTTTTCTTTTTTGGAGACAGAGCCTTGCTCTGTCACCAGGCTGGAGTACAGTGGCATGATCTTGGCTCACTGCAACCTCCAACTCCCTGGTTCAAGCTATTCTCCTGCCTCAGTCTCCCAAGTGACTGGGATTACAGACACGCACCACTACGCCCAGCTAATTTTTGTATTTTTAGTAGAGACGGGGTTTCACCATGTGTGCCAGGATGGTCTCCATCTCCTGACCTCATGATTCACCTGCTTGGCTTCCCAAAGTGCTGGGATTACAGGCGTGAGCCACCGTGCCTGGCCAGGTTCACCTACTCTTAATGGAAAGAAGTCAGTCTGGAGGACTGAGTTGTCCAAAAATAATTAGGGCATGGGTAGAAGAAATAGACACATGTTAATAATTCTTTTTATAGCTTCTGTTGTTTCTCATGCCATGTAGTCTTACTATAAAAAGCTTGTCTTTTACAAACAACTCTGCAGCTATGTCCTTGCTGGTTAAGGCCTACATAGATTTTATGCACATGTGACTCCTGGGCTTTAAGGTTACACTGCCTTGCTAGCACTCGTAAGCTGATACACCTTTTATATTCAAACCATGTTGTGTGAACATACAGTATCTGAACCAGTTTTCCCTAACACATTGAGTTCATCACATCCATCTTTTGCGAGGGAACGTAGAGTCAGAATATCTAGAAGTTACCAAGAAATGTAGGTCACATCTGGAGAAGGTGGGAGAAGCTGCGTGAAGTTTTGGTAAGAGGTCTTCCGTGAGAGCTCTATGCATAGAGCTTTCTCTTGGATGTTTTATTAAATTGGAGCCACATAGCTCTATGGGAGCCCATCTCCACTTCAAAGAACCACCCATAAGTAGTTGCCTCTCTCATTAGTCCTCATTAATCTTACTCTCATTACTCTCATATCTCACATTTAGAAAGATGAAATTGCTCTTTTTTTTTTTTTTGAAAACTGATGCTAGTAATAATGAGAGTTCAAAATGAACATTTACTGAGTTCCAGGTGCTGGGCCAAATTTTGTATATGTGTGATCTAATTTAATCCTTAACATTACCCTACAAGGTAGACCTTATCTCCATTTTACAGAAGGGGAAATCAACACAGAGAATTTCGCTGACTCACCCAAGTTTATATAAAAGTATTAGTAGGCTGCAGACTTGGGTGAACCAAACTCTGTCTTAGTTTAGAGTTTATTTTTTCAATCCTCAACTTTTTAAAATATTTTGAGGAGAGATCTTAAGTTCAGAATTAAGAAGGACTTGTGGCTTCTCTTTGAGTCATCATGTTAGGATAGACATTCATTAATATAAGCATTCAGAGACTTCCTTTAAGCAATTCTCATTAGGGGTCTAATTAAACATTTTGAGCTGTTCCTGAAGTTGATGATGCTATCCCTTGTTCAATAGTGTAATTGACAGTGGCTGAGCACAGATGAGTCAGCCTTCCTCATTGCTTCTACAAACTTATTACAAGCTCGTTAGTGTCAAGTTAGCTGTGGACTCAACAATGTCTCATCCTCCATCACAATACCACAGAGAGGACATGAGGGTCAAGATCTATGCTCTTCAGAAGAGCTTTCTAGGGTGACTCTTATGACCGGGTGAAGGAGCACAGTATATGGTGGCCGCAGGAGGAACTAATTAAATACTTGGATGTGCTAAAAAGAATAACTTTCAAAGCAGAGGAAGAATGAATTTTAGAATGGATATGTAGAGTGGCAATTAAAAGAGGCTACACTCTTGTGGTCATCAAATTAGGAAGTACAGAGGTAATATAAGGGTGTAAAGGGCAGGGCACGGTGGCTCATGCCTGTAATTCCAGCACTGTGGGAGGCCAAGGTGGGTGAATCACTGGAGGTCAGAAGTTTGAGACCAGCCTGGCCAAAATGGTGAAAACCCATCTCTACTAAAAAAATACAAAAAAAAAAAAAAAAAAAAAAAAAAAAAAAAAAAAGACAGGCATGGTGGCAGGCACCTGTAGTCCCAGCTGCTTGGGAGGCTGAGGATAGAGGATCCCTTGAACTCAGGGGGTGGAGTAGCAGTGAACCAAGATCACGCCATTGCACTCCAGCCTGGGCAACAGAGCAAGACTCTGCCTAAAACAGAAACAAAACCAAAAATAAATAAATAAATAAAAGTAGAAAAGAAAATATCAAAAGAAGGAAAGCCTGGAATATGCATTAATATTTAGCTTCTTTACAAATCCGAAGAACATGCTTATTTTGGAATACAGTTATGTGATGCTTACTGATGGGGATACGTTCTGAGAAATGGTGTAAGTAGGAGATTTCATCATTGTGTGAACACCACAGAGTGTACTTACACACACCTAGATGGGATAGCCTACTATTCACTAGGCTGTGTGGGGTAGCCTAGTGCTCCTAGGCTATAAACCTGTATAGCATTTAGCATGGTACTAAATACTGTAGACAGTTATAACAACAGGAAGTATTTGTGTATTTAAACACAAAAGGTACAGTTAAAACTACAGTATGCAAGATAAAAAATGTTTCACTTGTATGGGACACTTACCATGAATAGAGCTTGAAGGACTGGAAGTTTCTTTGGTGAGTCAATGAATGAGTGGTGAGTGAATACGAAGGCCTAGAACATTACTGCGAACTACTCCAGACTTCATAAACACTGTACATTTGGGCCTACACTAAATTTATAAAACCTTTTTCTTTAATAATAAATAAAGCTTAGCTTGCTGTAACTGTTTTACTTTATAAACTTTTAAGTTGTAACTATTTTACTTTTTTGTAATACTTAGCTTAAAACACAGGCCAGATGCAGTGGCTCATGCCTGTAATCCAAGCACTTTAGGAGGCCAAGGTGGATGGATCACTTGAGGCCAGGAGTTCAAGACCACTCTGGCCAAAGTGGTGAAACCCTGTCTCTATTAAAAATACAAAAATTAGCTGGGCATGGTGGCATGTGCCTGTAATCCCAGTCACTATAGATGCTGAGTCAGGAGAATGGCTTGAACCCAGGAGGCGGAGCTTGCAGTGAGCCAAGATCGCACCACTGTACTCCAGCCTGGGCAACACAGTGAGACTCCATCTCAAAAACAAACAAAAAAACCACAAACATATTGTACAACTGTACCGAAGTATTTTTTCTTTATGCATTTATTCTATAAGCTTTTTGGTATTTTTAAAAAATTATATACTTTCTTTACTTAAAATTTTTTTGTTAGAAATCTAAGACCTAAACACACATTAGCCTAGGCCTACATAGGGTCAGGATCATCAATATCACTGTCTTCCACTTCCACATCTTGTCCCAATGGAATGTCTTCATAGTCGAAAATGCATGGAGTTGTTATTTCCTGTAACAACAATACCTTTTTCTGGAATATCTCCTGAAGAACCTGACAAGGCTTTTTTCCAGTTTACTTTTTGTTTTTTATTAAGTAGAAGGAGGTTGCCCTAAAATAATGATAAAAATATAGTAAATATATAAACCAGTAACATAATCACTTATTATCATTATATATGCTATACATAATTGTATGTGCTATAATGTATACAACTGGCAGCAGGGTAGGTTTGTTTACAGCAGCATCAGCACAAATGTGAGTGATGTGTTGCACTGCATCATTATGATGGTTATACCATCACTAGGCAATAGGATTTTGTTTTTGCTCTATTATAATCTTATGGAACCACTGACACACTTATGGTCCATCATTAACCATAGCATCATTATGTGGTACATAACTGTACTTAAGAAATGGAAGGAATGGCAGGGATATGAGAAGAAAAAGGGAGGTTAGTAAAAAGGCTGAGGGGAAAAAAGAATTCGAAGCATAACCCCATAATAAGTAGATGAATTTTGTTAATAACATTGGTTCCAGTGGCAGGGCTGTTTGCAGTGTGCAAGATTCCTTCACGCATAGGACTATTTGATTTTCACTGCCAGTCTATCAAATAAGGAAGGCAGAAAGTCTTAGCCACATTTTGAATGTAAAATATAAATGTGAAATGGAAAAATGGACAGACTGGAGCTAAGAGAGGGTAGAATAATTTTCATTAGGTCATATAGCTCTACTTCTTCAGATGCTGTGGTTCACCAGCTCATTTTTTTCCTCAGATATTCTAGAAATTTCATTTTCTGTACTGTTAATGGAGTTCATCTCCCTTTACCAATGCAAATCCACACTAATGCTTGGGAGTCAAAACAAAATTAAGAAGAAGAATGTTAGAGTCTATGATGAAATATAAAAGATTAGCTGGACTGGAGTTTACGTACTTAAGACCCATGACCCAAAGTAACATGCCCTCTGTAGTTTCTTCCATGCTACGGTGAAATAATTCATGGAAATGTTAGCTTGGCTGAATTCGTTTAATACAAAAGGTCATTATTTTGTTTACAAAAAGTGTCTGGTACTGTTGTAAATGTTTACAGTATATTGTAATGAGATTGCAATGTTCACATTTCTCTACCTGTAAGTACAGTCTAAGGCCTATTAAATAGCCTTATTATTATTATAATTATTATTTTGACCAGGGCATTTTATTGTCCTGTGTGTCTTCAGGCATAGCCATTAAATGGGAACCACTGCTTCATTTAAAAACTGGGAAGAGCAGGGATGTCCAATCTTTTGGCTTCCCTGGGCCACATTGGAAGAAAGAGGATTGTCTCGGGCCACATATAAAATGCACTAACACTAACAATAACTAATGGGCTAAAAGAAAAAAAAGTCTCTTAATGTTTTAAGAAAGTTTACGAATTTGTGTTGGACTGCATTCAAAGCCATCCTGGGTAGCATGTGGCCCGCGGTCCACAGGTTGGACAAGCTTGGGCTAGAGGTTGTGATAATCAGTAGAGCTAGGATGAAGTCAAGGCTGACGAGGGTGCTCAGGACTCCAGGGAGCCAGGCTTAAGGGTGGACTGGAAATTCAGATGCTCACAGTCATGTTTGCCTGCGGTGCCCTTTCCCAAAGTTTGGTAATCACGTGTCTTGAAGGCTGCAGTAGAGAACAACTCCCAGGCGATATTCATTACCTTAAAGTGCTAGAATTTGACAGAGATCTTCCACTCTAGAAATTGTCCTGAAATTTCCAAAAACAATGAGATTTGAGAGCTGGAGAGGGTAACACAGGGAGAACTACAGTGAGTGATGTAGAGCTGATTCTGGGCCGTGTAATTGGACTGCAATTTGCATAAACAACTCTTAGAGCAACATCTGCCATGCCTTTGGGTAAGTGACATCTTTTTGCCCATATTATTGTTGGACTGAAGGCAAGGAAAACAAATGAAAGTCTGAATGGTATGACATTTCTGGCAGTGCTTATGAGCTTCATCCTGCCTGCACATATTTAAAGGGAACTCATGCAAATTATTTCCAAGTCAGGCGTGATTCAATGTGACAGAACCCCCAGAAACCTCTGCCCCATCAAGCAACTTTCCCTTTTCCCTGCAGAGAGCATTACCGTTTTGCCTCATGTTTCTGGCTCAGCATTTAAATTCTGATACTAATTCTGCTGATTGGTCCTGAGTTCAATTCTGTATTCTGAATTATATCCTGAATATGTGTCATGCACTCACTGGTGGTGTTATTGCTAATGATAAACATGATGGGGATCTGTTTGGACAGGGATTCTCAGCCATCTTCTTATCAGAAACAGCCAATTAATGAGCTCAGGAACTGGAGTGCAAGAGATAGTGGGGCTGACAGATCCAACAGGTGTGGTGAGGAATGTGACGGAAAGAAGGCTACAGAGACCTACCTGAGGCAGTCCTTACAGAGGCTGGCTGCGAGGGAATCCTGAGATGTCACCAAGTTTGGATTAGAAATCTTTTAGTTGGATGTATGGCAGTGCTTTGATTTCAAATTAGAAAGTTTTCCATCTGCAAGTTCAAAAGTGGCCTCATTCCTTTTTACTTAATAAATTTTAAATTACACATTATGTATACAATGATAATTATGTGTATAGTAGTTGTACATATTTATAAGGTACATGTGCTATCTTGATATAAATGTATGACATGTAGTGATCAAACTGGGGTAACTGGGGCATCCATTGTTTCTTTGTATTAGGAACATTCTAATTCCTATTCTTTTAGCCATTTTGAAACATACAGTAAATTATTACTAACCAATATAGATGAAAGTGTTTTAAGGAGAGGAGTGTCATCATTCATAGCAAGGTCTCAGCTGCCTGCTCGTTGGTGTCTGTGACTATAGCACATGTTTTTTGCCATGTTGGTGCAAAACACTTGAATTCTCATGTGAAAGGAAATAATAGGATGTGATGAAGTCACAGGTGTTCTAGTTGGGCTTCTCACTGTCCTGGTTGGGGATGACATGGCCGTCTTCAAAGAGATCTATGATCATTAAAACCTCTACCGTGACCAAGCCTCTAAATCTAAAGGAATTTGTCCTGCTTGGTTTTGAACTTGCTCAGGACCCATTACCCCTTTCTTTCTGATTTCACCCTTTTGGAATAGAAAGGTCTATCGAATGCCTTGTCCCACCCATTGTATTTTGAAAGAAGATAACGTGTTGCCTTGTTACACAGGTTCACAGCTAAAAAGGAATTTGCTTCAGGATGAATCATAGCTCCAGCCTCACCCATACTTGATTTAGATGATATTTTGAGCAGACTTTTGCTGAAATGGGTTCAGACTTTAGGTCTGTTGGGATGTGGTGAATGTATTTTGCATGTAAAAAGAACATGAATTTGGTGCGAGGAGGGCAGAGGATAGGGCGTTATGGGCTGAATTTTGTCCCTTAAAAAATTTATATGTTGAAGTCCTTACCCTCAGTTCCTCAGAATGCGACTGTATTTAGATATAGGGTCTTTAAAGAGGTAATTCCTTTATATTTTATCATGTCTATTTACATAAAAAGAAGCCCCAGAGTAGAACTACCTTTGGTCCTGAGCTGAGGATTACTTAGGCATGAGCCTCAAAAAACCACACGTGTGTGTGCACATGCACACCCCCACCCCACTACAATGGGGTATATTGAAGGGACACAGGGGCCAGCTGGAAGAGCTCCCAGTGGTCACAGCTGGGATAATTTGAGTGACAAAATAAATAAAGGCGCATTGGATTATAACTCAAAGTATAAAATATCTACAAGTTCATACTGAAATAAAAAATTGTTACATAAATGAGGGAGAATAGAGAAAGATCTCCTGTAGAAGAATTACAAATAATTTATAGATATACTCTGGCCACAAGAAAATGGAACATAACTTCCCACTCCTTAAGTGTAGATTGTGCATAGTGAATTCCCTCCATAGAATAGAGTACGGAAAGGGGAAAAAATAACTTGACAGTGGAGAAACCCGATAACTACCGCGTTAGCCACGTAATCAAGGTTAACATAAACAGTGATACGTTATACTAGTATTATGTGCCCTTTATATAATGTGATGAGAATGGCAGTACACCACTGGAATCTTCCAAAAACTCACAAGCTCAGTCAAACTATAAGACAATATCAGACAAATCCAAAATGTGGGAAATTCTTCAAAATATTGAGCAGTCCTTTTACTAGGTTGGTGCACAAGCAATTGCGGTTTTGCACCAATCTAGTAAAAACTGGTGAGGTTATCAAAAACAAGAAAAATATGAGAAACTGTCACAGCCAAGAGGAGCCAACGAAGACATGAAGAAGACATGACAATGTAATACGGTATCCTGGGTGGGATCCTGGAGCAGCAAAAGAAACTAGGTAAAACCTAAGCAGATCTGAATTAAATATGGGCTAAAGTTAATAGTGTATCAATATTAGTTTATTAATCATGATAAATGTACTAGATTAATGTAAATAGTTAATAATAGGGGAAGTTGGGTTAAGGTATATGGGAACTCTGCACTAGCTTCATGTTTGTTTAATGTCAAAGTATTCTAAAACCAAAAGTTTATTTAAAAAATCAAAACAGAAAGTTAAAACAGAAGATTTTGTCTTTAAAATAAGTATTGTGGTAAAAGCACTTAATATCAGGTCTATCCTCTGAAATTTTTTAATTTTATTTTTAAATTGACCAATAATTAATATGTGTTCATAAAGTACCTAGTGATGTTTTGATACATACAATTTATAGTGATCAGATCAGGGTAATTGGTATATCTATCATCTTAAACATTTATCATTTCTTTGTGTTGGGCACCTCCAATATCCTCCTTCTGGCTATTTGAAACTATATATTATTGTTAACTATAGTCATCCTGAGTGGTACAGCACACCAGAACTTAGGTCTCCTATCTAGCTGTAATTTTGTATCCTGACCTCTGAAATTTAAAGTATACAAATAATGTTGACTATAGGCACAAAGTTATACAGCAGACTTATAGTTTATTTATCTTGCTTAACTGGAACTTTATGCCTTTTCCTATTAACTCCCCATTTACCCCTCCCCACAACCCCCAGCAACCACAATTCTACTCTTTGACTCTATGAATTAGACTATTTTAGATACTTAATATAAGTGGAATCATGCAGCATGTGACTTTCTGTGACTGGCTTGTTTCATTTAGTGTAATATCCTCAAGCTTCATCCATGTTGTCACATATTGCAGAATTTTCTTTTTTAAGGCTGAATAATATTCCATTGTATGTATATATTACATTATCTTCATTCATCAGTCAGTCGCCACTTAGGTTGTTTCCACATCATGGCTATTGTGAATACTGGGAATACATGGGAATGTCAATATAACTTCAAGATACTAATTTCTGTTCTTTTGTATAAATATTCAGAGTGGGATTGCTGGATCATATAGTAGTTCTTTTTTAAATTTTTTGATAACTCTCCTTACTGTTTCCAAATGGGTGCACTATCATACATTCCCACCAACAAGGATGTGCAAGGGTTCCCTTTTCTGTACATCCTCACCAACAATTATTACCTTTTTAAAAATAATAACCATTCTAACAGGCACGAGATGATATCTCACTGTGATTTTGACTTGCATTTTCCTGGTGTCTAGCAATGTTCAGCATTTTTTCTTATATGTGTTGAACACTTGTATGTCTTCTTTGGGAAAATGTTTATTCACCTTTTCTGATCATTTTCTAGTTCGGGTATTGTTCGTTTTTTACCATTTAGTTGTAAGAGTTCCTTGAATATTGGATATTAATTCCTTATCAGATACATAGTTTGCAAATAGTTTCTTCATTCCATAGGTTGCCTTTTCATTCTACTGCTTATTTATTTGGCTGTGCAGAAGCATGTTAGGTTGATGTAATCCCATTTATTTATTTTTGGTTTTGCTGCCTGTGCTTTTGATTGTATATCCATAAAATACTTGCTAAGGCCAATGTCAGAAAGCATTTCCTCTATGTTCTAGGGGTTTGAAAGTTTCAAGTCTTGTGTTTAAGTCTTTGTTTTGAGTTGAGTTGATTTTTGTGTCTGTGTAAGATAAGGGTACAATTTCATTCTTTTGCATCCAGTTTCCTTAGCACCTCTTATGGAAGAGACTGTCTTCTCCCCATGTGTATTTTTGACAATCTTGTCCAAAGATGAGTTGAATATGTATGTATTGATTTATTTCTGGGTTCTCTATTCTGTTTCATTGAGATACATACACCCACACATATGCATACACACATACACATAGGTGTATACATATATACCCATAAATACATGCATATCTATGTCTATCTTTATGCCAGTGCCATACTGTTTTGATTACTATGACTTTGTAATATATTTTGAAGTTGGGCAGTATAATGCTTCCAGCTTTGTTTTTTCTCAAGATTGCTTGGTCAATTAATAGTCTTTTGTAGTTTCATATGAATTTTGTACTTGTTTTATCTATTTCTGTAAAATATACCATTAGAATTTTGATATGGTTTCTTTGGATCTATACATGTTGCTTTAGGTACTGTGTACATTTTAACAATATTAAGAGTTGCAATCCATGAACACAGAATGTCTTAGTATTTGTGACCTGTTTAATTTCTTTCATCAGTGTTTTGCAGTTTTCGTTATACAAGTCTTTCACTTCTTTAATTAAGTTTATCTTATTCTTTTTGTTGCTATTGTAAATTGGATTGTTCTCCAATTTTTTACAGATAGTTTGTTAATGTATAGAAATGCAACTGATTTCTATATTGATTTTTGTATCCTTCAACTTTACTGAATTCTTCGATTAGTTCTAAGAGCTTTTTTTTATCCCCCCCCCCAAAATGTAGTCTTTAGGGTTTTCTACATAGAAGATCATGCTGTCTTTAGACAGGGAAAATTTTCTTTCCTCTCTAATTTGTATGACTTTTATTTCTCTTCCTTGTTCTTGCTAGGACTTCCAGTGCTATCTTGAATAGAAGTGGTAAGAGTGGACATCCTTGCCTTGTTCTTAATCTTGGAGGCAAAGCTTTTAGTTTTTCACCATTGAGTTTGGTGTTAACTCTGAGATTTTCCTAGATAGTTTTTACTATGTTGAGATAATTTTGTTGGAAGTTGCTATGCTGAAAGGTGTTAACTGTTGTCAATGCATTTTATATCTTTTGAGTTGTTCATGTAATTCTTATCCTTCATTCTGTTAATGGGCATATCACATTAATTAAGTTTCATAAGTTGAACCATCCTTGCATTCCAGGTATGAATCTCACTATGACATAATGTATGGTCCTTTTAATGTTACTGAATTCAGTTTGTTAGTATTTTGTTTATGATTTTTGAATCTGCTTATCAAAGACATTGGCCTGTAGTTTTCTTTTCTTGTGGTGTTTTTGTCTGGTTTTGGTATCAGAGTAATTCTGATCTCATAAAAATATTGGAAGTGGCTTCTCTTTAATTTTTTTGAAGAGTTTAAGAAGGATTGACATTAATTCTTCTTTAAAGGTTTGGTAGAATTTACCAGTGAAGCCATTAGGTCCTGGTTTTTCTTGGTTGGGAGGTATTTTATTATAATCAAATCTTCATAATAGTTATAGTCCTGTTCCAACTTTCTATTTCTTCATGATTTACTCTTGATAGGTTGTGTGTTTCCAGAAATCTATTCATTTCTTTAAAAGATTATCCAATTTGTTGAAGTATAGTTGTTCATGGAATCCATTTTGATCCTTTTCATTTCTGTCGGGTAATGTCTCATTCATTTTTAAATTTTATTTAAGTCCTCTTTTTTCCTAGTCTACCAAAGTTTTATCCATTTTATTTACCTTTTTAAAACACCAATTTTTAGTATCAGTGATTTTATTTTTCCGTTTTGTGTATATCTGTGTTAATATTTGTTATTTCCTTTCTTCTGCTGTGAGCATAGTTCTTTTTCTAGTTTCTTTTGTGTAAAGTTAGGTTGTTTAATTGAAAATTTTATTTATTATTTCAATATTTTTTTAGAAACAGGTTTTTGTTGTTGTTGTTGTTACATGAGTAAGTTCTTCAATGGTAATTTCTGAGATTTTGGTGCACCCATCACCCAAGCTGTGTATACTGTACCCAGTGTGTAGTTTTTTATCCCTCACACCAGTTTCCTCTGAATCTCCAAAGTCCTTTACATCACTCTTGTGCCACTGCATCCTTATAGCTTAGCTCCCACTTGTGACAATATATGATGTTTAGTTTTCCATTCTTGAGTTACTTCACTTAGAATGATGGTTTCCAACTCCATTCAGGTTGAAGTAAATGCCATTATTTCATTCCTTTTTATGACTGAATAGTATTCCATGGTATATATATATACCACATTTTCTTTATCCATTCATTGGTTGATGGGCATTTAAGCCAGTTCCATATTTTCACAATTGTGAATTGTGCTGCTATAAATGTGCATGCAAAATGTCTTTTTTATATAATGACTGTTTTTCCCTCTGTGTAGATACCCAGTAGTGGGATTGCTGTATCAAATGGTAGTTCTACTTTTAATTCTTTAAGGAATCTCCATGCTATTTTCCATAGTGGTTGTACTAGTTTACATTCCTACCAGCATGTAAAAGTGTTCCTTTTCTACCACATTGATGCCAACATCTATTATTTCTTAATTTTTTAATTAGAATCATTCTTGTAGGAGTAAGGCAGTAGAGCAATGTGATTTTCTCTGTTAGTGATGTTGAGTATTTTTTGTTTGTTGGCCATTTTTAAAACCTCCTTTGAAAAAAAAACAATCAAGGTCCTAACCCAACTTTTGAAGGGAATAACTGGTTTTTTTTGTTGCTGACTTGTTTGCGTTCCTTGTAGATTCTGGCTATCAGGCCTTTGTCAGATGACAGTTGTGAATATTTTCTCCCACTCTATGGATTGGCTGCTTACTCTGCTGATTATTTCTTTTGCTGTGCAGAAGCTATTTTGTTTAATTAGGTCCCATCTATTTATCTTTGTTTTTGCCACATTTGCTTTTGGGTTCTTGGTAATGAACTCTTTGCCTAACCCAATGTCTAGAAGAGTTTTCTTCCAGAAATCTTATAGTTTCTGGTCTTAGATATAAGTGTTTGATACACCTCGAGTTGATTTTTGTAAAATTTTCTTCATTTTTAATGTAGACATTTATCTCAATAAACTTTCCTCTTAATGTTTTTGCTGCACCGCATACGTTTGATGTTTTTATTTTCTTTTGGGTATTTTTTTCTAATTTCCATTTTGATTTTTTCTTTTTTCTTTTCTTTTTTTTTTTTTGAGGTGGAGTCTCACTCTGTCACCCGGACTGGAGTGCAGTGGCCGGATCTCAGCTCACTGCAAACTCTGCCTCCTGGGTTTATGCCATTCTCCTGCCTCAGCCTCCTGAGTAGCTGGGACTACAGGCGCCCGCCACCTCGCCCGGCTAGTTTTTGTATTTTTAGTAGAGACGGGGTTTCACCGTGTTAGCCAGGATGGTCTCGATCTCCTGACCTCGTGATCCGCCCGCCTCGGCCTCCCAAAGTGCTGGGATTACAGGCTTGAGCCACCGCGCCCGGCCTGATTTTTTCTTTAACTCAATAGTTCTTCAAGGATGTGTTGTTTAATTTCCACATATTTGAAGATTTTTCAGTTTTCCTTTTGGGATAGCTACTTATAGTTTTATTCCATTGTGGCCGTAAAAATATAATTTCAACCTTCTTAAATTTTTTAAGACTTGTTTTGTGACATGTGATCTTTCATGGAGAAGGATCTATGTGCAGTTGAGATGAATATGCATTCTGCTGCTATTGGGTGGAATGTTCTGTATATGTACATTCAGTCCATTTGGTGTATAGTGTTGTTTAAATCTTCTGCTTCCTTACTGATCTTCTGTCTGGATGTTCTATTGAAAGTAGAGTATTGACGTCTTCTACTATTATCGCATCACTCTATATTTTTCCTTTCATATCTGTCAAGGTTTCCTTTATCTAGTAGATTTTCTGATGTTGAGAACATATATGTTGTTCTGCCTTCCTAGTGCATTTACTCTTTTCTCATAAAATATCCTTCTTTCTGTATCCTTCAACAGTCTTTCAGTTAAACTAAATTTTGTTTTTTATATATATAGCCACTCCTGCTCTCTTTCGGTTAGCATTTGCATAAAATAGGTTTTTTTTTCATTATCTTTTCACTTTTAGCCTTTGTGCATCCTTAAATCTAAAATGGGTTTGTTTTACACAACATAAAATTTAGCCTTGGTTTTTATTAAAAAAAAAATTAAATCATCCTGTGTCTTTTGATTGAGGAGTTTAATCCATTTACATTTAAAGTATTTACTGATAGGAAAGTATTTGTTATTGCCATTTAGTTAGTTTTTTTTTTTTCTGTATTCCTTTTTTCTGCTGTCTTTCATTGTTTGTTGATTTTGTTGTGATTATATGCTTTGATTCCTTTATTTTCTCTTTTGTGTAAGTTCTATAGGTACTTTGTTTTCGTGGTTATCTTGCATTTTACATAAAATATCTTATAATAGTTTATTTTAAGCTGATAACAACTTCATTTCAATTGCATCCAATCTCTGTGGTTCAACTTTTACCCACACATTTTATTATAACAATCTGTATTTATTCATATTGTTTCTGTTAATATATTTTAGTTATATTTCTAATACTTTTGTCTTTTAAATATATGCTGAAATTGAGAATGACTTACCTACCACTACTACCATAATATGGTACTTCTTTGTATATTTCTATATATTTACCTTTACCAGTGAATTTCATACTTTCTATGCCATCATTTTGTTCTTTTCATGTTAACTTGAAGAACTTCCATTAGAATTGCTTGTGAGGCAGGTCTAGTGGTGATGAACTCCCTCAGCTTTTGTTTGCCTGGAAAAGTCTTCATCCCTTTTTTCTTCTGTCTGAGAGTTTGTCAGACATAGTATGTTTGGTTGACAGGGTTTTCCTTGATCTTTTTTTTTTTCTTTTAGCATTTTAAAATTATGTCTTTGACTTTTGACCATTTGATTTAATGTGTTTTGCTGTGAATTTTTTTAGTTCCTCTAATTTGGTGTCCTTTGGGCTATTTGGATCTGAAGTCCATTTTCCTCCCTAATTTGTGCAGTTTTCAGCCATTATTTATTTAAATACTTTTTTTATCCTTTGTCTTCTCCTCTGGAATTCACCTAATGCATATATTGGTCCACTTGGTGTGTAATAATTTTCTCAGGCTTTTTTTACTCTTTCATATTCTTTTTCCTCTCTAACTGAATTATTTCCAGTGACTTATCCTATAGGATTTATCTTCTTTCTTTGGAACATCTTTGTGTTCCAAATAAAGACTGCTTCTTTATTTCCCTTGATTCTCTGTGTTGATGTCTGGGCATTAGACAAAACAGGCATCTCACTCAGTCTCACAGACTTGTACGGAGAAGATCCCCATCAATTAGCTCAGCCAGAGATTTTAGGAGCCTCTATTCTTTTTCTCCCCAAGGAAAAGTAGACAGTTGTGGGTTTTTCCTGCTTTCTCTGTTCTCTGCCAAGGGTAAGGAGAATCCATGGTTTCTATCAGCCCATGCTGCCATTTTTATTCTCCTCTGTGTGGCTGGAATGTGCCAGACCTGTAAGAGCTCAAAAACTGGCAAGAAAGATGCTAGTTCTTTGGGCAGCCCTAGAGAAGGTGGGGTATTGGTTACACTTAGCTCTTACCCTCTCTAGGGGAGAGCTGAAAGCTGGGATTTTCATCCGTTCTCTTTGTTCTAAGCAGCAGGGAGGATCATTGGCACTTACCAGCTCAATCTGCTGCCTCTGTTCTCTCCCAGGTAGCTGGACACTGCTGGACCAATCAGAGTTTCAATACTGGCAAGAGAAAAGCCAGTCCTCTGGGGAAAGATGAAGCACTGGACATACAAACTAACTACTTTCAACCCCTGGATGCATCTAGGAGGTAGGGTGTCTCTTTCTGATTATATGGTACTGCACTGGGGAAGAGTCTCTGATAAGAGGACTGTTCTGAATCTCCTTTGGCCTGAGTGAGTGTTTTCATATTTGACCAAGTTGCAGGAACCTTTTAATTCATTTCCTCTTTCTCACAAAGGGAAGTTGTCCGTATATCGTTGGTGAATTCAGTTTGTTTTTGGGGTGGAGGGTCCAGAGCTTCCTGCTCCATGATCTTGTTCACATGTCTTTCCAAAAGATGATGTCTCCGTGTTCAAGTAAGTATTAAATCATAACTTCTGTCATATCACTAAACTCAAACAGCATAATTGAGCTTTGTATACAAAATGTTATGGAGTTGAGCCCTTTGTAAAGCTTTAAAATTTAAAATAATAGTAATATATTTATCCACAGACTAAAGAAATCAAAGGAAGTAACACAAGTACCTATAATGGAAAAACCACAGTCCTCTGCCCTCGTGGAATCTTTCTTGCTCTCTAGGAGGACTGCTTTTAATTACTGTTTTTGGGTTTATATCCATGTCTGCGACTTTATTTTACTTTTTCTTTCACAGATCAAGAAAAGGTTCACTTACATTTTCAGCTCTTCTTATGCCTTCCTTCCTATATGTGTTGATCATTATTTCTAGTTCCTTGGATATTTTGCGTTGAAACTTGAGGTGGTACACATATATATTTATGTATTGTTTTATTTCTTCAATCTCTACTTAGTCAGGGAATGTGTTTAATCTCTGATTTTTTTTTCAGCACTCCTGCTTTTCCCACCTCTTTTTGCTATCAATGTACTATATTTGTTGACTTTTAAAATTAATCAAGTAATACATGACCTATTTTATTTATATAGTTATTTATTTATTTATTTATTTATTTTGAGACAGAGTCTTGTTCTGTCACCCAGGCTGGAGTGCAGTGGTGTGATCTCGGCTCACTGTAACCTCCACCTCCCAGGTTCATGCCATTCCTGTGCCTCAGCCTCCCGAGTAGCTAGAACTACAGGTGCCCACCACCACACCCAGCTAATTTTTTGTATTTTTAGTAGAGACGGGGTTTCACCATGTTAGCCAGGGTGGTTTCGATCTCCTGACCTTGTGATCCGCCTGCCTTGGCCTCCTAAAGTGCTGGGATTAAAGGTGTGAGCCACTGTGCCCGGCCATACATGACCTCTATTATTTATATTTAATATTAACCTTTGGGTGTTTTAATTTTTTTCTATGGTTCTTTAACTTTTTATGTTACTCTGTAACTCATTTTTTTACATGGAATAGTATGTTTTAGGTACTTGTCTAACTTACTGAATATGGAACTATAAATTTTTTCCTGCTCTAGTAAATATGGCATGCTTATATGGTGGTGTTTCCCAGTTGACAAATATTTATGTCACTTTCATTTTTTAGTTATAAAAATGCTGCAGTTAACACTAGCATACAAAGTCTTTTGCATTTGTGTACATGTTTTTCACAGATATGAAAAATGGAATAGCTGAGGCATGGATCAAGCAAGGGTAAGCACATATTAAGTTGTTAACAGCTATTGCCAAATTTTATTTGTTTATATTTTGTTAAGAAACTTTTGTTTATGTTCATGAACATTTTGCCTATGTTTAAATCATTTTTTGACTGTTCTGGGCCTACTGCAGCAGAGGTAGTAATTTAACTTTTCAAATTGGTTGGTAAGGAGGCTGTGAGTAGACTTCTATTGTTATATGTTGTCTCCCCATTGGCAATTGGCGTATTCAGTCTCACTGTCCTCCCTCTGTGTCATTGTCTCATTTCTGAGAGATTGACCCATACAGGGAATGCTGAAAATCAAGATCTTTGCCACTTAAGAGTTGTTCAGTTTTCTCCTTAGTCGTTGGAATTGTAGATCTTGTTTTTTTGTTGTTATGTCACCATGGTGATCATTTAGTCAGAGAACAGCTGCACAGAAGCATTTAAAACTCTGAATAGAATGCACCAAACCAGCATCATGATCACTATGAGGAAAATAAAAACAATAGTTTCTCTGGGATTTCAGAACCAGGAACTCTAATTTCCTAACTCAGACTAAAAGAGCAAATCCTGTAGGCCATGAAGTTTAACCTTAGCCAAGTAGCTTTTCCCTACTTTGTCTGTTTCATTCATTCAGATACAGCAAGAAGTGTTTGCAGTGGGACAGGCATCATCATTACTAGCCAACAAGAAAATCTTAAGCAATGTGACCGTACATCAGTACTTATGCCCAATACATTCAGACTGATCTGTATTCCATTTAGGGAAGAAGTAGAATCATTAGTAACTTATGACAGAGTTAGTGATGAGTTCCTTACAGTGTTTTTTTCTATTTTTATGATTCCTATTTTGGGGAATACTGCTATGATCATTTGCATAAATGATGAGTTAATAATTCCCCCAGGTTGAGTGCACAAATAATCAAGGATGACCCTGTTTTGAAACTTGTGTCTGAGTTAGGATTTCCAGCATTGGTGATTTACAGAATAAAGGCTCTGTATACAGACAAATCTTGCAATAGTTTTCCTTAAGTGCGTGAAGTGTTAGTCTGGGGCAAACACAACCATCCTGGAAAAACGTAGCATCCAATGGCTTCATGAAGAACCAGGAAAATAACTAGTTGTTAATAACATGAGGTCATAACTGAGGTCTTATGTTAGCTAGGTTATATATTTAAATCTGTATTATTATTATTATTATTATACTTTAAGTTCTAGGGTACATGTGCATAATGTGCAGGTTTGTTACATACGTATACTTGTGCCATGTTGGTGTGCTGCACCCATCAACTCGTCAGCACCCATCAACTCGTCATGTATATCAGGTATAACTCCCAATGCAATCCCTCCCCATGACAGCCCCCGGTGTGTGATGTTCCCCTTCCTGAGTCCAAGTGATCTCATTGTTCAGTTCCCACCTATGAGTGAGAACATGCGGTGTTTGGTTTTCTGTTCTTGTGATAGTTTGCTAAGAATGATGGTTTCCAGCTGTATCCATGTCCCTACAAAGGACACAAACTCATCCTTTTTATAGCTGCATAGTATTCCATGGTGTATATGTGCCACATTTTCTTAATCCAGTCTGTCACTGATGGACATGTGGGTTGATTCCAAGTCTTTGCTGTTGTGAATAGTGCCACAATGAACATACGTGTGCATGTGTCTTTATAGCAGCATGATTTATAATCCTTTGGGTATATCCCCAGTAATGGGATGGCTGGGTCATATGGTATTTCTAGATCCTTGAGGAATTGCCATACTGTTTTCCATAATGGTTGAACTAGTTTACAATCCCACCAACAGTGTAAAAGTGTTCCTATTTCTCCATATCCTCTCCAGCACCTGTTGTTTCCTGACTTTTTAATGATTGCCATTCTAACTGGTGTCAATCTTTGAGTTTCTTCCTGGTGACAAGCAATTTGTCCACTGCTCTAGAAAGATTTTTGAGAATTACCTATGCTATGATCAATAGATTGTAAGAATTGGTGCTTTGGGAAAGAGGAACACTAGCAAAACAATAGGTTGATTTTTAGAAAAGTCATTTGTCTACATAGGTGTAATTTATTATGCTTTTTATAATAATTACATAATGGTAGCATTATTTGGCTGTAATTCCTTTTGGTTTCATTTGATGAAAACAGAATTATCCAGAGGGTTTTATAATTGGGGTCTGGTGATGAAAGGTATATCCAGCATTTGGTAAATTGGCAGTGGCTACTCTTTGGAATAATTTAAGAGTGGCATTAGACATTAGAATTAGTGTGTTCTGACCTAGCCATTATAATACACAAGGAGAGGGTTATTGTGGGTGTAAACAACCAGATATTCATAAAATAATAAGAATTATAACCAATCAGATGGAAAATTAAACAGGAGTCTGAGTCTGATGTCTTGGGCAGAAGTCCACTAAACAAGGTCCTCTGCTTGTTTCAGAGGTCATCTGTCTAATTCAAAATATCAGATGCTTCTAGAAGATCTTTGAGAAACCTGAATTTGAGGCTCTCTATTGGAATTATGTTCTAATTCTATAGAGTTCTGGATTGTTAGCTGTGAAACATGACTTGAGTTTCACTATACTGTTGTTAACAATACTAACAGTACTTCCAACAGAATTCAAGAGTAATTTTTCTCTGATTTTTTTTTTTCAAGTAGATGAAATCTCCAGTTGAAGAGCATATAGAGGCTGTTTAAGAGGATGTGGGAGGGCAGCCTTAATCTGTTGGTGATAGCTATAGTACATGTGTCTCTTGCAGTTCTTTGCTATGTCTCTGTGCAGAAGGGAGGAGTCTAATAACAGGATGAATTCCCTAAACATATGGTGTATTGTGAGACCTAAACTTTCAAGTGTTGCTTTCATATTTTTGAGCCTCACAGGGCCCTAAAAGCCTAGGTCTGTATTCCCCTGCTCTTGCCAGGTATACTCTCCAAGTAGAGGGAAATGACCCCCACTTGGCTGATTTTCCTATTAGCTGATCAAACTGCAGCCCCCCTAATTCTCAACTTAATGAGTTTCACCTCCTTGCCAGCCTATGAAATTATTCAAACCAGTCATAGCCTCCTGTAAGAACCAAGGGTCACCTAATGCTCTTATCACTTCAAAGCCTGCTTCCCACAGTCCCTGCTGTTTCACTCTATTCCCAAGCACAGTTCAGCCCCCACGTGGCCCTGGTGGCATCCTCATTCTCTCAGGCTATGAGTATATGTGACTAAAGTGCTATAATTCTTATCCTTCCAGTGCTGGGTATTACGTGTTCAGCCATCTCTTACTATTTGGGGTGAGAACTCCTTCCTTCACCGATGGGATGAAAAAGAGGTGATCAGAACACATGGGCCTTCCGGTTACCAGTTTGTGATTGGTAACTGTGTATCCCTGAGGGACATTAGGGATAGTGGGAGTAACATGAGTAAGGGTGCTTAAGGGTTTCTGGGAGTTTGGCAAATTTTAAGGATGCCATTTTTTTTTCAAACTTTGTAGATGATTGTGGTTAATAAAGGTAGTGTAATATTTGCATACAAAGCGAATCATTACAGAGTCCTTTTATGATGATTCCTGTAAAGTATGAGCCTCAGTCACTTGATACAAAAGTTGGTATGCCCCAGGTTGGAAACACAAAATCAGTTAGACTTTTAGTGACTGTGAGGGCAAGTAAGAAAGCTACAATAGTACCTAGAACCTGCTCTTGAGGATGGAAGCTGGATAAGATCCACCTGAAGGCATTCAAAGGCCCCTTACAACTTCCTCAGCACTTTCTCTGGTGTTATGTTGTTAACAGGTGATACATAACACAACAAATAATCTTGCCTGTCTTTTTAATGTTTCCCCAGAAGTGTTGATTTAGGACAATAACCAATTTGTCTGCACTATGATGGGTAGTTTCATGAAGAGATTTAGCTGACATTCATTTGAAATTATCTTATGCTACCAAATAGCCATCTTGAGAGACCCAGATATTATCAAAGTGAGGGTATAACCAAATTTTTTCCATTTTTTCCTTTTCAGAATCAGAGGCTGAGCATTTATATGTTATAAACAACCTCCTTGTTGTTTATTTACATTTATTTTAGGTTCAGGGTTACATGTGCAGGTTTGTTATATAGGTAAATTGCATGTCATGGGGATTTGGTGTACAGATTATTTTGTCACCCAGGTAATAAGCATAGTACTCAATAGGTAGTTTTTTGAATGTCACCCTCTTTTCTTCTTCTACCTTCAAGTAGGGCCTGGTGTCTTTTTTTCCCTTCTTTGTGTCTATATGTACTCAATATTTAACTCCCACTTATGGGAACGTGTGGTGTTTGATTTTCTGTTCCTGGGTTACTTTGCTTAGAATAATGGCCTTCAGATGTATGTTGCTGCAAAGGACATGGTCTCATTCTTTTTTGTGACTGCGTAGAATTCCACGCTGCATATGTACCATATTTTCTATATCAAATCTACCGTTGATGGGCATTAAGGTGATCTCATGTGTTTGCTATTGTGCATAGTGTTATGATGAACATGCACATGCCTGTGTTTTCATGGTAGAGCAATTTATATTCCTTTGAGTATATACCCAGTAATGAGATTACTGGGATTGAATGGTAGTTCTGCTTAAAGTTAATGGAGCCATTGCCAAACTGCTTTGCACAATGGCTGAACTAATTTACACTCCCACCAGCAATCTATAAGTGTTCCCTTTTCTCCGTAGCCTCACCAGCATATATATATGTATATGTATGTGTGTATATACATATACATATATATATACACACATATATAGCATATATATGTGTATATATAGCATATATGTGTATATATTTATGTGTGTATATATATGTATATTTTTTACTTTAAAAAAATAGCCCTCTGACTGGTTTGAGATGGTATCTCATTGTGGTTTTGATATGCATTTCTCTAACGGTTAGTGATGTTGAACATTTTTTCGCGTTTGTTGGCCACATGTGTGTCTTTTGAAAAGTGTTCATGTACTTCGCCCACTTTGTAACGTGGATTTTTGCTTGTGAATTTAAGTTCTCTATAGGTTCTGAATATTAGACCTTTGTCAGATACATAGTTTGCAAATATTTTCTCCCATTCTGCAGGTTGTCTGTTTACTTTGTTGATAGCTTATTTTGCTAAGCAGAAACTCTTTAGTTTAATTAGGTCCCACTTGTCAATTTTTGCTTTTGTTACAGTTGATTTTGGCATCTTTGTCATGAAATCTTTGCCAGGTCTTATGTCCAGAATGGTATTTCCTAGATTATCTTCCAGGGTTTTTATAGTTTTAGGTTTCATAGTGAAGTCTTTAATCTGTCTTGAGTTGACTTTTGTATGTGGTTTAAGGAAGGAGTATAGTGTCAATCTTCTGCATATGCTAGGCAGTTATCCCAGCACCTTTACTGAGTAGGCAATCATTTCCTCATTGCTTGCTTTTGTCAACTGCATTGAAGATCAGATGGGTGTATGTGTGTGAAATTATTTCTGGGCTCTCTATTCTGTTCCAGTGGTCTCTGTGTCTGTTTTTGAACCAGTTCCATGTTGTTTTGGTTTCTGTAGCCTTGGAGTATAGTTTGAAGTTGAGTAATGTGATGTGTCCAGTATATTCTTTTTGCTTAGGATTGCCTTGGCTATTTGGGCTTCTTTTTGGTTCCACATGAAGTTTAAAATAGCTTTTTCTAATTCTGTGAAGAATGTCATTGGTATTTTGAAAGGAATAACATTGAATATGTAAATTGGTTTGGCCAATATGGCCATTTAAATAGTATTAATTCTTCCTGTCCATGAGCATGGAATGTTTTTCCATTTGTTTGTGTCATCTCTGATTTCTTTGAGCAGTGTTTTGTAATTTGCACTGTAGAGATCCTTTGCCTCTCTGGTTAGCTGTATTCCTAGGTATTTTATTCTTTTTTTTCTTTTTTGAGACGGAGTCTCGCTCTGTTGCCCGGGCTGGAGTGCAGTGGCCGGATTCAGCTCACTGCAAGCTCCGCCTCCCGGGTTTACGCCATTCTCCTGTCTCAGCCTCCCGAGTAGCTGGGACTACAGGTGCCCGCCACCTCGCCCGGCTAGATTTTTATATTTTTTAGTAGAGACGGGGTTTCACCGTGTTAGCCAGGATGGTCTCGATCTCCTGACCTCGTGATTGGCCGGTCTTGGCCTCCCAAAGTACTAGGATTACAGGCTTGAGCCACCGCGCCCGGCCCTAGGTATTTTATTCTTTTTGTGGCTATTGTGAATAGGATTGCACTCTTGATTTGGTCATCAGCTTGTGTGTTGGTGGTGTATAGGAATGCTACTAATTTTGTACATTGTTGTTTACCATTAAACGTTTCTGGAGTTGTTTATCAGATCAAGGAGTTTTTAGGCAGAGAATATGGATATTTATAGATATAGAATAATATAATCTGTAAACAGGGATGGCTTGACTTCCTCTCTTCCTGTTTGGATGTCTTTTATTTCTTTCTCTTGCCTGTTTTTTGCTGACCAGAACTTTTAGTACTTTGTTGAATAGGACTGATGAGAGAGGGCATCCTTGTCTTGTTCCAGTTTTCAAAGGGACTGTTTGCAGCTTTTCTCGATCAGTATGGTGTTGGCTGTGGGTCTGTCATGGAAGATGACTCTTATTATTTTGTGGTATGTTCCTTCAATACCTTGTTTATTGAGCGTTTTTAACATGAAGAGAGGTAGACTTTTATAAAAAGCCTTTTCTGCATCTATTGAGATAATCATGTGACTTTTTTTTTTCAGTTCTGTTTATGTGATGAATCACGTTTATTAATATGCATATGTTGGATCAACTTTCCAGCCTAGGGATAAAGCCTACTTGATAGCAGTGGACTAGCTCTTTGATGTGCTGCTGGTTTCGGTTTGCAAGTATTTTGTTGAGGAATTTTGCATCCACGTTAATCAAGGATATTGGCCTGAAGTTTTGTTTTTTTGTGTGTGTGTGTGTGACTCTGTCAGGTTTTTGGTGGCATCAGGATGATGCTGACCTCATAGAATAACTTAGGAAGGAGTCCCTCCTCCTTAATTTTTTGAAGTCATTTCAGTAGAAATGGTACCAGCTCTTGTTTATGTATCTGGTGCAAGTCAGCTGTGAATCCACCTTGTTCTGGGTTTCTGGTTGGTAGGCTTTCTATTACTGATTCAATTTGGGGTCTTGTTATTGGCATTTTTTGGGGTCTAATCTTGGGAGGTTGTAGGTTTCCAGGAATTTATTCATTTTGTCTAGGCTTTGTAGCCCATATGCATAGCGGTGTTGGAAGCAGTCTCTGAGGATGTTTTGTTTCTATGTGGAGTCAATGGTAACATCTCCTTTGTCATTTCTGACTGTGTTTTGGATCTTTTTTTTTTTTTCCTTTGTCAGTCTTGCTAGTGGTCTATGTATCTTATGAATTCTTTCAAAAAAACCAATACCTGGATTCGCTGATCTTCTGTATGATTTTTCACAGCTCAGTCTCCTTCAGTTCAGCTCTGATTTTGGTTATTTCTTGTCTTCTGCTAGCCTTAGAGTTGGTTTGCTTTTGTTTCTCGAGTTCCTAGTTGTGATGTTAGGCTGTTAATTTGAGATCTTTCTAACTTTTTGATGCGGGTGTTTAGTGCTACAGACTTCTCTCATAATACTGCTTTAGCTGTGTCCCAGAGATTCTGGTATGTTGTATCTTTTTTCTCATTAGTTTCAAAGAACATCTTGATTTCTGCCTTAATTTCATTATTTACCCAAAAATCACTCAGAAGCAGATTGTTTAGTTTCCATGTAATTGTATGACTTTGAGCAATTTTCTTATTATTGATTTCTATTTTTATTGCACTATGGTCCAAGGGTGTGGTTGGTATGATTTTTTAAATTTGAGGATTGTTTTATGTCCAGTTGTGTGGTCAACCTTAGAGTACGTGTCATGTGCAGAGAGAAGAATGTCTACCTCATTGTTATCCCTCCAGAGATTCATACTTTAGGGATTTAGTTAGAATTATTACCTCGAGGCTGCCTTTCTGGCACAATAACCTGCTAGAGTATGTCTTTTAGCTTCTTTCTTTGTCTTTATCTTTTTCTTTTTTTTGCATGGGCCTCAACTTTTATAATAGCTATTTGTCTAGGAAGTGAGAATGCAACTAAACGTTCTGTAACTTGTCCTTTCTTTACAAGTGGATGTCCAAACCCCAATTGTTTTCAAAGCCTCCCCACATGTTGGTTTAGAAGCATACCTGTTGTCTGTATATATATTGACTCTCTGGTCTTTGGTTTATTGAGAAGCTCTTTATCATGTAGAACAAGTTATCAAGTTTTGCCATCTGAGATGAGTTTATTCCAGGTAGAGATCTATATTTTAAAGGATAGCTTAAGTAAGTGATAGCGTATTCTTCTTGATAGTTTCTCATTTAATTTTTGAGTCACGATCCAACAACAAGTAATATTAGGTTGGGATTCAAACCACATGAGTCTCTAATAAATCTAAGTAAGTTTCAGAAAGTTCCTTAGCTGAAGTATGTTGATTAAGAGGTTCCCTGCCTTTTAGTAGGGTCAGGGGAGTGGCAGGATTCAGCTGTGAACAGTATGTGAAACAGAGTAGCAGCATCTCAGTGGAGGTTGATACTGGATGAGAGTGTTGCATGCCCTCAGTTGCTAGTAATGTCTGTATTAATGAAGAACTGTTAAATTATGTGGGGGAACCTAGAGCTAGTCCAACAGAAGCTGCAGCATTTTTTTATTTTTCTTTTTTGAGATGGAGTCTCGCTCTGTTGCCCAGGCTGGAGTTCAGGGGCACGATCTCGGCTCACTGCAAACTCCACCTCTTGGGTTCATGCCATTCTCCTGCCTCAGCCTCCTGAGTAGCTGGACTACAGGTGCCCACCACCATGCCTGGCAAATTTTTTGTATTTTTAGTAGAGACGGGGTTTCACTGTGTTAGCCAGGATGGTCTCGATCTCCTGACCTTGTGATCTGGCCACCTCGGCCTCCCAGAGTTCTGGGATTACAGGCGTGAGCCACCGCGCCTGGCCACTGCAGTAATTTTTACAGTCTAAGTTATTTCTCTAAGACCACAGGGTTAAGACTTTGCAACTGGGTCTCAGACGTTTTAGTAAGAGATGGGTTTTTGATGGTTCTCATAAGTGAAACCTACAAGAGATTGTCTATATGGCTTATATACAAATGGACAAAAGGGTGTTTTATAGTTAGGGATGCCTATGGAAGAGGGGGCCTGTTGAAAAGTCTTCTGGCTGGGTGCAGTGCCTCATGCCTGTAATCCCAACACTTTAGGAGGCTGAGGTGAGTGGATCATGAGCTCGGGAGTTCGAGAACAGCCTGACCAACATGGAGAAACCCTGTCTCTACTAAAAATACAAAAACTAACCACACATGATAGCACACACCTGTGATCCCAGATACTCAGGAGGCTGAGGCAGGAGAATTGCTTGAATCCAGGAGGTGGAGGTTGCGGTGAGCTGAGATGCGCCATTGCCCTCCAGCCTGGGCAACAAGAGCAAAACTTCATCTCAAAGAAGAAAGAAAAAAAGGAAAGCCTTCTATAGGTTATGAAAGGCTTTCTTTCTCATGCTTGAGTTCCTATTGAGAACTTAATCCATAAATAGGTAGCAATCTCAGAAAAAAATAATTGACCCCACTGTTTGCAAAACCCAATTAAGCATGGAAATCTTAGCTGTTATTTTGTGAGGTGTCTAGGAAAAGTTTGTATTGTGTTTTGCCTATTAGGATATAGTGATAATCCATTCTAAGTCTTTCCCTAAATAGTGCATTGGGTTTTTATGACATTATAGTTTACCTTTTGAAACTCTGTTGTTGTTCTGCTAGGGCTAAGTGCAAGTAGATGGAATTGTTTTTACAGATTTCTTTTTGTGTTGTTCTCTAAACAAAGTGGGAGATTCACTACTTATTATATCAGAAACTGAAATACAAGGGAAATTTAGGTCTTTGAAACTTCTATTGAGGACCTGAGACAAATGGGAGAGGCTTCAGTGAACGCTGAGGACATGATCAATTCGTATATATTGTTGTTCTCTGCAGATAAAGAAAAGAAGGTATTGACTGTCTTGGTATAGGGGTACACAGAGCAAAGATCAATTAATATGGTGAAGCAAGTGGTTTGAGGTAGATTTGATGATAGGTATGTAATCGATTTAAGTACTACAGTAAATGAAGGGATAATAATTTTGTGGATGGCCGTGAGATTTCAAACAAACTATTATCCTTGTCCTTTTGGTTCCTTTAATGTCAGGGAGGGAAAGTTACAAGGGTATTGTAGAGTATGAGAAGGTCTTTGGATATATGGCCTTCAACTATAGGTGTGAGTCCACTGCTTCTGGCTTCTAGGAATATTGGGGAAATGTAGGTAACAATTTTTCAGGGTCTACCTGAATTTTAACAGGTTTTATTCTAGTTTACCTATGTCAGTGGAATTTTTAGCCCATAGAGTGAGGTACAGTGCCAGTACTTCTATTTTTGACATGCATTAAATATAATAGGGCAAAGATATGCCCAGAACAGACACAACTTGATTATGAATAGAGGAGTCCTCTGGAACATCCATAAATAGTCCCACTGGTGTAGGTTTAATATTACAATTCCATTTGCAAAATAAGTCTTTCCCTATTAAACCTGCAGGTGTGGTATTACAAAGCAGGGAGGAATGTCTTTTAATCAAGGGCTCTAGGGTTAGAGTTAAGGGCTGGGAGATAGAGAAAATCTGTGTTATCAGGAATACCTACCCCTTATTTGGCATGTTTATGCCTAAGACGAGATTGCACAAAGGTGTCAGCATTTAGCTGTAGAAAGAATAGCACTTCCATCTCCCAGGAATTAATGAGGTTGATCTCTATAATTATAGTTAACTCATTTTGAGTGTTTAATTGTAAGACAAGATATTGGGTTATGTTTTTCCTTCCTTGGAGCGCTCTAGTTGATGTAAACTGAGGGATTTTGTTTTAATTTGGTTTTTATTTTGTCAGATGGAACGATATCTTTTGCAGTACCTCTTCTGTTTACAATATCTATAAATATCCTTGTTAATAAGTGTTTGGCTGGGAATTGGGCCACTTGACTGTTAGATCTGCAGTGCCATAATGTTATTTTGGGTCCTATTTTTATTTTTGTTTTACAGCTCTTCCAAAATGTTCTGTCAGGAGTTGTATGTGAATCACCATGCTGAAATATCTAATAGATGCATTGTAAACCTTAATTTGGATTAAAATTTCCCTATAAGACTTTTTTATTTAATTCAAGGAAATGCATAATGGATACATAGATTGGGACCTTGATCAAGTTAGATTAAGCTCTAAAGGTAGGTAAACAGGTCCAGTGATCAGAAAGCGAGTCATACATTTAATGTAAGTGAGCATGTCTTTGATATAAAACAGCATATTGGGACCATAATATGTGTACTGTCAGGTGCATCTACTTAGGTATTTTTTTTTACAAAGTATTTCGTGCTTTAAATCTTCCTTTATTTCAGTGGTTTGTATTCATGGGTAATTTTGCTCCCTGGGTGACGTCTGGCAACGTCTGGAGGCATTTTTGGTATCACAACTAGGGGCAGAGGGATTGCTACTGATATCTGGAAGGTAGAGGCCAGGGATTCTGCAATGCACAGGATTCCTTCCCCTACGCCCTAATAAAGAATTATCCAGTCCAAAATATCAATAGTGCTAAGGTTGAAAAGCCCTTCTTTGTTTAGCAAAGGTGATGGAATTCTGAAAGCAAATCCCTCAATCACCTATTTGTCAATGCCACAAGGATGGCTTGTTAGTTACTTAATTTCATACAACTGAGAATGAGGGCTGGGCTGAGTGAGTCAAAGGGACCAGGAGTGGCATGAGGTGGGAAGATGGAAATGACTTCAACTCTAATTTATTAACAGATATTTAATTCTTTGAAATGGAGAACAGCTACTCAGTAGGACCCAGGTTACCATGGTAGCATGTGACTTCAATCACTCCTGATTAATTTCTAGTAATTACAATAAATGGTGAGCTCCTCTTAAATCTCTTGTCAAGACTGAGAGAAACAGCATCAAATGAACCATTCTAAGAAGCAGAGTCTGATGTATTCAATTTTAAAATCTGGAGTTTGTTTTAATCCTGTGCCTGACTCAGAAATGGCAATACTGTGGCTCTACACTGTGAGAGACTCCTTTCCATATGCTGCTGATAAAATGATTACCATTGGCATCTCTCAACCATCTGCTCCTGGAATTCCAGATTGTAAAGGTGAAATTGACTTAGCGTTGCATCAAGGATACTGGAGATTGTTTTGTCTTTTGCATTCTATTAGTGTGCTGCTCATGTTTATTTTAAGCAGCTGAAACAGTCGCAAATAATCGTGCTAAATTTCCAATGCTTATGTATTGTGTATATTTATAACAGATTGTCAAATCCTGATAGGTGCTTACATCTTTGGTAGTGAGAGGTTGTTTTCATTTTAAAATGTTTAATTTATTGTTCAGATTTTTCAACAACTCAGGAAATAAAACATGTACAACTATCTCTTTAATCAAATATATTCATTTTTAAATGTTCCGTTCCAGTGTTGTTTATGAAAATATATGAACTAATACAATTTTGTATTATTCTTTTGCACCTACTCATAAAAAATTGGACTTTTTTCTTAGTTATAATCATTATTTTACACCTAAGCTGTTTCTTGAGTAGAATTTCTAAATTCTTCAGGGAAAATGCAAACAGTATTTGCTTCCAGTATGGAGCACTGGGTTGCCTCTTCTGAGTGAGGGTGAGATCCAAGCTGGCACTCCATCCTACAGCATTGTTTACTGTACACCTCTCAACGTGTCTTATGGGGACCTGAGAGAGGAGCTTGGCAAACTGACTGTTTTTGTTAAACATACTTTCAGAAATTTTTATAATTTCTTAAACGTGTACTGAGTGTCTATTCTGTAACAGGCTCTGTGCTGTCATGAATACACAGGTGAACAAAAGAGATGTACATGGGCCCTGTTGTCTTGTTTACATTCTGGTGTGATAAAAGTGTGGGGCTGTGAGGGTGGATAAGCAGGGTGCTCTGGAAGAATGCAACAAGAGCATCTGACTTATTCTCAGGGAAGTGGGGTAACAGTCATGACCCTCACTCCTCAGAGCTAGATAAAGTAGCTGTGGATGTGCACCCACAGATCCTGCCCTGGCTTTTGTCCCTGCTCTAATTATACCACTGGTAAATAACCAGAATTTATTTTTTTTTAATTGTCCTTTCCCTACATTCTCGCCACCTGCAAATTTCAGTTTCTGCAAATTTTGCCCCCTCAATTTCTGATCACTCCAACTCCTTGAAAAGGTCAGAGATTTAGTGTTCCCACTACAGAAAGCTCTCTGACAGAGAACCTGGCTTAGGTGGCCTATTAAATGTATCAGAGATCCCGAGGCAACAAAATATTGTTAATTCAGACTTTATGAGTGTCTTAGCTGTTATAACAGAGTGTCGTAAACTAGGTGACTTATAAACAACAGAGATTTATTTGCCAGAGTCCTGGAGGCTGGGAGTGGGAGATCAGAGTGCCAGCATGGTCGGGCTCTGGAGACAGTAAGTGAGGGGTGTCTCGCTTACTCAGCCCGCATCTCTCAACCCCTCACGGGTAGGGGTGCATGCAGGTGAGCGTGTGCAGGAGCCGGGCAAGTGCTTCTGGGCACCAGCAGGAGCAAGACTCAGTGCGGGCCCATGGCAGCATCTGGGAGGGGATTATCTGTGCCCCTTGAAGCCTCAGAGGGTGTATATTACTGTGTGCTCTTTCAGCTTTGCCTTCCAGGGACGACTTAAGTGTTCAACAGCTCAGTGGGCCCTCTGTCTTTTTGTGTGAGGCAGTTGCTCTCTGTCAGGGAGGAGAGAGGGTCAGTGTGACAGCCTTAGTGCTCCCGTGGTACTGGAGCTCTTTTTCGGTGTCCGGGAAAAATCAGATCGCACAAATGAAATGAAGGATAGGAAACGCAGGGGATTTTATTGCTGATGGAAGTGGCTATCAGCTGGAAAGGTGATGGTGTGGGAAGGCATTCTTCCCCTGAAGTCCTGCCATCAAGCCATCCCTCTGAAGTCAAGCCGCTGCTTTCTGACGTTCAGCTGCTGCTTCTCTTCTCCCTGTCTCTGCTCTCTGCCAGTGGAGCCTGAGTCTTTATGGGTGCAGGATGGGTGGTGGGGTTGACCAGGGTTGGTTTTGGAAAATGCAACATGTGACTGGGAAAACAGGGATATAAAGTTCTCTCTTTGGGCCTCAGTTTCAGGCTTGAGGGTGGGGATTCGCCAGAGACCCTGCCCTTTTCTGCTTAGAATTTTCCTGCCTCCTGTCCCTATCAGTTCCATTTATAAGGGCACAAGTCCCATTCTGATCTCATGACTTAATTACCTCCTAAAGGCCCGCTCCCCCCACCCCGCTTCTTAATACCATCACATTGAGGGTTAAGATTTCAATATATAAATTTTGGGGGTACACATTCAGTTCATAGCATGTGTGATGACTGCATCTTGGTACACTCTGTTTTTAAACATGGACCTGAAAGGTCTATTAACATAGTCAACTTTCTTATGAAAAACCTTTCGCATAACTGGAACGTTTATATACAAATATTCACAGTTTTGGGTCTTGGTCATTAAAGCACACCCATATGACTCTAGAGAAGATGCCTTTGGTACCCTAGTAATTACCTCTCAATCCAGCTCTAATTTCAGCTACAGTACCTGTTTAAATTAACTTCATGCTGACAGCCTCTCATCTCAAGTGCTTGGTGCATTTTCATACTCGCTGCTGCAGAGCTTTCTCTGAAACCAGAAGAATCTGACATCTCCTCCCCTGTCTTATTCTCCCAATATCCTGACTGTCCTTTCTTGAGATCAATTCCCTCGAAAAACCACCAGCACGCAATACCTGGTCCCAGGCTCTGCTTTTAGGAAGTTTCGAAACGAAGATGGCTCTCAACTTGGAATTTCATTGTGTACTTGCTTGTGTGAAAAAAATAACAATTTAAAATATTTTCTTTGATATGTTTAAGGTTCAGAATTTTTCATAGCTTCAGCCTGACCTTACCTAAATGTATCTAATTATTTCAGTTATTAATATATTTGACTTTGAGACTTCCTGGAATTCATAGGAAGAAAGCCTGCTTGTTTTGTTCTGTTTTGATTTTTCTTCTCTTACCCAACTGTAGACTCATCCTCTCTTAGTTGGAGACATGGGCTGATTTTAGAACTTTTATGAACTAAATAATCTTCATCTAAAAAAAAATGAAAACAGCAATGGAGGTGTGGTCATTAAATTTGACAACTTATTATAAGTGATTCTCAGCTTGGCCAGCTGCCCTTCATAAGGCAAAGGCACTCTCAGCTGTTGCTATGGATAGATTTATGGAAACTGATTCAATGTGAATGTTCACACGTTATTCTCTAGGGGTGAATATGAACTCTATCTGAAGTTCAAAGCCAATACAAATCTGAAATGTCTAAGCCTTCTTTCTTTCATTTATATATGTAATTACTGGTCTTTAAGAAAAAGGGGATATAGGGAACAAACTTGTTATATGGACGTGGTGTATTATTTTTGGTCAGGAACATATTTGAACCTGGAAAGAACAGATATATGAATCAAATTGAATTTCTATGCTCTTCGTATTTCTACAGGACCCTTTGTTTTTACCTGACTCTTACATAGTTTAACAGCCAGTGTCTTCCAATCCTACCATAAACTCAGGAAAGGCTAGTTAGTGCCATCTAATGACTGCTGACGTGCTTATGTTATTCTCTTAAAGGTATCTGGAGTCTGTTAAATATTGTCTCTTAAAGTCCCATTCAGATGGCTTCACTGTAAGCAAGAGGTGACTAAAATTAAATAGAATTTAGCCAGAAGTTTCCATGCCAAGATAATCTTTTCTGTGTTTCTCATCTATTATGTACCGTGATTCAGAAAGTAAACATAACTGGGTATCGATTAAGGGTAGGTTTTATTGGGAAAGTAGAAACTCCTATAAACAAAGAGTGAGCAAGAGAAAAAACTAATAAGCCCACAGCACCAGCCGCCATCTCCTCATCTCCTCACAGTGACGCGTGTTGTGGCCAGGGCTCTATAGGATTTGCTCTGTGACTCTGTTGCATGGGGTGAGACCTCAGTCATCCCTCCTTCAAACCCTCAGTCACATATGTGCAAGCATGATAACCTTGTTGGAAAGGCAGTAGACTCCTTGATGTATGAAGTCTGCATATGAGGATCTGGAATTTACAGGAGTAGACCATAGCCACGCAATCCCCAGAGACCTTGAGGCCCAGGGGAAATTGTAATCACTTTTCTGGAAGTAGAATGACTCCAGAACTCTGGGAAGCTGAGTCTGTGTGCATCCCCCTGGACTGGGAGCAGGGCCAATCCAGACCCAGTTAGCTCTTTGTCTGGGACATCCAGGGATCTTTCACGGGGTGATTCTTGCACAAGTCTGCTTTATCAGATTTATCAGAAGAACTAGATCAAAGAAAAGAAGATAAGTCTGCCTCAAATTCAAAAGTTTTCCACCTTATTAAGCAATAAAGGAAGAAAAGGGCACCCATTTAGCTAATCAGTTCAGCTAAGTCAATCTTGGCAGTCACCAGGGTGACAATTGTCATAGTTACATTTTTGCAAATATGTTCTGACACTCACAATTTAACCAAGGTTGATATCTGTGGTTTACTTTACCTGACATTCATATAGATATTTCAGCTGCTTTTTTCTGGTTAGTTTTTGCATGGCCTATTTTTCTCCACTCTTTTCCTTTTAGGCTGTCTGTGCTGTTGTGGGTCTCTTGTAAAGAGCATTAATTGGGTCTGCTTTTTTAATCCAGTGTGACAAGATTGTTCTTATGATAGATGTATTTAGACCATTCACATTTAAAATAATTATTGATATATTTGAATTAAAATATACTATATTACTAGTTTTTTATTTTCTATTTTTTATTTTTTCTTCTTTTTCTGTCTTAGAATAACAGACCTTTTATGATTTTATCTGTTTTGTAAACATAAGATTTTACCTCTTTTTGAAATTACATTTGGTGATCGCTCTAGGCCTTACAATATACTTTTAAAATTAATCTGAGTCTACCTTTAAAAATAAGCATAAGGCTGGGTGCAGTGACTCACACCTGTAATCCCAGCACTTTGGGAGGCTAAGGGAAGTGGATTGCTTCAGCCTGGAGGTTTGAGACCGGCCTGGGCAACATGCCAAAACATCATTTCTACAAATAATACAAAAAAATTAGCTGGGCCTGGTGGTGCATGCCTGTAGTCCCAACTACTTGGGAGGCTGAAGTAGGAGGATGACTTGAGCCCGGGAGGTGGACTCTTCAGTGAGCCAAGTTCATGCCACTGTACTCCAGCTTGGCAACAGGGTGAGATCCTGTCTCTCTCTCTCTCCGTGTGTGTGTGTGTATCTATGTATATATAATATGTATATATGCATACATATATATGCATAGATGTATATCTACATATCTATAAATATGTATATATGTGTATATAGATATATCTCTATGTATATTTGTGTATATATATACATATATAAAGATGTCTATATATATCTATATAAGTATATGTATTACCCTATTACTTATATTGTCAGGTATTTTCAACAGTGTTATTATCAATTTCTCCCTCCTACCCTTTGTGCTATTGTTTTCATATATATTGCTTTTATATATGCTATAATTATACAATACAGTGTTACAATTTTATTTGAAACAGTTATCTTTTAGAGCAATTGTATGTTTGAAATGATTTTTATTTTATGTTTATTTGTTCCATTTTCAGTGTTCTTTATTTCTTTGTGAAGATTCATATTTCAGATTGATCCAAGTTTCTAATCTAAGTTGTTCTGCTTGAAGAAATTCTTTTAACATTTTTTGTAGGATAGGTCTGTTATTAATAAATTTCTTTAGTCTTTGTTTTGCAGGCATTTTTATTTCTCCTTTATTTTATTTTATTATTTTTGAGACAGGGTCACCCTGTCACTTTGTCACCCAGGCTGGAGTGCAGTGGTGTGATCTCTGCTCACTGCAGCCTCAACCTCTTGGGCTCAAGATATCTTCCTACCTCAGTCTCCCAAGTAGCTGGGACTACAGGTGTGCACCACTGTACCAGCTACTTTTTTGTAGACATGGGGTTTCACCGTGTTGCCCAGGCTGGTCTCAAGTTTCCGAGCTCAAGTGATCCACCTGCCTCAGCCTCCCAAACTGCTGGGATTACAGGTGTGAGCCATCATGCCCAGCCTCTTCTTTACTTCTGAAAAATGTTTTTGCTGGTCTAGAATTCTGGGTTGGGAGACTTTTTTCCTTTTAGCACTGTTAAAGACTCTTCATTGTCTTAATGCATAGTTTCTGACAATAAATGCACTGTAATCTTTAATCTTGTTCCTCTGCAGGAAATGTCTTTGTCCTACAGCTGCCATCAAGATTTTCTCTTTGTCTTTGAATATTTCATGAGTTCGAATATTTCTTCATTTGTATTTGGCATTATTTAAGCTTTTTGAATTTGTGGTTTAATATATGTCATTAATATTGAAAAATTCTTAACTATTTATTTCTTAAAATATGTATCCTGACTTCTTGTGTCTCTCACTGCTCTTTGCAAGATTTCAATTACATGTTAGTTCTTTTTATTTCTGTTTGAGTAATTTCTGTTGATTTATCTTCAATGTCACTGAATTTTTTGGCTGTGTTTATTCTACTCATGGGACTTCAAAAGCATTCTTTATCTCTCTTACTGTGTTTTTTTATTTCTAGTAATTCTGTTTGATTCTGTCTTATGGTTACCATCACTCTGCTGAAATTGCCCACATGATATTACCTGTTGTCTACCTTGTCCATTAGAGCCTTCAACATATTAATTATAGTTTTTTAAAATCCCCTGTTTGATAGTTCCAACATCTGTGTCATATGATAATTGCTTTGTCTCTTACAGGTGTGTTTTTCTTGCCTTCCCATGCTTCACAATTTTTGAAAAAAGGTGGATAACTTGTATAGAGTGGTAGATACTAAGGTAAATATTTTTTATGCTTGCAGATCAGCCCACCTTTCCTTCCGTAAACCTTAAGTATAGGGGTTTGTGTTCATCTAGATAGGAGTTAGACTGGATTTGAGGTTTCTGTTGCTATGGTTACCACAGACTTAAATTTTTTCAAGTGATATTTTGTGTTTAGGTGTTAGGCTGGTGTGTGAGAGATTATTTTTCTAATTTCTGCTCATCCTTTGGGTCTTTGGGCTATTTTCCAGAGAGAATATTTCTCTTGGTCTTCTCCCATCTGTATCCCACTGTCATTTTTACTTTACACTTTCTTAGCCTGCTGGTAAAGAGTAGACAGCTGGTTCTCTGTTCTGATTAAGTCCTGTCTTCTGCAATTACAGTGTCCCTGAGTTTCAAAAGTTTTGTCTTCACAAGTGTTCCTGATCTTCTTCCAGATCTAGCCCTGTATCTGTCCCTTCCCCAGTAGTTGAGTTTCATTTGTTTCTTTTTCTCAGCTTCAGTGGGCTTCTACCAGTGCCCTAATACAATATTTTTTCTTGGCCTCTCCCCCATAGATTTAGACTTTTGTTCCGTATTGGAGATAGGAGAAGCTGGTCTGGAAATGTTTCTGCAGTGTTGCTGTTCTTCCTCAACCAGCACTGGGAGGGAATTGTTTGTAAGAATCTTCCCATAATTTTCATTTGCATGTGTGCAGGAGTTCATGGAGGGATAAGTCTGTAAGCGCTAATACCTCTCAGTTTGTAGTTCCCAGCAGCTTTATACTGTCACTCCAACCCACGATCCACTTTTAGTAAATCGTTTAAAATTCTATTGGAATTATTCTCTCTGTCTTATATGGTATTTGTGTATATCTGCCCCAGGAGAAGTAAGTGTAGAGGTCCTATTTCTTCTGTAGGTGCCCATCTCTTTGGATCTTTGGTTAGTTGTTTACTCTGTTACATCAGTTCTGTAGTGTAATCAAAATGATTTGTTAAGGAGCAGTTAGTCCAGGTTTTTATTTGTTGTTAGTGTGGGAGTAATGCTGTTTCCAGCTGTCTGTTTCTCTGCACTGAAGCTGCATTCTGCAATGTCTATTGGAGAGTAGTGTTAAGTTTCCCAAATTCATGGATTGAAACACTCAACATAGAAAAGACGTCTCTTCTCCCCGAGATGATCTATAGATTTATGTAATTCCTATCTAGTAAGGAGTTTTCGGACATAATACAAGCTGATTCTAAAATTAAATGAAAATACAAAAGACTAAAATAACCAAAACAGTATCGAAAAAGAATAAAGTAGGTGGTATCACTCTATCCAATGTTAAGGCTTATTATAGCTACATTAATCAAGAAATTATGGTATTGAAAGCTGGATAAACACACAGATCAATTGGACAAAACAGAGAACCCAAAACAGACCCACAAAATTATGCCCAATGGATTTTTTTTTTTTACAATCACATAAAAGCAGTTCAATGGAGGAAGAATAAATTTTTCAATAGATGATGCTGGGAAAATTGGGTATCTATAGACAAAACAAAACAAAAATCCTGTCCCAAATGTCATATCTTATGCAAAACTTAACTGAAAATGGATCATGGGCTTATATGTAAAATAAACCAAACATTCTATAGAAAAAAATGGTAGAAATTCTTCAGTCCTGAAGGCTAGCCAAAGAGTTTTTAAATGTGACACCAAAAGCACAAACCATTAAGAAAAAATCAAGAAACTAGACCTCATGAAAAGTGGCTCTTTTCTTCTGTGAAAGAAGCTGTGAAGAAGAAAAAGGGAAAGTAGACTTAAATAAAATACTTTCAATTCATATATTCAGCATAGACTTTGTATTTAGAATATGTAAAGAAATCTCAAAACTGAACAGTTAAAAAAATTAATTACAAAATGAGTAGAGACATGAACAAAAATTTCACCAAAGAGGGCATGTAGATTACATATAAGCACATGAAAAAATATTCAATACTATCCATTAGGAAAATACAAATTCAAGCCATGATGAGCTACCACTACATACCTGTTAGAATGGTAAAATGAAAAATAGTGATGACACCAAATGCTGGCGATAATCTGGAGAAACCAGATCCACTCATACATTACTGATGGGGTTGCAAAATGGTACAGTCATTCTGGAAAATAGTTTGACACATTCTTATAAAACTAATTATAAATTTATAATTTGACTCAGTAGTTGTACTGTTGGGCTTTTAGCTAAGAGAAATGATAACTTGTGTTCATACAGAAACCTGTATTTGAACGTTTGTAGCAGTTTTATTCACAATGGTCCCAACTAGAAACAACTGCAATGTTCTTTAACTGGCGAATGCTTCAACTAAGGGAGTTGAAGCATGGAATATTATGAAGGGGTGACAAGGAATAAATTTTTGTTATACCCAACAGCCTAAATAAATTTCTCAGAGATTATGATGAAGAAAAACAAAAGCTAATCTCAGAAAGTTTTATACTCTGATTCCATTTGCATACCCTTATTTAAATTATAGAATTTATGGAAACAGAGAAATTGTTAGTGTTTACCAGGTGTTAGGAATGAGGTTTAAAGGTTGGTGTGGACATAAAAGGATAAGAAAAAGAAGCTTTGTGGTGATGGAACAATTCTGCATCATTATTGTAGTAGCGTTAACATGAAGTTACACGTGACAGAATTATATACAGCTACACATACATACGGGAAAATGAGTGCATGTAAAACTCTTGATCTAAAGGATTGGTGGATTCTTTCAGTGCCAATTTCCTCATTTTTGATATTACATTGTAGCTAAGCAAATTGGGTTAAGCACATCCAACAAATTGCGTGAAGGGTACGTGTGACTTCTCTGTACGTTTTTTGCAACTTCCTGTGAATCTGTGGTTATTGCAAAATAAGAAGTTTAAGAAATAGTCCCCAAAGAGTACATGGATTATTATTTTGCTATCTACTAACCATTATATATAATTTTAATCGTGAAACAAATAATCTAAAAGATTATTTGCCTTGAAAAGCTAGGACTTGAAGATATGACAGGTTTATTACCATATAAATAGTGATCTAGGCCAGGCGTGGTGACTCACACCTGTAATCCCAGCACTTTTGGAGGCCAAGGCAGGCGGATCATGAGGTCAAGAGATTGAGACCATCCTGGCCAACATGGTGAAATCCTATCTCTACTAAAAATACACAAATTAGCTAGGTGTGGTGGTGTGCACCTGCAGTCCCAGATAGTCCCAGCTACTCAGGAGGCTGAGGCAGGAGAATTGCTTGAACCCGGGAGGCAGAGGTTTCGGTGAGCTGAGATCGTGCCACTGCAGTCCAACCTGGTGACAGAGTGAGACTCTGTGACCCCCCCCCAAAAAAAATTAAATTAAATAAAAAATAAATAAATAGTGATCTAAGATAGTTTGGAAAAAGAAAAATTATATGAATAATCAAAAGTGTAGGAAACCCAAAAGAAATATTTCTACAGGGCTAATTGGTAGATCTGAGTATTTCAGCCAAAAGATATCTTGTACAATGATAGCTAAATCAAAAGGTTATTTTGGGGGTGGGGGTGGGGTGGCTGGGGCCTAAAAAATTATTTTGAAATAAAGTTTTGGGATCATAAATATGTTCTATGCTTTATAAACTGGTTAGAACTTTTAGAGAAAATAAGCATTGGTTAAAAAACAAAACTAAGGCAAACATTTTTAAATGACAATTTATACATATTAGTTAAAATATAATTCTACTTATCACTTAATTTCATGCTTCTGATAATCTCTAAATAATAGTACGTCTCCAGATAGACAGTTTTTCGAGGATAAGTCTATAGCTTTTATATACACTTTATGTGGTCTAAAAAACTCAAACACACTTCCTAAATAAACTTTTGTTCACTTTTGAATGTAACTTTTAAACAATCATAAAGTTGTCATTTGTATCCCTATTGTGCAGAAAAGAGAACTGAGACTCAGAGATGCCTTGCCCAGTGTCACATAGCTAATAAGCAATGGATTCAGGATTCAAATCCTAGTCTGATTACAAAGTAATTTTCTTTTCATTACAACACTGACTTTTTTTTCCCCTTATTTACTGCAGAACCCTTCACAGTGCTCATCAGATAGAAAGCACCCAGTGGTACTCATTGATTAATGAGTACCATGAATTTAATCTTCAAGTGCAATTATTTCAGTAATGTGAGTTACTTGGCCTACGGGTTATGGCTATTGCCAGCACAGCAATAAAGTATAAATGTATCAGGCTTTTTTCTCAAAGCGTGTCAAAACTATAGTCTGTAAGTCAACTGTGATTACCGCATCCTGGGATTTTCTTGCACAAACCAGCTCACTAACAACCTGTGTAAATTGGAAATCTTTCTACCAGAGGCAGAAATTAATCCACAGGATCCTTTTTTGGGCATCGTTTTCCCTGTGAAGAGCTGTCCTGCAAACCTCAGGTGTTTGGTAGCATACGAACTGATCCAACATCTCATTGAAAATGATTGAGCACTCTCAGTGCCAGCTTAATTGCAGGCTAAGGCTGTTTCTCCCCCATTTGTGTGTGAAGGGCTAGTACTGAACAGTGACTCGGAGGCAGCTGGGGCAGGAGCACTAAAGGTGAGTGATCAGCGTGGTAGCAAAGGGTCTCCACTGGGTTTACACACGGGCACAGCAGCAACGTTCTAACTGAACTTACTGTGTGGGCAAATTAATCACTGTGACAGGTTCCCACTAATCTGTTTGATTGAACTGTCATTTCAGCAGGACCACTTTACTGTCTATGTGGTGAGTACAGCCATGGTCCCAAGTACAGCAGGTCCTCAAATAACCTGAGGAAAAAAATGAATTCTTGGCCAGGGCCAGTGTCTGTGTGGAGTTGGCATGTTCTTCCCAGTCTGTGTGGGTTTCCTCCCGCTGCTCCGGTTTCCTCTCACATCCCAAAGACATGCACATTAAGTTCATTGTTGTGCCCAATGGTCCCAATCTGAATGAGTGTGAGTGGGTGTGAGTGTGCCCTGCAATGAGATGGCAGCCCGTCCAGGGCTGCTTCCCACCTGTGCCCTCAGCTGCTAGGATAGGCTCTGGCCACCCTTGACTCTGAACTGCAATAAGTGGGGAAGTCATTATCTTGTTTTTTGTTAATCTTTCTTAAAATGTATGGCTAGCTCATGTTTATTTCAATGTTTAATGGTAAAAGTGTTTGGGGTCTTTACTTAGTTTAGTGATTTTTTTTGCAACCAGAAATGTGCCTTAGGAACGTAACTCTTGTTTATATCAAATAACCTATGGTAAAATTGGTTTTGTTATATGTCATTTAGCTTAAAGTCACAGTTTCCAAGAACCTATCAACTACATTAAAGACTTACTGTATCACTTTTCCCAAAGGTAGACATGCTCATGAGTATCTGCACCACTGACAGCTGGCCAACTGCTGTAATGTATATTGCATATGTATTTCCGATCAACACAGTGAGCATATGCCTGTGTCTCCCTTTCCCAAAAAGAGTATTGCATATTAATAGTTTTAAAAGAAGAACTGTTCACTGAAAAAGGCTAAGAAGATTAAAAAACACCCCAACTCAGCAATCCAATTCAGCAAATATTAAGTGCCTAATATCTGCCAGGCACAGAAATACATGCTAAAGATAAATGTTTGTGAAGGACAGATGTGAATTCTTTACTCACAAAGTTTATATTCAGCTTACCAAGGTGTGCTTTCTCTCTTCAGGTTTTTCTTTTGTTCTCTCCTAGAACTAAAATTTAGAGAAGGGAATTTTCAAAGAAAACAGTAGTTTCTAAATGGGGAGGCAGTATTTGCCCACTGCTTCAGCCTACCCATTTTAGACTCAAGCCGATATGAATTTGAAATGTGACTCCCTCATTTGCAAGCTCTGCCATCTTAGTCAAGAATATTAAGCCCTCTGAATTTTAGCCTTTTAATAAATAAGGATTATGATGCTAATTTAAGAATAGTTCAAAGAGTAGAAGTGGGGATTATACAAGAGTATAGAAATAAAAATGCTTAGCCCAGTGTGTCTAGCATGTATAGTAAGTATTCAATAAATGTTAGTAATTATTAGGTTCAAATGATTCCTTCCTGTGTGCTTTGGCACAGTAAGGGCATTTATGCCAAAGGGGGTGCCAAATGCCTTTCTTGATGCTATCTGCTGCCTCTGTGTTGCATAGCACAATCTTTTTCCTTGAGCGCTCCTTACTGTGTAAGCTGTAAATCATGTACAGGCAATCATTGCAGAAAATAGGTGTGAACAGTTCAATATTTATGCTATTTAACTAACAGCCTCCTCTTCTGAAGCACTTTAGCTGTCACACTGTTTGATTCAAAAATAATTGATGGAAGTGAAGAATCAAATGATTCTTTCTTTTCATCCTTAATTAAATATTAAAGATGAAGCCTGACTGATGGCAAGAGATGGTTGCTTTTGGCCTGGACTTCAATATTAAGGAGAAAAAAAATCAAAATCAAAAAGAAAAAAAAAAAATCAAAGGTTTGAAAAATGGTGCCAATGAGGAAGTTGAGCCTGCATTTCAAAGGTCTGTGAACAGCTAAGTCTCATTGATTCATTGGGTGGAAAAGTGTTACTTTTAATTTACTTTTTATCTTGGTGAATAAACACTTATGAATTTGGAATTATTGCAGTTTCTTTGTAAATAGCCTTATTGAGGCATAATTGACATACAAAAAACTGCACACATAAAAATTGCACAATTTGATAAGTTTAGGCATATGTATATACACACCCTTACAACTATCATTGCACTGAAGATTTGAAACACATATACCATGAGAAAATACTTCTTCCTGCCCCTTAGTAATCCTGCCTTTCCTTCTCTGTCCCTCATCTTTAAATACCAGCTAACCAACTTTCTGATAGATTAGTTTGTATTTTTTAGATTTTTATATAAATAAAATCAATGTGCATGTCTGGATTTTAAAAATTCAACATAATTACTTTGAGAGTTACACATGTGTGTACTGATATTTTCTTTTCATTGCTATATAAAATTCCTCATATAGATGTGCTACAAATTACCTGTGAGTAGCCTCCTATTGATGAATATTTGTTTCCAGTTTCCGACTGTTACAAATAAAGCTTCTTTGAATATGCATATACAAGTGATAAAATGTAACCATGTTTTCATTTCTATTAGGCAAAGTCTTAAGAGTAGAATGGCTGGTTCATATGGCAGGTGGCTGTTTAACTTTATAAGAAACCGCCAAATTATTTTCCAGATTGAAAGTAGCATTTTACATTTGAACCAGCAGTGTATAAGAATCCTAGTTCCTCCACATCCTTGTCAAACTTGTATGATCAGTGTTCTCAGTTTTAGCTATTCTAATAGGTGTGTAATGGTATCTCATTGCAATTTCAATTAGCATTTTCCTATTGCTAAAGATATTGAGCTTAGTATCCATTCATCCAATCTTCTTTGGTGAAGTATGCGATCATATATTTTGCTCATAATATTATTGGCTTGTTTGTTTTCTTTGAGTTTTTAGAGTTTTAAAAAACATATATTTTGGGTACAAGTTCTTTGTGATTTCTAAGTATTACCTCCCTGTCGGTAGATTATTTTCATTCTCTTAAAAGTATTTCTCACAGAGCAATTTTATTTTTTACATTTAATAAAGTCCAATCATTTGAATTTTAAAAATGTGAATTATGCTTTTGTTGCTGTGTCTAAAAACTCATCACCAAACACAAAGTCACAGATTTTCTCCTATGTTTTTATCTAGAAGTTTTAGAATTTAAAATTTTACTTTATGGCCGGGTGTGGTGGCTCACGCCTGAAATCTCAGCACTTTGGGAGGCCAAGGTGGGCAGATCACCTGAGGTCGGGAGTTCAAGACCAACTGGGCCAACATGGCAAAACCCCATCTCTACTAAAAATGCAAAGATTCACCAGGCGTGGTGATAGGCGCCTGTAATCCCAGCTACTTGGGAGGGTTAGACAAGAGAATCGCTTGATCCCGGGAGGTGGAGATTGCAGTGAGCTGAGATTGGGCCATTGCACTCCAGCCTGGGGGACAAGAGCGAGACTTTGTCTAAAAAAATTTTTTTTTACTTTTAGATATGATATATTTTGAGGCAATTTGTGTTAGGTATACACTGAAGTTTTACATTTTGTATGATATGTCTAATTGTTGGAACACAGTTTGAAAAAAATGATCCTTAATCTTTTCAGTTAAGGCTATCCTTAATTGCCTTTGCACCTTTGTCAGCTGTCAATACGTTGATGATATTTGTGTGACTCTATTTCCAGGCTCTCTGTTCTTTTCCATTGGTGTATTTTTCTAACTTTTCACCAACAACACTCTCTCTTGATTATTGCAAGCTCTTTGTATTAAGTTTTGAAATTGGAGATGGTGAGTCCTCTCATGTTGTTTTTATCTTTATTTCAGAATTGAATTGGCTATTCTAGTTTATTTGCTTTTTCAAATAGATTTTAGAATTAGCATGTTGATACCTACAAATAAGCTTGGAGGAATTTTGATCAGTATTACAATAAATATATTCTTAAATTGGAGAGAGGTCACATTAATACTATGGAGCCGTCTAAACCAAGAATATGATATATATCTCCGTTTCTTTGGAAAGACATTTCTTTAATCAGTGTTTTGTAATATTCAATATAATTATGCATGTCTTATTAGATTTATACCTAAGTACTTTGTTTTATTTGATGCTTTTATTGCTGAACATTAACTTTTATCCATTTTGTGTTTTTTATATTTAAAGTTCATTCGAGTGTTTCATTGCAACTGTAGAGGGATATGATGGGCTGTTGTATATCAACCTTTGATATGGTTTGGCTCTGTGTTCCCACCCGTATCTCATCTTGAATTGTAACCCCTGGGAGGTGAGTGGATCATGGGTGCAGTTTCCCCCATGCTGTTCTTGTTGGTAGTGAGGGAGATCTCATGAGAGGTGATGGTTTAAATGTGGGAGTTTCCCCTGCATGCTCTCTCTCTCTCTCTCTGTTGCCACCATGAGAATATGTGTCTTGCTCCTCCTTCACCTTCTACCTTGATTGTAAGTTTCCTGAGGCCTCCCCAGCCATACAGAACTCTGAGGCAACTAAACCTCTTTCCTTTATAAATTGCCCAGTCTCAGGTATTTCTTTATAGCACTTTGAAAACAGAAAATTGGTACCAGTAGAGTGGGGTACAGATATGAAGATAATCTGCAAATGTGGAAGTGACTTTGGAACTGGGTAACAGACAGAGATTGGAACAGTTTGGAGGGCTCAGAAGAAGATAGGAAGACATGGGAAAATTTGGGACTTCCCAGAGACTTGTTGAGTGGTTTTGACCCACATGCTGATAATGATATGGACAATGAAGTCTGGGTTGAGGTGGTCTCAGATGGAGAAGAGGAACTTACTGGGAACTGGAGTAAAGGTCTCTCATGCTATGTTTTAGCAGAGACTGGCGGCATTTTGCCCCTGCCCTAGGGATCTGTGGAACTTTGAACTTGAGAGAGATGATTTAGGATACCTGGCAGAAGAAATTTCTAACCAGCAAAGTCTGCAAGAAGTGACCTGGCTTTTCCTGAAAGCATACAGTTATATGCACTCACAAAGAGGTGGTTTGAAACAGGAACTTATGTTTAAAGGGGAAGAAGAGTGTAAAAGTTTAGAAAATTTGCACTCCAGCCTGGGGAACAAGAGCAAGACTTTGTTTAAAATTTTTTTTTTACTTTTAGATATGATATATTTTGAGGCAATTTGTGTGACATATATACTGAGGTTTTATATTTTATATAATATGTCTAATTTTTAGAACACAGTTTGAAAAAAATAATCCTTAATCTTTTCAGTTAAGGCTATCCTTAATTGACTTGCCATGTGCTGGAAAAGAAAAACCCATTTTCTGGGATGGAATTCAAGCCTGCTGAAGAAATTTGCATAAGTAAGGAGGAGCTGAATGTTAATCACCAAGACAATGGGTACAATGTTTCCAGGGCATTTCAGTGATCTTCAAGGCAGCCCCTTCCATCATAGGTTTGGAAGACTAGGAAAGAAAAATGGTTCCATGGGCCAGGGCCAGGGCCAGGGCCCAGCTGCTCTCTGCAGCCTCAGAACTTATTGCCTTGCATCCCAGGCACTCCAGCTCCAGCCATGGCTAACAGGGGCCAATGTACAGTTCAGGCTGTTGCTTCAGAGAGTGCAAGTCCCAAGACTGGCAGTTTCCACGTGGTGTTGGGCCTTCGTGTGCACAAAAGACAAGAGTTGAGATTTGGGAACCTCTGCCTGGATTTCAGAAGACGTATAGAAATGCCTGGATGCCCAGGCAGAAGTCTGCTGCAGGGGTGGAGCCCTCAGAGAAAACCTCTAATAGTACAATGTGAGGTTGGAGCCCCCACACAGAGTCCCCACTAGGGCACTGCCTACTGGAGCTGTGAGAAGAGGACTATCATCCTCCAGGCCCCAGAATGGTAGATCCATCAACAGCTTGCACCATGTGCCTGGAAAAGTCACAGACACTGAATGCTGTTCTGTGAAAGCAGCCACCGTGGCTGTACCCTGCAGAGTCACAGGGGTGGAGCTGTGCCAGGCCTTGGGAGCTTACCCCTTGCATCAGCATACTCTTGATGTGAAATACGAAGTAAAAGGAGATCATTTTATAGCTTTAGATTTAATGAGTGCCTTGGTGGGTTTTGGACTTGCATGGGGCCTTTGGCCACTTTGTTTTTGCCAATTTCTCCCATTTGGAACAGGAGCATTTACCCAATACCTGTACTCCCATTGAATCTTGGCAGTGACTAACTTGTTTTTTATGTTATAGGCTCATAGGTGGAAGCAACAAGGGACTATTTGCTTTGTCTCAGATGAGACTCTGGACTTGGATTTTTGGTTTATTGCTTGAATGAGTTAAGATTTTGGGGGACTGTTGGGAAGGCATCATTGGTTTTGTAATGTGAAAAGGACGTGAGATTTCGGAGAGGTCAGGGGAAGAATAATATGGTTTGGCTCTGTGTCCCCACCCAAATTTCATCTTGAAGGATAATCCCCAAATGTTGAAGGAGGGACCTGGTGGAAGGTGATTGGATCATGGGAGCAGTTACCCCCATGCTGTTTTCATGATAGTGAGAACTCATGAGATGTGATGGCTTAAATGTGGCATTTTCCCCTGTGCTGTCTCTCCTGCCCCCATGAGAAGACATGCCTTGCTTCCCCTTTATCTTCTGCCATGATTATAAGTTTCCTGAGGCCTCCTAGCCATACAGAACTGAGTCAATTAAAACTCTTTCCATTATAAACTACCCATTCTTAGATATTTCTTTATAACAGTGTGAAAATAGACTATTTTATAGTCTTTTTTATAGCAGTGTGAAAATAGACAACCTTGTTTCCTGTTTGCTTGCCAAACTCATTTATTAGCTCTAGAAGTTTTCTTATAGATTCTTTCAGATTTTCTAAGTAGAAAATCACATTGTGTGTAAATACTCTCATTTTTTTTTCTTTCTAATCTGTGTGCCTTCTGTTTGTTTATTTTTGTCTTATTGCCGGAGGTGGAACTTCTAATACGGTTTTGGAGAAAATTGGTGAGAACAAACGTACTTGTCTTTTCCTAATCTTAGAGGGTAAACATTCAGTATAATCTTTTCTTTATGCTTTTCACTGTTATTCTTTGTTAGGCTAAAAAGTTTATTTTTGTATCCTTAATTTGCCAACAGATTTGATAAAAAAAAATTGAATTTTGGAAAATGCATTTGCTGTATCCACCAATGCAATTATTTGGTTTTGTTATGTAGTGTGTTAATTTAGTGAATAACTTTGGTTGAATTTGGAAAAATGGTCCAAACTTGTATTCCTAAGAGGAACCTCAGTTGATCATGATGAACCATCCTTTTTATATATTGTTATATTTGATTTGCTAATATTTTGTTGAGCATTGTCATGTCTGTGTTTATGAGAGATATTTGTTGATAGCTTTATCTTCTTGTAGTGGATTTGGTTTTCATGTTGGAGTAATGCTGGCCTAGTAAAATGAATTACAGAGTGTTATCTCCTCTTTTCTAGAATAGATTAATAGAATTTTAGCTATTTCCTGCTTAAATGTTTTAAAGATTTTATCAATGAAACCAATTCTGCCTGTAGTTTTCTTTTTTGGAAGATATATAACTACAAATTTGATTTCTCTGTGATCATATAGCTTATTTATTCTCCAGTGAATTATGATGGAATAGTAATGGTTTATGTTATATAAATTATTGAAAATATAGTTATTTAATAACTGTGTTCAATTTATTGATCTAAATTATTGGATATAAGTATTTGAACTATTCTCTTATTATCCTTTTAATTTCTATGGGCTGAATCATAATGTCTCCTCTTTTATTCTTGATACAGATAATTTTTTCTTGGTTAGCCTGGTTAGAGGTTTATCAATTTTATTGAACTTTTCAAAGAACCAGCTTTAGTTTCATTGGTTTTCTGGTTTTTACTTTATTGACATCTTTTCTGATTTTCATTATTTCCTTTCTTCTACTTGTTTTAGATTTAATTTTTTCTTATTTTTCTCATTTCTTGAAGTATAAGCTTAGGTTACTGATTTTAGATTTTCTTTCTTTTCTAATATATATATATATATTTGATGGTATGGATTTCCTTCTAAGTATTGTCTCAGATGCACCACAAAAATGTTGATATGTTGTAAATAATCTCATTAAAAAGTGAGCAGAGGACATAAACAGACACTTCTCAAAAGAAGACATACAAGTGGCCAGCAAACATACGAAACAATACTCAACATCACTAATCATTCAGAGAAATGAAAATCAAAACCACAGTGAAATTCCACCTTATACCACTCAGAATGTCTGTTATTAAAAAGCCAAAAAATAACATGTTGAGAAGGTTGCAGAGAAAAGGGAACACCTATACACTATTGGTGGGAAGGTAAATTAGCTTAGCCACTGTGGAAAGCAGTTTGAAGATTTTTTTTTTTTTTTTTTGAGATGAAGTTTTGCTCTTGTTGCTCAGGCTAGAGTGCAATGGCACAATCTCAGCTCACTGCAACCTCTGTCTCCTGGGTTCAAGCGATTCTCCTGCCTCAGCCTCTCAAGTAGCTGGGATTACAGGCATGCACCACTACATCTGACTAATTTTTGTATTTTTAGTGGAGATGGCATTTCACCTTGTTGGCCAGGCTGGTCTTGATCTCCTGACCGCAGGTGATCCACCCACCTTGGTCTCCCAAAGTGCTGGGATTACAGGTGTGAGCCAGCATGCCCAGCTGCAGTTTGCAGATTTTTTTAAAGAACTTACAACTACTATTCAACCCATCACTCCCATTTTTATGTATAAACCCAAAGGAAAATACGTTGTTCTATCAAAAAGACACATGCATTTATATGTTTATTGCAGCACTATTCATGACAGCAAAGACATGGAATCAATCAGACTTTCCCATCAATGGTGGGTTGGATAAACAAAATGTGGTACCTTTATACTGTGGAATACTACCTAGCCACAAAAAATGAAATCATATCCTTGGCAGCAAGAAGGATGCAGGCCATTATCCAAAGCAAATTACAGCAAGAACAGAAAACCAAATACTACATGTTCTCAATTATAAGTGGGAGCTTAACATTTGATACATGTGGAAATAAAGGTAGGAACAGTAGACACTGGGGACTATTAGAGGACAGAGAGGAAGGGTGGGTATGGGCTGGAAAACAACCTGTTGGGTGCTATGTTCATTACCTGGATGACAAGACTGATTGTACAGCAAACCTCAGTGTTATGCAACATATCCATGTAATAAACTTGTATATATACCCCTTGAATCTAAAATAAAAGTAGAAATTTTTTTAAAAGATGAAAAAGCATTGTAAAAATTTTGTATGTTTTATATTTATTTTTATTTGTATCAAAATATTTTTATTTATTTTATTTATTGATTTTTTTTTTTTGAGACAGAGTCTTGCTCAGCTGCCCAGGCTGGAGTGCAGTGGCATGATCTCGGTTCATTGCAAGCTCTGCCTCCTGGATTCACACCATTCTCCTGACTCAGCCTCCTGAGGAGCTGGGACTACAGGCGCTTGCCACCGCGCCTGGCTAATTTTTATTTTTATTTTTTTTGTATTTTTAGTAGAGACAGAGTTTCACCATGTTAGCCAGTATGGTCTGGATCTCCTGACCTCATCATCCAAAGTGCTGGGATTACAGGCGGGAGCCTCCATGCCCAGCCCAAAATATTTTTAAAAATGTCCTTTAGTCTTCTGCCAAAACTTGGGAGGTTTCCCACAATCATTTCATTAAATAGGTTTTCTATGACTTTTCCTATCTCTAAAATGATCTCTTATTCTTCTGGGGCTCCCAAATTTCAAATATTGGTTTGTTTGATGGTGCCCCATATGTCTTTTAGGATTTCTTCATTCTTTTTTACTTTTTTTTCTGGCTGAGTGATTTCAAAAACTCTTTTTAAGTTCAGAATTTTTTTTTTCTTTTACTTGATCTAATAGATTGTTGAAACTCTCAATTGTATATTTTGTTTCATTTTTTGGGATTGTTCAGTTTCAGCCTATTTGTTCAGGTTCTTTTCCCTTTATAATTCCCGTCTCTTTGTTGAATTTCTCATTCAAATAATGAATTGTTTTCCTGATATTTTTTATAGAACACTGTCTATTCGTGTTCTCTTATATATTGCTGAGTCTCCTTAAGATCATTAGTTTGAATTCCTTTTCAGGAATTTCACAGATTTTCTTTGCTTTGGGATCTGTTATTGGAGAATCATTGTGTTCCTTTGGAAGTGTCGTGTTTTCTTGCTTTTTACATTTCCTGTGTCCTTACAATAATATATGCACATCTGGTATAACAGTTGCTTTTTCTAATTTTATGAAATAGCTTACATAGGGACTTTTTCTGTAGGTGTATCTATAATGTTGGTTGGGTAGGGTACTTTGGCTTTAGTTCTAGATAGGCACTATAGTACAATTTCTGTATAATGTAGTCAACTTGTTGGGCTATAATCAATGTCAGCAAAATCTGTGAGTTCCTCAGTGGCTTAGGTGGTGATTGTTTATGGACACTATAGTGAGGCTTTGGTGAGGACTGGGGTTTCAGGTGGGTCAGTCTTCAAGCCCCTGGGTGATATACATGGGCACAGGCTGACAGCGGTGAGCCTTGGTGGGTTGGTCCTTGGGCCTCTAGGTGCAGTGTGTGGGTATTGCTTTAGTGGTTGCTGACCAGATGGGCAGGTCCTTCAGCTCCTGGGCACCACATGCAGGCATCAGTTGTTGTGGTGGCCTTGGGTGGGCCAATGCTTGGGCCCCCAGACAGTGTACATGAGCACTGGCAGCAGTAGGCCTGGTAGGACAGTCCTCAGGCCCCTGGGTAGAACATGGGTATCGTGGTGGTAGAAGCAGCCCAGGTAGGCCAGGTTTTAGGTTCCTGATGGTGTGTATGTATGTGCCATGGCCCTTCTGTTAGAAGGGGTGGGGTCTCTATTGGTGATGGAGTCACTTTTGGTGGTGCTGGCCCCAGCTAGGTGGCTCTCATGCTCTGGGAAGTGCACGTTTTGGCTTTTTGTGTGCTGGGGGCAGCCTCTCTGATGCATTTGATATACTGTTTCCCAGGCTATAAGACATCGATCGTGTGGGTTTGGATGCTAGAGATGTGGCTGCACTGCTGGGTCCAGCTGATGTCGCAATGCTACAGCCCTCTGAATGGATATTAGGAGATGACAGCAGGGTTCCAGGAATGTGGAGATGCAGAGATTATCTAATTATCTTTTAAAACACTTAAAGATGAAAACATAATATATTTTAATATTACTTTTATTTTAAACATTGTTGAAGGTCTTTATTTTTCATAGATTCAAACTTCTGCCCCATTTAATTTTCCTTCTGGATGACAAACTTTCACTAATACCTTAAAGCATAAATTTCAAAACATAAATCTCAGGGGTAGAAAATCTTCTTTCTTTAATTTTCTAAAATAATTTTTTGCAGTCATTTCTGAAAGATATTTTCACTGGTTATAGAAGTCTTTGCATATACAGTTGTCCCTCAGTATACACATAGGTTTGGTTCCAGAACTTCCTGGGTACCAAAATCTGTGTATACTCAAGTCTTGCATTTGACCCTGCAATATGCATGTATACAAAAATTTGGTCCTTCATATATGTAGATTTTGTATCTCATGAATACTGTATTTTTGATTTGCATTTGGTTAAAAATCATCTGTGCATAAGAGGATCCAGGCAATTTAAATCCATGTTGTTCAAGAGTCAACTGTGGTTTTCTTCCAGTACCCTAAGGAAATCCCTCCTTTGTCTTCTGATTTGCATAGTTTCTGACAAATATGCATAATCATAAATTTTATTCCTTCTAATACGTATTTTCGCCTCTGTCTTCAAGATTTTCTCTGTAGCTTTGGTTTTAGTGTTTCTAATATGATATGTCTAAATGTGTTTCTTTAGGCTTCTATTGTTTCTGGCCTTCTATGAGCTTTTTGGAGCTGTGGTTTTATGTCATTCATTACTTTTCAAAAATTCTCTGTGATTTTTTTCCTTCAATAATTCCTTCCTTCCTGACATTTCAGTTACACATGTTATTTTACATGATATTATCCCACACCTTTAGATGATTTCTTCTTTTTAATTAACACTTTTTTTTTTTCTCAGTGTTTCAGTTTGAGTAGTTTGTACTGACCTGTCTTAAAGTTCACAAGTTCTTTCCTTGGCTATGTCAATCCTACTGATGATCCTAAGAAGGAACTATCTCAGTAACCACGTCATCATCATCTCTATTCTACCCTTTTTTATAGTGTCAGCATTTCGATAAAATTTTCTGTTTGTTCATCCATTTTGTACACTCTTTCCACTAGAATGTTTAGCATATTAATCATACTTATTTCTTTTTTTTTAGTAGAGACAGGGTTTCACCGTGTTTGCCAGGATGGTCTCGATCTCCTGACCTCATGATCCGCCCATCTCGGCCTCCCAAAGTTCTGGGATTACAGGCTTGAGCCACCGCGCCTGGCCCAATCATACTTATTTCAAATATACTATCCTATAGTTCCATCATCTTGTTGAACAATTCTACTATTAAGAGACTCTGGTGCATTCTTTAGTATGTCAATTGCATTTTTCAACTCTAGATTTTCTGCTTGATTTTTAAAAACTGCTTCAATATTTTTGTTAGATTTTTATTTCTCTGTCTTATCTTGAATTTGTTTGAATTTCCTCAAAACAACCATTTTACACTCTTTGTGTGAAAGGTAACATAGTTTTGTTTCTCTGGAATTGGTCTCTGGTATTTTATTTGGTATATTTGGTGAGGCTATGTTGTCCTGGATGGTCCTGATGTTTGTAAATGTTTGTTGGTGTCTAGGCATTGAAGAGTTATGTATTTATTGTTTCCAAGTCTGAGCTTGTTTGTACCTATTCTTCTTGAGAAGGCTTTTCAGGTATTCAAAGGTACATTTGTGATCTAAATTTTTGATCACTACAGCCATAACTGCATCAGGGGGCAATTCAAATCCAAAAATGCTGTGGTTTCTGTACACTTATAGAGGTACTACCTTTATAGTTTTGCATAAAGTCCGGAAGAATTCTCTGGATTACCAGACAGAGACTGTTGTTCAACCATACCTGCATCAGGGGGCCCTCCAAACCCAGCAAAGCTGTGGTTTTTGTACACTTGTAGAGGTACTACCTTCATAGTCTGGAATAAAGTCTCAAAGCACTCTCTAGGTTACCAGGAAGAGACTCTTGTTCTCTTCCCTTACTGTCTCCTAAACAAACAGAGTCTCTTTCTCTCTGTGCTGGGCTACCTGAAGCTGGGGGAGGGGTGACACAAGCATTCCTGTGGCCACTACCACCGGTACTGCGCTGGGTCTGACCTGAAGCCAGCACAGTACTGGATCTCTTCCAAGGCCCACTGTAAACACTGCCTGGCTACCACTTATGTTTGTTCATGGTCCTAGCACTCTATAATCAACAGGTGGTGAAGCCATCCAGGCTTGTGTCCTTCTCTTCAGAGCAGCAATTCCCACCCCCAGCCCTGGGCAGGCCTAGAGATGCCATGTGGGAGGCAGGGCCTACGGTCAGAAATCTTGGAAATCCACCTTATGCTCTATTCTACTGTGGCTGGGATGGAACCCAAGACAAATTCTTTCCCTCCTTTTCCCCCCATTTCCATAGGCAGAGGAGTCTTTCCCTGTGGCTGCCACCAACACAGCCCTATGGGGAATATTGCAAGGCTACCACCAACATTCAGTCAAGGACCAGGAGCTCTTCAGTCAGCTCATGGTGAATGATGCCAGGCCTGGGACTCACCCTTCAGGGGAGTGGGTTCCAATTTATCCCAGGGCAGAGCAGGCCTAGAAATGACATCCAAGAGCTAAGACCTGGAATCAGGGACCCCAAGAGCCCATTTGGTGCTCCATCCCACTGTGGCTATGCTGGTACCTAAGGTGTAAGACAAAGCCCCTTTTACTCTTCCCTCTGCTTTTCTCAAGCAGAAGGAGTATCTCCCCCTAGTTACCACAGCTGGGAATGTGCTGGGTCTTACCTGATGCCAGGACCTCTTAGGTCTCACCCAAGACCCGTGCCTACCACTGGCTGATTATTTAGGGCCCAAGGACTCTTTAGTCTGCAGGTAATGAATCCTGCCAGAACTGGGTCCTTATCTTCAAGTCAGCTTCCTCCTAGTCCAGGATGTGTCTGTCAATGTTGTCTAGGAGCTAGGGCCTGGAATAGGAGCCTCAGGACTCTGCCCAGTGCTCTATCCTACTGTGCCTGAGCTGGCACATAAGTTGCAAGTCAAGGTCCGCTTTACTCTTCCCTCCCAAGTAGAAAGGAATGAGTCTTTTTCAGAGCTGCAAGCTGCCCTGCTTGGGATTGGGGGAAGGACAATGCAAGCACTCCCTTGGCCTCCACTGCTGATGTCTCACTAAGTCATGTTTCCCCCTTCCCTCACCAAGTACACTGGCTCTGAGCCCAATACAGCACTAGAACTTGCCTAGAAGTTACAGTCTTTGTGGTCACCCTTTCAAGTTTGTGGAGGACCATAGAACACTTTAGCCCACAGTGGTGAGGCTTGCCAGAATTCAAGTTCCAACCGCAGGATTGGGCGATTCCTCTCTAGCCAGGGCTAGTTGAAATGCTCCCTCTGCAGGTGTTGGCTGAGTTCTTCCCTGTGTTGCTTTCTGTTGTTACAGGGCAGTACTGAGTTCCAGGGCAAAGTCTCACAATCACTGTGCTCTTCCCCCGATAACAGCACAGATTCTCCACACCACATGGCCACGGCCAGTGGATATGGGAGGAGTGGCAACCAAAATTCAAGACTGTCTTTCCTACCCTCTCCAGTGCCTCTTTCAGTGATAAGAAGTTAAAACCAGGAGCTGTGATCACTCAGTTGATTTTTTGTTGTTATGAAGGTGCTTTTTTTGTGTAGACAGTTGTTCAATTTGGTGTTCCTGTCAGGAGGACAGTTGGTGGAGGCTTCTAATTGGCCATCTTGCTCCCTAGTTTCATCAGTTGCGTCATCTGTGTTTTCCTGCAGATTACTTCAGTTTGTTTTCCTTTCTTTTGTTTATCTCATTTGTAATTGAATTTGGATATCTGTATAGAAAGTAGTGACATAAATAGCCTCACTTTTTTTTTCTGGTAGACCATTAGTGTTGGAAGTTGGATTAGTCTTATCAGGAATGTGTTATGCTTATAATTTGTTATTTATATATTTTTCAGCGCCTCACTGGATTCAAATTCCACTAATGTTACTGTGTGCTTAGGGTGGGAGGTTGGGTGAAGAAGGGTTTCTCAATGTTGCTGCTCAACTCTCAGTTTTTAGCATTTCCTATGAAGATGCAACATGAAGGGACTCAGTCTCTAGGCTTTTGTCCCTCTTCCATGATAGACTTCTCTTGCTTATTGCTTGATGATGGCTAGTCTGGCAGTGTAGTAAGAGGATTCGGTTTTCTTTTTCAAGCTTTAGTCATAAGCAGGTCTTGTTTGCCTTTGTCTCAGGGATGGAGCTTTCTCAGTGACCCTCTCCTGTTTTCTTTAGACGTCAAACTCTGCCCTATGTCTTTGTTGTCTTGTATGGGTAAGAATTTCCTATTCTTCCTCCAGTGTCAGGACATCTCTAATGTTATTGTTGTATTAATACAATCATGGGCATAGGATGACTTCTGGACCCTCTCTTAGTGGTAGTGTTTTCCCCTCCTTAACCTTTCCTCACTTGTCATATATTCTGGGGTATACAGAGTTTGCTATTCTAACTTAGGCTTTTTATTTGGCTTCAGGGAAAAAATGACAGCATTTCCAACATTTCCCACAGTGGCTTCTACTCTCTTTTAGATTTCCTATGTGTACCCAGTGGATATATATGGGGGAAAAAAAGCCTGAATATCTGCAACTGTCTTCTTTTTTTCTTTAACTTCCAGAGGTCCTATATTCTCACACAAGCTTACACTCAGCCTTTAGCAATTTATTAACCTTTTTACCTGATTCTTCTTACCTGCTTTCATGGCACCCAGAGCCTGCAGTGCTCAGCTACCAATAAGCCAGTGCTTCCTCCACATCTCTTCCCAGAGGAGCTCATTTTTTCGTAGTTTTAGTCTAGTTTGTCATTTTTCAACTACAGTGCTCTGTTGGGTGTTTAAAAGTTACAATTTTCTAATTTAGCCAGATGTGTTTTGGGTAAGTGGTGGTGACACTCTTCAGCTTTCTCAATCCTATGTAAAAAATTTTTCTCATATTAAAAAAAATTAGTGATAACAAAAAAATAGATTTTTATGTGCCACAAATTTTATCAGCAGTAGTAATAGATGGCATCTAGTTAGTGCCCAAAGGGCACAAAGAACTCTGCTAAGTGTTTTGTGTGCATTATCTTATTTAGTAGTCACCCCCCCCATTACTTACAAGGTAGGCAATATTGTATTAAAATTCATAGGTAAGACCCTTATGACTGAGAATTGTAGTATAGCTTGCCCATGGTTACATAGTAGTTAGGTAGACCCAGGATTTCAGTCTAGTTCAGTCCTACTATTCTGCTATAAAATTCAATAACTCCCTAAAATATACTAAACTAATGAATGCCATTCAGAAAATATTGTTTTATTCATGATAAATATACATAAGGCAATATTTTTTCTATATTGGCCTAAAGGGAACCAAGAAGCTCATTTATACATTCACACCCATTATTTTTTAATAAGAGAATCGGAGTGGTAGGACAGGTGGATGTCAAACAACATTAGAAACAGATTTCAACAATTTATTCATTACATGGAATAGAATGTAATGGAGAGTCCTTTAACCAAAGAGATAGAAAGTATATTACTGATTATACTGAATACAATAAATAGCATTGGTATAGTAGAATCTTATCAGATCATCATCTTCTCAAATTACTGAACTGCAGAGTTCAGCACTACCTAGATACTTTGAATAGCAGGGGCAGGAAGACTTTATTACTATCATGATACTATATTACATTGACCTTTTCTTAAATCAAATTGTGTTCCCTTCTAAATGAAGAAGCTAATGCACTAGTATAAGAGCAGCAGAGTTCCTCAGGGTTACTGCTAATGTCTTTATTTTTGTCCTCATGTGAATACATTGTGTTTTAATTCTGCTGTCCTGATTTTACCTTTACAGATGCATGGTTGAGATTGTGTTCAGTTGACTGAAAGATCAGACTTATTCTTCCAAATGCTAATAGAATCATTTCAAATCAACTATATTTGGGGAAAAATTCTCTTCTTAAAATGAAAACTATCACAAGTCCGTATCAAGACTTCCCCAGTTGATGTACAAATTTTTGTTTTGTTTCCCCCTTTGTCATTGGAATCATGATACTTCCAGTTATTTGGTTGAAAAACAATCTTGGCATAATTGTTTCCCCCTTCCTTCTTAATCATATATACATGCTTGAAGGGACAGCATAAAATAATGAAAAAAATTGTTGGCTTTGTCTCTTGCTGCTTATAGGACTTTCTCTTTGCCTGTAATTTTTGGAAGTTTGATTATAATGTTCTGGGGTAGTCTTATTTGGAGTGAATCTTACCACAGATCTTTGGGTAACAATTCCAGTCTGTATTCATTTAGAAGTATGACCTTGGGCAGCTGAAGTGACTGGAATATTGGAGGGGAATTATATGGCATTTCCTCAAAATTTGAATGACATAAGATTTCTGTTGCTTTGAAACCAACATTTGTGTTTATTATACTGTAACCATATTCTGTTCTCTATCTTCCACATTTCCTGTGGATCATTTTATGTTTGACGAGAGTAGATTTCAGAGTTCTAAGAGACATCACGAATCCTGTTAGAGAAAAGTTAAATTCTCTCAAAACCTAACTATTGGAGGGTGGGAGGCAAGAAATATGACCCTTGGCAAAATTGTTGACCCCTGATCTTTTTCATTACACTAACATAAAAAGTCTGCAGAGTCATGGATTTTGGTATTTCAAAAAACTAGTATCTTGCAATCCTCAAGAATCATAATTTGGGATGGTGGCTCAGGTCAATGTCTACTGCACTTAAAGAATTTCTGATTAAAGTTCAGAAAAAGTGAAATGAAAAACCTGGAGGTAATAAATCCATATCTACTTTGGGAGCAAACTTGCTACAAATAAATCGTAGGCCTTTGATTAGAAAAAGCATATGTAAGTATTCGACAGTTTTTAAATACCAGTGTTCCTTTCCCAAAGCAATCTGCTGGTACAAGTGTAGGTGGAGCTGCTATAATTGTTTGGGCTAGAATTTGTTAGAGCTAGAAACTCATATGACCTCCCCAAAGGCCACTGAGGTTGTTAGTCAGTCATATTAGAGAGCAGATATACCTTGGGTCAATATTTGGATGTTCTTGAAGAAAATACATTGTAGAATGAGCCTGCATCTTAGAGGTAGTTCTGTAAGGAGTCTAACTGGTATACCTGGCTAATTTAAATAATGCAGGCTCTCTCAGCCTATCCTGAAACTAACATAAGGTTTCTGTTGCTTTAAAACCAACATTTGTGTTTATTATACTGTAACCATATTCTGTTCTCTATCTTCCACATTTCCTGTGGATCATTTTATGTTTGGCAAGAGAGTCGATTTCAGAGTTTTGCATTAGAAAGAGGTATCAGAGTCTTGCTGCATCTCCTCCTCCTTTAGAGACTCTTGCTGAGTCTCCTGGACTGACTTTGGCTAGCAATGATGTCCATGCAGAGTACCCCAGCACTCACTCTGTTTCACCCCTCAGCATGCTTGCCAACCCTCTTCTCTCAACTTCTAAGAAGATCAGATATCCTACGAGCTCTTGGACTTTGGTCTGTACTATTCTTATTAGGGCATTGCAGAAGATTGGGATATTGGAATGTTGCTGCCACACTGATTCTCAGTGACCTGACTCACTCATGGAGGAGACTGATATTTTTTGGATATTTGTGCCTTCAAAATCTCATGTTGAAATGTGACCCCCCCAGTGTTGGAGGTGGGGCCTAGTGGGAGGTGTTTGGTGGATTCCTCATTAAGGGCTTGGTGCCCTCCTCACAGTAATTAGTAACCTCTCACTCTATTAGTCCTTGTGAGATCTGATTGATAAAAAAGCCTGGCACCTCCTCCTCTCTCTGTTGCTTCCTTTCTTACCATGTGACACTCTGGCTCCCCTTGCCTTCCACCATAAGTAAAAGCTTCCTGAAACCTTACCAGAAGCCAGATGTTGGTGCCATGCTTCTTGTACAACCTGCAGAACTGTGAGCCAAATAAACCTCTTTTCTTTATAAATTAACCAGCTTCAGGTGTTTCTTCATAGCAATGCAAAATGGAGTAATCCAAGGACCTGGGAAAAGTTCAATGCTCTGGGCCAGTGGTGGTCCATTTCCTGACCTAGACATTGAATTTCGCACAGAGGTCAGAGCTCTTATCTATTCCCACTACTGCTGCCTCAGGTGTACAGCACCTTAGGGTGGCACGGGTGCTAGCAGGTACCCTTTATCTGCCACTGCTGGCATCAGGGTAATCACTCCTTCTTCAGTATCCATGTCACATGTAAGGCATTTTCTTGGGGAAACTGTAGCCATCTGTCTCTGAGGAATTCTGAAACTAGAGCTCCACAATGCCAATTTCTTGCCACCAACTACTGTCTTGACACTGTGCCCTGTCAGGTGAGTCCTTGAGCCTTGCCAGATGCCGATGAGGGACAGCCATTTCCCATGTGAATGAGCTGCTCTTCTTCTTTCACCTTGTCTGTCTTCTCACTGGCGACAGTGTATGGAAAGCAGGAGTGTTATAGATGTTGAAAAAAAACCATGTGCTAGGAATATAGTGATTACAGCTAAGGAGTTTAAGAGAAGGCATGGTTAGAAAGTGTGTTATTCTGTCTTATGCTATACAATTCTGAATGGTGAATTTAGCATGATCAGGAAACAATCATTCATTTACATTTTCCTTTATACTCTAAGATTTGCATTTGTGCTATCAATGAAGCACAGTAACAACCATGAGAGTTATTGGAAGCAAATATCCACAGGTGTCATGATAAAATGGGGCAGCCTCATGAGTAAATGATATTACCAACATTAACTAAATTGTATCAGGGATGCTGATCAGGCAAGAAAATCTTGTTTCAATACAAACAGCTCCTGAAGAGCCATGGTGTCATGGGTTACTAGCATTGCTCTCTTCTTCGTACAGTGGGAGGTAGAAAATTAGTCTGGACCAGCACATTTGACAACAAAGAACATGAAGAAATGGTTTCTGGGCCCGAAGAGAAAGAGGTGGTACATAGACACTAAGAGGAATCTCTTTGTGCCCTGAATGGACAGTAAACACATGCAGAGCACTACTTCTCTGCTTATAATTCTAAAATAAATTATACTTCACAAGGACCTATTGGGACTCTGAAAAAATGTTTGCCTGAGGCCCCGTGTGCCCTAGGGGTGTCCTTAGGGAATGACCAAAGCAAGTTTCCTTTATAAACTTCTGTCGTTAACATAAAAAGATAAAGGGGGAGCATGAAGAAGTATCTATTCCTCCTCAGTAAAATACATAAAGTGAGAAATTAGTGGAATGTAAATAAGGCAAAATATTGTGTATTGTTTCAGTGGCAGCACAGTGGAGGCCATTGTGAAATGGACATAGATAAAAGTGAGCAGAATGCTTACGCATGTGTGCAGCTGAAAGAATGTCAAAAGTGATACAGGATAAATCTATGCAGATCATTCAGGGTACCCCTTTCTCAAGGACCATGTTGGGAAAATGAGAATGCATAAGATTGATCTTCTCCCCATGTACCTTTTATCACTTTTGCATAAGAAAAGTTTCATAATCATGAAAATAGTTATATGTTATTCAGCTAGGGCAGTTCCATAATTTGAAGTACTAAGTTGTTTTGTTGTTCCAGAAGTTTGTGCTCATATACTGAAACCTATATGTACTTTATTGTTTTCTTTTCAGATAGGGTCTCACTCTGTTGTCCAGGCTGGAGTACAGTGGCACGATCTTGGCTCACTGCAACATCTGCCCCCTGGGCCCAAGTGATCCTCCTACCGTAGCCTACTGAGTAGCTGGAACTACTTGCACGCACCACCATGCCCGGCTAATTTTTGTATTTTTTGTTTGTAGAGACATGGTTTTGCCATATTGCCCAGGCTAATCTTGAACTCCTAGGCTCAAGCCATCCACCCACCTCAGCCTCACAAAGTGCTGGGATTAGAGGTGTGCCTGCCCAAAAGCAGTAATTTAGAAAATGAATAAAAGAGATGCCCTGTTTGCTGGTAGTTAGGTAACAAATAGCCTAAGATATATTGATATCTTTATTCTTTTAGTTCTTTGTACTATGGAATTTTTTCTTTCTAATGTTTTTACTCATTTCTATGCAAAATTAATATCCAGAGAGCCAATATCTAAAATTAAGAGGAAATTGCCTTGCTATAGTATTATTGAAATAATTGCAAGTTACAGGACAAAAGAAAGCATTTTCTTAATTATGCTTATTATTATAAATAAAATTCATCAGGCTGGTATATTACTTAGAATAATGCATTTACAATAAAATTTAGGTGCTATAGGAATAATTCACATGGAAATACAAATATTTTAGTTAGTCAGATATAGAAGCAGGGCATGAACTACATTGTTATACTAGCTTAAAAAGTTAAAAGCCATAAAATCATCATCTGTTTCTTTGACCATCTTTTAAAAGAAATATCTAAAAGAGATAACCTAATAGGACATGTCAGTGATGCTACTTAAACAATCTCAGAAAGACTTACTAGATGTTTAAAAGAATAAATCGGCTGGGTCCAGCGCCTCATACCTGTAATCCCAGCAATTTGGGAGGCCGAAGTCGGCGGATCACCTGAGGTCAGGAGTTCAAGACCAGCCTGGCCAACATGGCAAAACTATGTCTCTACTAAAAACACGAGAATTAGCCAGGCGTGGTAGTGCTTGCTTGTAATCCCAGCTAGTCAGGAGGCTGAGGCAGGAGAATCACTTGAACCCGGGAAGTGGAGGTTGCGGTGAGCCGAGATTGTGCTGTTGTATTCCAGCTTGAGCAACAAGAGTGAAACTCCGTCTCAATAAATAAATAAATAAATCTACATTTATTTCATTTGTTGTATGTATTCATTAGGTAAAAATTAGAAAAAAAAAACTATTAAATTTGAATGAGATATAAATCTTCCCACAGCTCAATATTCCAGTCCTTTACCTGTATAGGTACATATTTGATGAATGGAGACATATTTATTATGCATGTTATATTTTGCATACAGTTGCAGCCTGCTTTTTCACTCATCATATCACATATTTCCATGTAAATGATATTCATGTTTATCTAGATTATTGTCTTCAGTGTTTTCTAGAGTTGTACCATACGAGGGTACTGCAATTTATTTAATTATTCCCCTGTTCTGGGAAATGTGGGTTGTTGATAAACAACACTGTGATGAACACGATTGAAAACTTATCTGTGTGCACTTGCTTGATATTTTCTTAGGATAAAAGGAGTGGAATCATTGGGTCAAGGGGTAAAAACGTTTTACATATTATTATATTGTCCTGCAGAAATGCTATTTGCTGTGCTTTTCTTCAGCAAAGGGATATCAAAGGGTTTTTGAATGCCTAAGTAATCATTTTGTTTTACCGACTTGCATCACAAAATCCTTTATGCTCTGTTTCTATTTGTGTTTAATCAATAATGACTTCTAAACTTTGATGTTTAGGTGACTTTGTTTTGATTTATGTTATAATCTGGAAACATACACATTTATACAAAAGGGAGGAAATCTTTAATCCTTTGTTAAAACAACTAAATTTTTTGTAATGAAAATAACCTACCCTGATTAATTTTATTTGCAAATGCCAATATTGGCATTAAGATATCTTTGTAGAAAAGTTTTATTGATATTCTGCTTTTCCCGATTGGGTTTGTACCAACTAACGTCTATATTTTTATTTTAAAAATCTTGATAATGGATACTCAATTTTTATTAGTGTTTGCATATGAGTATCACATTTCTACTGTTTTAAAATTTTAATAATACACTACCCTAGACTTCATTATTTCATCCTTCTGTATCATCCCTCTAAAAGCATGTCTCAAAGGCTTAAAATTCATGGAAAGTTTGTTTCGTTATTCCACTGAAACTTACAGTTGTTTATTCAATTTCAGAACAAGAGCCCAAGATGCATTTTTCTTACCCGTTAAACGTTTTTTTTCTATTTTGGAAAATTTATAAAAACAAAATTAGCAGCAGGTTTGAAAATTCCATAACAGTACCATCTGTTCAAGGAAATGAGAAACATACTTCAGAAATAACTTTTCAAGCCGTGGTTCAAAGATACGTGGATTCTGGGATTACCATTATTAGTTTTAGCTTTTTCCATTCCCCAGAAGCATTTTCTAAGAAGTTACTTCAGTTATTGGGAATTACTGGGAATGACTCAAATTTGCTGTTGTTATTTTGCTTTGAAACAACTTTTTTTTTTTTTTTAGATTGAGAAAACTTCATTCTATTCCATGCATTCCCTTATGTTACAGAAATATAGTCAATGTTACATCTCTGTGTCTCAAAGCCATCTTATACAAATTAGGATAGTACAGCCCCCTCCTTTACACGCCTCTTATGCATTGCATGCTTATAAAATTTTTTCTATTCCTTTGATAGAATTAAATTCAATTTTCTCACACGTGTTACCTAAGGTGTGTAGCCTTTGCATTTTATATGTTTTTTTAAATTTATTTTTATTTTTTATTATACTTTAAGTTCTAGGGTACATGTGCATAACGTGCAGGTTTGTTACATATGTGTACTTGTGCCATATAAAACAACTTTTTATTATTAGAAAAAATTGATACAGTTTGAGTATTTCTTATCTGAAAGGGTTGAGACTGGAAGTGTTTTGAATTTCAAATTTTTTTCAAATTTTGGGATGTTTGCATATACATAAATACATAATTTATGTATACATAAATACCTTGGGCATGGAACCCAAGTCTAAATGCAAAATTCATTTATGCCTTATACACATGGCCCAAAGGTAAGTTTATACAGTATTTTTTAATACTTTTGTGCATGGAACAAAGTTTGTATATTTTGAACCATCAGAAAACATAGTCCTGGTTTGAAGGAACAGATGATACCATAAATTGAAAGTTTCACAAAAACTATTTCAATATAGCTATACACACACACTTCCAAAGTATGTAAACATTGAAGTTTTTAACCTTCACTCAGGCTAATTAAGTATATTTAGAAGTACATTAAATCATTTTAAGTAAATGAAAACTACCTATAAATACATTAAATCATGAGATGATACAGAAAAGAAAGAAAAGTATTGCAGATTTAATAATGGCATGTGATTCATTTCCGTGAATTTCAAATAATACACTCCAAATTTGCACACACAAGTTATTAAATATATGGTACATTTTCATTTGTGCTGGTGACAGCAAAGGTGGTTACCAGTTCTTGAGCATATTCTAGGCAATTTTCTGAATGATACACTTGTAATTACAACACTGTGTTAAATCATGTAACACTTGGTCCCCTGGCATCCCTGCAGTGCTGGTGGTATCCGTTTGAATTACTACATTTAGAAATGTAAGGCTGCTGTTTTACTAATTGAAACTGCTTCTGTGATAAGCTTAGAGGAAAAAAAGCTATGCTGATTCACAAAAGAAAGACCTTTACATGACAAAATACTTTGACATAGTGAAGTGTCCAGAAGAGTAAAGTATAATGTGAAAAAGCTTCACTCCAGTAGCCTCTCCTGTAGTTACGTTAGCATAGCAATACTGAACACTCATACAATGCTTTTAGAGGTTTTATTCATTTTAATACAGATCAAATCAATGGAAGATATTTTTCTACTATGAAATGCTGAATACTAGAGATTTTAGAAAAAAATTCAGTAGTAAAAATTATTATGTTTTTACTTTGTAACTTATCAAGATTAAAAATAAGCTTCTCCATTTGTTTTGTTCTTTTACTTTGTATATAACTAGCACATATGGTCAGGCCTTGGGAAAGTGGCATATTTGGGAGAGAGGAATCACTTTGTTTCTGCTATACAGTAACTAACAAATAAGCAATCACATTTCTTGGCTGATTGTCTTTTTGATGTACCATTTCTGTGATGTTAATAAACATGCATAAAAGTTTACAGTGAAACCAGTTTACAGTGAACCCCATTTTTTTTGTGAATTGGCATTGAATTTATGAGAGCTGCCAGAACTTATTAATGTGTTCATTTTTCGTCTGTTTAATATTGCACTTTCCATAAAAGCTAGGAATAGTGTTGGATGTGTAACATCTATTTTCAGCCATGACTCACTGATTTCATCAGCATATTAAGGTCAACATTCTGAGGCTAAGAGAAAACAGACTTAGATGTAGAGGAAATACACACTAACTTCTGACGAGACTGCAAATTAATATAAATACTACATATGACATTTAGTACTTTTTCCTGTATAGAATGTCATTTATTATACTTATCCCAGCTCTCCCACTTGTTAGCAGTTTGGCCTTGGGAAAGCTACCAAACCCCTCTATGCTATAATTTTGTTTTAAACTGTAAAATGGGTATAATAATATTTATTCCATGGTTATTGTGAGGATGAACTGAGATAATACAAGTAAACTGGAAAAGTAAGCAATCTATAAATGTTAGCTTTCGTTTTGTGCCTTGAATAAAAGTGAAGTTCAATTACTGTTTTTAAAGTACATTGCTGTGGGAAACTGGCAGAAATTTTTTCTTGTTTCATAAAGAATATTTGTGCCTGTGTAATTGTATCAGTCTGAGTTCTTCGGGGAAACATAACCATAGGACATCTATCTATATGTATGCATTAGGTTAGTACAAAAGTAACTGCAGTTCTTGCCATTAGAAGTAACGGCAAGAACTGCAATTACTTTTGCACCAACCTAATATATATGCACATGCCATCACAGTGACTGTTCATAATTATTCTAGGGCTCTAAGGTAAGCACATAAAGGCAGTTTTCGTATTTATTTGAAGTTTTTATTTATCTTAGAATGTACAGGCTTTCATTGGCAGAGAAGCCCCAATTTGTCCAGCACAAACAGAATTTCTTTGGAACTTGTAATGATTCCCTACTGAAGCTGGTCTGCAGTAATTGAGAATGTTGTCCACAAGAAGAGAAAGTGGAGATGAGAAGCTGAGAGGGAAAAGGTTTGGGTGGCAGCAAGTCACTGGTTCTAGACTTTGCCCACTATACCCATCACTTCTGGGTGGTATGAACTAGTCATTTTCCCTCTTTCTCTAAGCATATTTGCATTTTTTCCTGTAACTTACAGCCAAAGGAGTAATGATTAATAGAATGAATGCTATTATATCTTAGGGTGGTATTTAACCCCAGAGTTTTAGGAAACACAGCTCATCACATATGCTTTGGGTATCTTTTTAGAGATGAGAGTTATCATGTTAATGCATTCCCTCATTCTCTTGACCTTGAAAAGGCAATAAATCTGGCTCCTCCCTCACTAACATTCTGTGTCCTACATTTGATCTTAAAGTACCTGCTATGTCAATCAAAAATTGTTTAAATGATTTAGTAATAAGAACATTTTAAAACATTTTAAAACCCTACTTGCTTTCTCTTTGACCTTTTTTCTCTTTTCTTCTCTTCTGCCAATCACAAATCTGCTTCTATCTATATGCAGAAAGAATCCAAAATAAAGCAACTCTAATTTAAATTTCATGGAGAAGACTGAGGATCCACAAACAGTGCTTTTTTTTCTTTCTCAGAAAAATAATAAAATTTTTTTATTATTAAAATTAAATAAAATTTCTTTCTCAGAAAAATACTGATAGATATTATATGCAGATAAAATAAAATTATTGCTTTTAACTAACTACTTTGTTGGAGAAAACAGGTAAAAATGACAAAACAAATATGCAATAAGGTAGGGGGTAAAAAAGAGAATAAGAGTAGAAATTACACATTGCAATTCTTAATATATGAGAACAGGATAGAGTGATTATTTTTTAAAAGTCCCTGCATACCAGGTAGAGTATTCATTTACCACAAGCAGGTTGTCATGTGATTTAGAACAGTGAACTTGCCCAAGAATTCCCATGATCTCTTTCCACATGATAGATGAACTAGAAGCTGAAGATCAGAGTATGAAGCTGAAGATCAGAGAAGTATGCCTTCTAAATATCAGCCGAAGTTCCCTTTCCTCCATATCGTTAAGTTCTTTCCAGTGATGAAAACCTGTAGGAAGCCTCAAGGGGACAGGTTTTGGAAACATAGATTTGCAACTTTCCCAATTACAGAAAAGAAAGATTGAAAGGAAACATGAAAATTTCAAATAGGAATCAATGAGAGAACCAGAACTATTTCAAATGGGATAGGGGAGGGAGTAGGCACAGATATCCATTACCAGAAATTGGAAACTGGGGAGTAGAAAGGCAAGACGAATACCTCTACCACTGTGCCTAGACAGTTTCTATACAGCTTATAAAAACTGAAACGCAGAAAAAAAAATTCCTTAGTCCTTATAACAACAAGTAAATTAACAGTGTTTTGAAGAAGAAAGAAGTCAAAAAGGAAAAAGTGATGAATAAAATGTAATCAGTTTTCTTCTAAAGTTGCTGACATTACTACATGGAGACTCTAGTTTGATTGTCTTTGGAGCAACAGCAAGCCTGTGGGTTACCCAGATACATGGTCTCTGAAGGGTCACCCTGGACAGCACCCAGTTGACCATGTGATCTATGGAGAGATAGTCTTTATGGGATGTGGTTGGGTGCAGTGTTGATTCTTTTTACAAACTCAGATGCCCTTCCAGAGAGAGCACATGTTTCTGGATTTAAGCAACAAGTAGTGACATGGACCATCCTACCATAGACAGTGAGAAGTAGCACACATTTTTTTAGCCTTCACACATCTCAGTTCAACCACAATAGATCAATGTGTTAGCAGTTGAAGAATCAGGATTCTCTTTTCTTGATGAAGAAAGTACAATAGAGAGAGTTAGGTGAGAGTTGGTGGAAGGGCACAAGTCATAGCCTTGTGGGAGAAGTACTCCTCTGAAATCTCTCCCAGTTTTTTCACAAACTCCAAAATAGCACTAAAGAACAGGGAGAAGTCAAAGATCAAATTAAGCTGTCTGCATGGGGTTGACAGGAGCACAAGGTAGGCAGTCAACTTGAAAACCTTGGTGAATAGAAACAAGAATTTCAAATCCATCTTTGGTCAAAATCATGATATGAATGAAACTTCTTTCTGGGATCCTTCATACTATGGTATCCTTTTAATAATTCCTCATTCAGTATCTAAAACCCTTAAACATAATTTATCTTGGAAGGTATGACATAAAAATGAAGATTGAATTAATGATAGGAGTTGGGACAATAAAAACTAATTTATGAAGAAATAGTTTATTTTCCTGCTAAAGACTACAGAAATTGATTTTAAAAATAGAATAAAATAAAAATGTCCAAGTGGTTACATTTTTAAAATAAAACTTGTAGAAAGTTCACATGTGAGAGTTCACATTTTAAGTTCAAAACTTAAAACATTAATACCTTGCAACTCAGCTGAAGGTGAAAAATTATGTTACATAGGAACAGCTATGACATTTGTCTTTCTTCTCAGTGGGGAAATCTGGCTTCTGGTGGAACCCCACTAAGGGGGGTTACTCCTGAATACAACCTGTAACCATCACCACAGGGTACACTGATAAAAGGTGGCATGGAAACACATAAATAGATGGAATCATTTCCAGGGTATAAAGTAAAACAAAATAATGACTTTATTATTAGTCTTTTAGAGGGGAATAAAAAAAGTGATAAAGACTCTTACTTAAAAAGAGCAAGTAAATAATTCAAGAATAAGAATTCTTGACTAATAGTAATAAATTTGGTTCTTGCTGGCCAAATGGACTTATCATCAAAGCCTAGGAGAAACCATTCAGAAGATAAACATTTCTGTTAGCTGAGGACTTTCTTCAGAAACTTAAAAAACAAAATGTTTATGTAGGAATGCTACTATGTATAATTAACTCATGGTATATGTAAATATTTTTAAGTTAATTGTGTATTTACCAATCTCGGAGATGTTTTAGTAGCTATTAATAAGACCTTATGTTGTTGATGGAGTTACCATTTAGAGAACTAATCTAGGCATAATAATGGGAAGACATATGACTAAAGGAGTCAAGATTCTGGCACCTAGAGTAGTAAAAGGTATGAACAATATCCTTTACAAAATATGTCTTATCAAAGCTTATTTCCATCTGAGAGTGATAGCATTTGGCCACTTTAAGAAGGAGCTCTTTATATCATCAGTAAAACTTGATTATCGATATCTATTCACTGCAACCTCTGCCTCTCGGGTTCAAGCAATTCTCATACCTCAGCCTCTGGAGTAGCTGGGATTACAGGCACACACCACCACGTACAGCCAATTTTCGTGTTTTTCACAGAGATATGGTTTCACCATGTTGAGGCTGAACTCCTGACCTCAAGTGATCTGCCCACCTTGGCCTCCCAAGGTGTTGGGATTATAGGCGTGAGCCACCATGCCAGGCCTTCTCATCACCTCTTAAACCATAAGTCTGGAACTGTTGAATGTGCATTTCCAAATTTTAATTGAACGTGAATCAACAAATTACCACTGAGGAGCAGGGTGGGGGACTTCTAGAGGTAAACGTAGTATTACAATTAGTGATGAAAGACTGAATGAATTATTTCCCTTTAAGATTGAGAACAAGACAAGAATATCTATTCTTACTATTTTTATTCAACATGGTACTGAAATTCTAAGCCAGCACAATAATGCAAGAAAAATAATTTAAAAGGACACAGAGTGAAAAAAGATATAAAACTGTTTATATTTGCAGACATAAAATTGCACAGAATTTCCTGAGGAATCTACAAAAAATCCTAAAACTAATAAATGAGTTCAGTATGGTCACAGGATGAAAGAAGAACACACAAAAATCAGTTATATTTCTATATACTAAAAATGAAAGAGAGAAATTCAAATTAAAAACTCCAATGCTATTTATTGCTCCAAATAAATACTTAGCTCTACATCTAACAAAATATGTGCAAGATCTGTAGGCTGAATTACAAAATAATGAAAGAATCATTGAAAACCAATTGGAAGAGCTTTCTGTATACATGGATTGGAAGGCACAGCATAATAAAGATGGCAATTCTCCCCAAATTGACGTATAGGATTAGAACAATTGCTATAGAACTCCAAAAGCTTTTACTAGACATAAAAATGCTTATTTTAAGGTTTGTGTGGAAGGGCAAAGGGCTTGGAATAGCTAACACAATACTGAAAGAAATGAAAAGAATCACTCTACCCAGTATTAAGGCTTACAATATAGCCATACTAATCAGGAGATTGTGGTATTGGCAGAGGGATAGATACACAGATCAATGAAACACAATAGAGAGCCCAGAAATATACCCACACATTTGTGCCCTAGTGATTTTTCTTTAATAAAGGCACAAAAGCAATTCGATAGAGAAACCATAGCCTTTTCAACAATGCTGCTGAAGTGATTGGATATCTGTAGGCAAAAAATAAAAAAAGAATAAATAAATAAACATATAAAACATTTTCAAAATGTTTTTGAAATCTTCTAAACCTCCCACCTTACTCAAAAATTAAGTCAAATAACTCAAAATGGATCATGGACTTAAATGTGAAATGTAAAAGTTAAAATGTTTTTAGAAAAAAACCCAGAAAATTTGCAGGACTTAAAGCTAGGTGAAGAGCTTTTATATTTGGCACAAAAGCATCATGATCCATTAAAAGAAAGACAATTTGGACCTCATCAACAGAAAAACTTGAAGGAAACTGTGAAGGGGATGAAGACACCAGGTACAGATTCAAAGAAAATAATTGCAATCTACATATCCAACAAAGTCCTTGTATCTAGAATATATTAAAGAATTATCACAATACAATGGTTTAAAAAACAATTGAGGTAGAAAACGAACAAAAGACATGAAAAGACCTTTCACTTAAGAGGACATAAAGATGGCAAATAAATACATGAAAAAATCATTAACCATTAGGGAAATGCAAATTTAAACCAAATTATGATGTCACTACACATCTTTATAATGGCTAAAATGAGAAAGCTATAACACCAATACTGGCAAAGATGTGGAGAAACTAAATTACTCATACATTGCTGATGTCAACATAAAATGTTATTATTACTCTGAAAAATAGTTTGTTAGTTTCTTATAAAACTAAACCTACAATTACCATATGACTCTGCAATTAGACTCTTAAGCTTTTATCCATAAAAACCAAAACATTATCACACAAAAATCTGCACTTGAATAATAGTCAACACTTGGAAACAATACAAATGCCCTTAAATGGTGAATGAGAAAACTGCAGTATATACATACCATGGGTTGTTAGGCATCCACATAAAGGAATGAATTCTTGATATCTACAATAACCTGCACAAATTGCCAGGGAGGTTTGAGTTTAAAGTCAGTCTCAAAAGATTATATTACAGTATGATTTCATTTATATAACATTGTTGAAATAACAAAATTATAGAGATGGAGAACAAGTTAGTGATTGCAAGGGTTTAGGGATATAGAGAGGGTAGTAAGTATAGTATTAAAGAGGTAGTAAGAAGGAGCTTTGCAGTGATGAAACAGTTCTTTTGATGACAGTGGTGGTTACACAAAGCTACATACATGATAAAATTGTACAGAATTACATAGCCACATGTGTATGTGCACAGATAAGTGCATGCACATACAGAAATAAATACTCGTAAACCTTGTGAAACCTGAATAAGATTGTTGGGTTTAACAATGTCAGTTTCCTAGTTCGATAGCTCTATGAGGTATACCACTGGGGGAGACTAGGTGAAGGGTGCATAGGACCTCTCTGTACATTTTTTAAGACAAATTCTTGTAAATATGTAATTATTTCAAAATCTTAATGAAATTTTTCAAAGATTATATGCATTATTCTCCAATTCTGGTAAGTGTTGCATACCGTTTAAATCATGAAACAAATAGGTAATATAATCAAACAGCATTTGCCTTTAAAAGCTAGAGGGGTCCAAAGATGTGATAGGCTTATTGTGGTGTAAATAGTCATATAGCATACCTTGCATTGAGAAAAATTATATGAATAATCAAAAGGCAAAGAAAAGGTAAACTTCTCTGAAAGGTGAATTAGCAGATACAAGTACTTCAGCTGAAAAGAGAACGTAAGCACTCTGTTATGCTAGCTGAATTAAAACTCTATTTTAAAGTCTAGCTGTGGGATAATAAATTGTTAAATACTTTGTATACTAAGCATGGAGAGAATAAGGACTGGATTTTATTTTATTTTATTTTATTTATTATTTTTTGAGATGGAGTTTCACTCTTGCTGCCCAGGTTGGAGTGCAATGGCATAATCTTGGCTCACTGCAACCTCTGCCTCCTAGATTCAAGTGATTCTCCTGCCTCAGCCTCCCAAGTAGCTGAGATTACAGGCACGCACCATCATGCCCAGCTAATTTTGTACTTTTAGTAGAGACGGGGTTGCACCATGTTAGTCCGGCTGGTCTCGAACTCCTGACCTCAGGTGATCTGCCCACCTCGGCCTTCCAAAGTGCTGGGATTACATGCATGAGCCACCATGCCTGGCCAGGACTGATTTTCAAAACAAAACTAAAGCAAGCAGTTCAAAATGTGTTTGATAATTTTTAGGTATTAGGTAAAATGCAGTTCCACTCAACACTTGGTTTCATACATCTGATGATCTCTAAATAATATTATCTGTTTAGATATAGTGATGGTTTCTTGAGTGTGAGCCCATAGCTTTTATATATTTTTTACATGGCCTAAAAACCTTTCAACCCCAATTTAAGACCTTACTAAATAACAGATACTTTTTTCTGCAGTCTTGAATATCATCTTTAAATAGTCGTAGAAGATTGTCAGTAGTATTCTCGTTGTGCAGATTAGAGAGCTAAGGCTCAGAGGTTAGATGCCTTGCCCAGTGTCCACACAATTAACAATAAGTGGCAGATTCAGGAATAAAACTCTAGTTTTATTCTAGTCTGATTCCACAACACACTTCCTTTTTTCTTTCCTCTATTTCCTACAGAGTCTGCCTCTGGGGGCTGTGACTGAGGAGGTTGCCAGTAATACTTAGTAAGCATAACTCATGTAACCATGAATTTCAGCTTCAGGTGCAATTGGTTACACAATGTGAATATCCTGATCAGTGGCTCCATACCTATGCCATAGTAATAATGAGATACATATGCATCATGCTATTTTCTCAAAGCGTGTCATGTCATGCTATAGTCAACTGTGATATCCACATTCTGGGATTTTCTTATAGGAGCCAGCTTACTAACAACTAGTACACAATGAAACTCTTTCTCCTAGAAACAGACGTGAACCCACAGGGTCGCTTTAGGGTATGGCTTTCCTAATGTCAGTGACCTGGTTTACTATTACTCTACAGTGTTTGTAAGAAGTTAACTTTGGAAGTGGCCAAGTAAAGGACATTCTGGACTTCCTGTACATTTCTCTGCAATGGCCCTCAGATTCTATAATTATTGCGAAGTAAAAGTTACAAAACCAACTATTGTTTGGCACATAATTGAACTCAGGTCAGTTATCTGAATATGTTTTTTCATACTAAATGTGACACTAGACTATGTGTTTTAGTTTCACATAAGTGATACAGATGAGAAACACTTCCATGAGATGGAAGAGACTATTGAGAGGTTACAGTTTTGAGGGGGGACCAGGTTTCATGAAAAACTGAGATACTTGAGTTAGACCTTGAAGAGTATCATTTTTCTTAGCACATTAGTGTTAAGAAAGGCAAGAATGATTAGATAAGAGTGGGAGCAAATAAAAAGGGGAGGAAATGAGTGTGGCAGGCAGAACAGAAATGGACCGGGGATCAGCTTATGAGAAGCCGGGAGAGACAAGGAGGGCTCGGCCTGTTCCTAAATTGTCATGAGAAGTCAGTGGAGATGGGAAGGCCCCAATTCAGGACTTCTGGAGGAAAAGCTCCCCTGTTCCATATTGAAAAGATCATCCTATGGTCTTTTCTTTTTTTTAGGAAAAAGTGATAAAGTTGTAATTGTTGTTACTGCCTGGGTTCACCTCTCACCTCTACTTGTTACTAGCTGAGTGGCTTGTACAAGTTTTGACATTCCTAAACCTCAATTTCCATATCTATAAAATTATGGTAATATTATTTCCTCAAAGAATCATTGTAACCACAAATAACTTAACAAATGTTGGGATGATTGCTTTAAAAATGTTCAATTAATGGAGATGGGATTGATGATAATGATAATGATTCCTTTCTCCCCAATAACTACATTTATTTGTGATGGGAGTACAACATTTTGGAATTGAGGACCTGCCATATTAAGACACGGGTCTGCCATAAAATGTGAGATATTATTAAAATCTTGGTGTTATTGTGGTTCTCTCTCCTTTCTTGGACCAGCCATACTTTGGTTTCTTTTTCCCAGACAATACACACATTGCACTTAGTTCTTGTCCCATTTTTGACCTGCTTCATTGCTGCTAGGTAGTTTCATACACTAACACTTCCATGGATCCACAAAGATTACTGCTTTTAATTAAGACATTGGTCGGTAATTAGGACTTCTTGGTATAATCAAATCACAAACAAAATTTGACCTACTTAATAGGCTCATGGTGAGTGTATTAGTTAAGATTATTTGTTCCTGGCTATATAAATACAACCGACTGATTTAAACCAAGGGAAATGTATTGCTAGAATATTACATGGCTCCTTGGATCATAAGGAAAGTGGGGACAGAGGATAAGAAAACAGGTAGAAAGGAAATGAGGTGGACGGCAGTCCAATCCCTTGCCAAGGCTATACCAGAGTGTCAGTCCAATGAAGCCACTGCTACTCTGGTACAGATCACCGCTTGCCATCTCCTGTGCTACTATCCCTGGATGCTACTGCAGACATGTCTTCTATGACGGCCCCAGCCATTAGATGTCCCTACCCAGTCATGACAACAGAAAATAATTCTTCACTACCACTGTTTCTAAATTACTAATTCCATATTAAAATCCTAGCAGGATGTAGCCATATCCGAGCCCAAGTTTAGTGCTCAAGCACTAGCTGCAGAAAGGGCTGGCAAAGTGAGAAACTTTGGCAGCTTTTATGGTAAGAAGTAGCCTATGTCCTCCACAAGTTTCACAAGGTAGAGAATTGCCTAAACTTATGATGGAGTAAAAGGCTGGGAAGTCTAAAATTGGTAAATTTCCACCTAGAAAGGTAGAAAGGGGAGGCCTGTGGGAGGGCAGTGATTCTTAAAATCAGAGCGTATTAGTGGTTGTTCTTGTTTTTATCTATGTAATGAGTCTGCTTCTCTTGTACTTTGTTTCTTTACAATATTCCTAAGGAGTCTCATTATGACCTCAATAACACAGTTGATAAATTAGGTTTTTTCAGTTGGTTGTTCATAGCTAGATTTTCAGCTCTTACTCTGTCTCTTTTCTATCCCTAGTATTTGTATAGAATGAAATATGAGGAGCAATTGAAGCAGAAATTGATGGATGGAATTCCAAGTAGGAAGGAGCTGAGTTCAGATGCCAGCTCTGTCACTATCTAGTTGTGTGATTGGCAACATCATTTAATCTTTCTAGACCTTAGTTTTCTTCTCTGTAAGATGGGGATATTATTACCCAATTTGAAAACTGATCCAAAGTTGAAAAGATTGCTTTTAAATTAATCTGGTAGAATGCCTAGCATAAAATAAAATACTAGATAACTAAGAAATGATAACTTTTTTTGTTATTTTTGTCTTCCTCTCTTAGAGAGTCATTGGCTACAAGGACTTCAGTGTATCTGCAATGCCTACAAATGTTTTCTTTTTCTTGTTTCTCCTTCATTCCCTCCTAGTTCCATTGTTTGCTGTGATAGCTACTGAGCTTTGTTTGATTAGCTGCAGTAGTCAGACATCCAGAAAGATTGTAGTCTGCCATCCAGAAGATTTATCCTTTCTGTTGGACAAGGATGAAGCCATCCATAGCACTTGGGAGGTATTTCTTACTGGAAAAACAAAACAAAACAACAAAAAAGGAAAATAAGTAAAGATTGGGAAGGGATGTGTCTTGTAGCTCTGCTAGTGAGCAGCACATCACCAATAGAGCTGAACAAAACTAGCAATATGTTACCATTGAATCTGGTAACATTTTATCTGGAGGAATGCACTACACAAATCCTTGCACCTCCGTAATGCGCAACTACATTCCTGGAAAGCTGAATGGCAACCTGAAACTCTCTTCTCTGTTTACCCACGTAAACCTGTCCAAGGGAACTCAGGTCTCAGCAGCTTATTTTCTTATTAATAAAAGCACAGAGTGATGAAATTAACATATGTATCAACAGAAGCACAGATTGCATAAAGAGATCAGAATTCTCTCAGGATGATTCTGCCCATTAAGATAACTGCAGGGCATAATATTTCATTATGTGCATTCTAATTGAGGAAATAAAAAAAAATTCCATTTTCTCTATTTTTGATACCAGCATTTGGGAATATTGAAACAATTTAGAATAAGCTCTGACTTGTATAGACTTGAAAAGAAAATGAAATTTGTTTTTAAGCACTTACACATTGAATAGTAGCTCTTAGAAAATTTGTTAACTTGGGTCATATTTACATTCCTATTGCCAACCCAATGATTCACTACTTAGGATGAATTTATGGTCCTTTCATTACTTGCAGTTACTTGGGTCTTAAACTAAGAAAGACAGTACCTAAACATAGAAAGTGTGTGCAAATGCGCCTGTATATGAATTTTAGTTTGTAGTTGTAATGGAATTTCTAACTGAACGTGAAAACTGGAGTTCTTAGGGCACAGGATTTAATCTAACAAATAATTATCTTTCTCAATAGTACCATAAAGAGAATCCTAATTAATGTGCTAATAGCTACTCCCTGTTTACAGGGCATTATCTCAGGTCTTGAGCTGTAACAAATATACATGAAAATTAATGCTCACAGAGCAGAGAAAGAACACATTTAATTGCTAGAACTATGCCTGTGGGACATTTCAATCAGAGACAGCACAAGAAGGGAATCTTAAAAAGTTATCTCCTTGAAGTCCAAGCCTAAAATGAGCTATTCCTTATAAAATAATTTACTGTTTTGTTATCTACAGACATAACCCAGAGGTCATCCCCATTTCCTCCTGGAATTAAATAACCTTGGAATTTTACTCATTAGGGACCCTGGAGGTCACTAGTCCAATCTACATCTTAGATATGAGTCCTTGACAAATGGTTGTTTAATCACTAATTGGATCTATCCGGTGTTAGGAAGCTCACTAGCTCTTAAAGCAAACTTTCCCAGTTTAACAGTCTGACAATGAGCATGTATTGTTCTAAATTATTTTCTTGAAATGTAGCCTGATTTTTCTTTGTTCTAGCTTCTGAAGTCATTTAGAAGAAGCATAGATTTTTTATCCATAGTAGCCCTTCAGTTTTAAACTGAAATATATAAGCATGTTTCTCCCATATTGTCAAACCACATATTTCCATCTTTTTCAAATGTTACTAGTATATTCTGGTTTTCTAGAGTTAAAATATCATGGGGCCTCCACTTCCAACAATGTTGGCTTAGGTAAACTTGCTATTGAAAGCAACTAATCATTTTGGAGGGGAAAATTGAAATATTTTCCAAAATAGGTCAAAATACTAACAATATGATCAGACCAGAGGTTGAGAACCTAGAAAGGTCAGTAAAATACTTGGACAGCTTTTACCTGGGGGTCACTTGTCAATGCATAATACACAGGTTGAGACACTAGGCCATATTTCTTGTGACCCTCAAATGGATAGGGGGTCAAAATCCAGTATCTGGGACTCAACAATGGTACAGATTCTAGTAAATATCCTTTGTTTGGCTTTAAGATCTCTCATTTAAAAATAAGGGTGGACTAGAAATAAACAAATCCTAGGATGGTATAAAAGCCCTGCTTCATGTCATCTGGGTTCCCTAGAAAATCTTACGACTTTAACATATATAAAGATGATCCTGAACTGTTAGTTCCCCAAGTATCTGACTGAGGCAAATGAAAAATATCCCCTGTCAGAAAACATTATCATTTTATAATTCAAATTATTTCTACAAGTAACTTCTCAAATGCAGTCTTTAATGACTAGTTAAAAATAACTAGGCACATGAGAAGACAAGACAACAGGTGCAAAAACCTACAAAAGAAAAACAGACAACAGAAACGTAGAGATTAGAAATATTGGAATTATCCAGTCTGTCATTGATGGACATTTGGGTTGGTTCCAAGTCTTTGCTATTGTAAATAGAGGTGCAGTAAACATATGTGTGCATGTGTCTTTATAGTAGAATGATTTATAATCCTTTGGGTATATACCCAGTAATGGGATTGCTGGGTCAAATGGTATTTCTGGTTCTAGGTCCTTGAGGAATTGCCACACTGTCTTTCACAATGGTTGGACTGATGTACCCTCCCACCAACAGTGTAAAGCATTCCTATTTCTCCACAGCCTCACCAGCACTTGTTGTTTCCTGACTTTTTAATGATGGCCATTCGAACTGTTGTGAGATGGTATTGTGGTTTTGATTTGCATTTCTCTAATGACCAGTGATGATGAGCTTTTTTTTTCATATGTTTGTTGGCCACATAAATGTCTTCTCTTAAGAAGTGTCTGTTCATAACCTTCACCCACTTTTTGATGGGGTTGTATTTTTCTTGTAAATTCAGCAAACTCACACAGGAACAGAAAACCAAACACTACATGTTCTCACTCATAAGTGGGGGTTGAACAATGAGAACACATGGACAAAGGAAGGGGAACATCACAAACCAGGGCCTGTCGGGGTATGGGGGGCAAGGAAGGGGAGAGCGTTAAGACAAACTCCTAATGCACACAGGGCATAAAACCTAGATGACCGGTTGATGGGTGCAGCAAACCACTATGGCACATGTATAACTATGTAACAAACCTGCATGCTCTGCACATGTATCCCAGAACTTAAATTAAAAACCAAAAAACATAAACCAAAAAGAAATATTAGAATTATCAGACATAGATTGTAAAACCAATGTCCTTACTAAGTAAAAGCAGATAAAAGCAAAGTATAAAAATATCACGGAACTAGAAACTATAAAAAGTGATATGTACTGTATTTTAAAAAGAAACAAAAATAAATTCTGAACTGTAAAAACAGGAGAACATTAAAAGAGTTATTATAACTATATCCCTTATGTTCAAGAAGACAGAAAAAAGGATAAACATGTTAAGGCAATATGTAAAATTATAAAGACCCAAATAGAACATCTAGAGATGAAATATCCATTCTGTGACTTCTTGGTTCCTACACTCATGCCTCATGCCTGCTTAGGGATACAGAACCACAAAAAGGTATCTTAATTTAATGATTGTGCTACAACTTAAAGGATGAACCCCAGCCCTTCAGTGTTGCCTCTGAGCTAGTATCTCAGCTGTCCTTTAAGAATGCCATTTCAGGCCGGGCGCGGTGGCTCAAGCCTGTAATCCCAGCACTTTGGGAGGCCAAGACGGGCGGATCACGAGGTCAGGACATCGAGACCATCCTGGCTAACACGGGGAAACCCCGTCTCTACTAAAAAATACAAAAAACTAGCCAGGCGAGGTGGCGGGCGCCTGTAGTCCCAGCTACTTGGGAGGCTGAGGCAGGAGAATGGCGTAAACCCGGGAGGCGGAGCTTGCCGTGAGCTGAGATCCGGCCACTGCACTCCAGCCTGGGCGACAGAGTGAGACTCCGTCTCAAAAAAAAAAAAAAAAAAAAAGAATGCCATTTCAGTGCTCTATGAGACTTACTGTTACTGAGTGGTATAGTATAGGACATAAATAGTGGGCCCTATGATAGGTGTAATCCTATGACAGCCCACTCTCACATGTCCTTTTTCTGTAAAGTGGGTCACGTGGTCAGATGCTATGCTGTGAGATTTCATGCCTGTGGATTGGGCATTCTGTAAACCCTCAGATGGTGGTACTGACTGAGGCTTTGCAGGCAGGAAAGGAAAACATGTGCCTGAAGTTCTTACCTACCACTGTTAAGATGAACCACTGGCCTTTCTAGGATAGATGAGGCCTGAGGTAGTCAACTTGTCACTAAATCATCAGTTGGTCTCCTGTAGGAATTTTGAAGTATTGAAGGGTCAGCATTGGTCTCTGTTAATAACAGGTAGGATATTCAGAAACCACAGATACTGGATCTGCTTTAGTAAATAAGAGTCTATACCATTGGCTCCACACATAGACTTTGTCTCTGCTACCATGACTACTACTTTCATATTACAGTTCTAAGGTAACAACGTTAACATTAACCAGCCAAGACATTTTGTCTATTTGGTTTTTCAGTGTCTTTTCCACGTGGATGCTTTCTAGTATATGTTAATGACTTTGTGCCTGGTACTATCTGTTTGCCCATGCACTTCTAGTGCACAACTCCTTGACTTCAGTCACGTAGTGCTTTCCCTTCCAGACCTCTGATCATTTATTCAGGCCATTGACTGCTGACCGGAAATCACTATGTATTTTCACTGTGGGCCACTTCTTAACCAGGTGCACTGTTAACAGGTCTGTCCATCAGAGAGATTTTTATCTCTACGGTCTTTCAAGACCACCCATGAGTAGGACTTTAATGCAGCCACTTCCATTTTTAGTTTATGTCCACTCATTAAGCCAACCAATTATAAGCTAAGCTTGGGCTTTTTCTTCCTTGTCCTTTAATGAATCAAATAGGATTACAACCCCCAACCAAATCAGCCAAAGGTATGAGTTGGGGAAGGGATATTTGTGTTTCCGTGTCAGGTGATATGGGTTCTGTGTATCTGTTAATTTTGCTCTGTCATGTCCTCTGGTCCTCCTTGGGTTCAATCCCATGCTTATATTTCTGTCTTATGGAAGTCTGCACTAGGACCATCTCATTTTGTGATTTGGTGGGTCTGACAGAACCTAGCTCATGATGGACAGTTTTAGACCCATGGACACTTGGTGCTCCATGATCAAGTATTTCATCTCTATGCTAGCATTAAACTAGCACACTAAAAATTGTTCTTCGAAAGGCATGTCATTTTATGACTTGCTGCAGAATCTTATAATCATATAATTCTATGACTTGCTGCAGAATCTTAATGTCCTTCTTGGGTGGTATGCCGTCTGTATCTTCTCATGGCAATGCAGCTTTTTTTTGGGTCTGTGGCTTCACACAGTTTATTCATCCCAGCATGTCCATGTCCCTCAACTTCTTTATTGTTTTCTTCACTATCTGACAGTGCAACTCAGTTGTCTCCACTTCACTTAGCATTGCTTTTTCCAGGCTTCTAATCGCCACTTTAACACTAAGTTTGCTTGATCTGCTGGAATTCCTGCCCCAGGGGATGACCTGAGAAAGTGCCTTTTCAAGTCGATGAATTCTTGCTTGTTCCGTCTTATATTCTGACTCTGCTGATCAAGCACCCTCAAAATCCAATCCCAGGAACCCTCACCTGGTTCCTTCCAGTACATGCTATCTAATTCTTACACCTACTTCGGCATACAGCCTTTTCCTTCCTTATCATGTCTAATATATCCAGCTCAATTATGCTGGGATTTAACCGAATTATTGGACTGGCTGTCAGAAAAGCAGATGGAGGTAGCACCTAAGGTGAACATTTATTGCTTTGCGTGGAGGGGGCTTCTGTAATATCTTCTAATGGAGGAGTAATGCTAGTTCTTATCCGAGAAAAGCCCTCTGCCAGGCTTATGGGTCTAGGGTATTCTACACAGCCAGCTTCTTTGGAGGCATCCCCTCTCACATCCCCATCCTTTCTGGGTTCCAGGCTTTCCCATGCAAGACCCTAACAGATTCATCTTCACTGAGAATTCAAATGTCTTTTTTTGTGACTCTGTCAGATTATCAGTCTGCTGCTTACCTCTGGTCTTCTGTGAGAGATAGAATCATTCTTCTAGGCTCTAAAGAGGCTCTCTTGTTAGAGATTAATTGTTTACAGTGGCCTTCAGTTTCTCATTATCTCTCTACATAGAGACAGTACAACATTGCAATAACCAGCCAACTCTATTGTTATCGTAGGCATTGCCTACATGTTGCCCATTGCCCCGCATTGCCCCCATCTCTTTCAGATGCTTGCAACATCTCACCTGCAAAATCATGGAAAAAGGAATGACTGCTGCATTAGGATGTTTCCTTGGTGACCACCAGTGAAATCTTCAGCATCTGAGTTGTCTGCTTGTGCCAGAGACTACTCTACCCTGTTCAGGATGATGTCCTTCTCACTCTTTGGACATTGAACGGCCTTAGCATGAAGGTAGAAGATGATCCAGGGGAGCACCAGGTGGGGCCATCAGCCAGTGAAGCTCTTTGCAGCACAAGAGCTGACTAGTGCATTTCCATGGCTGCTGTATAAGATAATATGAAATTGTTTAAATATGTCCTATTCTTATTACCATTGCCACAGGATATAATCTGTCCTAGTCCGATTTACAGCTTGCAGATATTCTTTAATCATCTCTTTATCTACAATGAACTTTAAATCCTTTTACATTTTTTAACATATTTCAGAATGGAGAGCATTCTCTTTGAAGAAAAAAAAATGTTGTTTTTGTCTTTTTATTCATTCACCTCTTATATTCCCTCTCCTTTACCTGTATTTATTCCAGATAGTGGTGGTTGCAGCTATGACATTGTGGCATTGTGGTTATTGTTCTCTCTGTCTCTCTCTTTTGAGAGAGAGAGACAGAGAGAAACTTTTTTTTTTTATTATTATTATTAAAACAATGGGTCTGAGGATTGAGGGAAAAGAAGAAAAAGTTGACAGTATAATTTGGCTGTCATCTTAAATCTTCTTTTTGAAGAACTCTTCTTCTTCTTCTTTTTTTTCTTTCTTGAGATGTTTGAAATGGAGTTTCACTCTTGTTGCCCAGGCTGGAGTGCAATGGCGTGATCTAGGCTCACTGCAACCTCTGACTCCCTGGTTCAAGCGATTCTCCTGCCTCAGCCTCCAGAGTAGCTGGGATTACAGGCATAAACCACCATGCCCGGCTAATTTTGTATTTTTAGTAGAGATGGGGTATCTCCATGTTGGTCAGGCTGGTCGAGGAACTCTTCTTAATACTCACACAAGCTAACAGGACTATCATAATGTCAGTGTCAATATAAAACAAGAGAAATTTCACTCAGTGGCCAATCTACTATTCAATCCTAAGAGGTAACAGGAATTGGAACAGCCAGAAAAGACCAGAAAACATTTGGGTTGGGAGCGCAGACTAAAGCCTTGAAGGTTTTAGGTGATAAATATTTCCATCAAAAGAAACACTTAACTTCATAAAAGCATGCCACAAATTATTATTCACTATGGGTGGCAAGATTCAAAAGCATGGGAGCAATTACATTTTCCTCAGAGTGTATTTGTATGTATAACTTGATACAGGAAGCCAGAAAAGTAGATACTTCTGAATTCTAAAAATTTTAGAATATCAGAAATATATCAGTCTGATATAGCCTATGTTATGACATTTCACATTTTAGCTTCAATTAACCTTTGTTTCACTTCTATAAAATTGCTTATTTCAAAGTTCAAGGGCTTTTCAACTTCACTTTCAGATATCAATTGCTTAAGGCCATTTATTAGTTTGTTTGGATAATTGCTGTGTGGTGGGGCTAGTTGAACTACTTGATAGGCAGATATTTCTATGTCAGTTTCTTTAAGAACACTGACCACTTTAAAATTTCAAATTTAATACTTTGAAAGAAGAGAAAAGTAGAATCAGGACCCATGGCTGCTGATGTGCCATTTAACAAAATTTCTTGAAAGATGTTAGCTAATTCATGAGTGATGCTTTTGGACTCCTGAAATGTTCTCATATTCCACTGAGACTATCATCCTTTCTCATAATGCCTTACATGACTCTTCCCTGGTCCAACTAACTGGTTTTAGAGTACATTAACCCACTTTTAAAAATTAAACCCACGAGAAAAGTACAGCTTGCCTCAATTCCTCATGTCACCCAAGAGGACAAAAGGGTAGATTGGGTGAGGAATCCTCCCAACAAAACACATGAAGCCTGGGCCAAATGGAAGATAAAAATAGCTACAACCAATGCCAAGAGATTATCATAATACGTTTGCACAGCTTGTGAGCTAAATCCTTAGTGGGCAGGATCCATGTTGTATGCTTGTCTTACACAACTTCTGGTTGATTCAGAATTGTTTTTAATGTGAGCCATGAATCTTGGTGAGTATTTTTAGAAGCATTTCTATCAGTTCTAACAAGACCAAAGTCACCTATTCAACCCACTTAGAGGCAGCAGAAAGTTTTTGCCCTTTGCCGTGGGGCTTACCCTAAGATCTAGTGTCTCCACAAAGTGTATTCTCAGACACAAAGGGAACTAGAGGAAATAGCAGGCATTTCTCAGTGTGAGTCGTACCTACATGGAGCACTTTTTATTTGTAGTACATCATTTGCATTATCTTCTTAAAGAGCAGCAAAATGCAATGACATGGCATGTTTCTGCCTCAGGTAATATGTATTTTTTTAAAATAAGATGAGTCAGCTGGGTGTGGTGGCTCACACCTGTAATCCCAGCACTTTGGGAGGCCAAGGCAGGTGAATCGAGGTCAGGAGTTCGAGACCAGCCTGGCCAACATGGTGAAGCCCCGTCTCTACTAAATATACAAAAATTAGCCTGGTGTGGTGCTGCGTGTAATCCCAGCTACTCTGGAGGCTGAGGGAGGAGAACTGCTTGAACCCAGGAGGTGGAGGTTGCTGTGAGCTGAGATTGTGCCACTGCCTCCCAGCCTGGGGGACAGAGTGAGACCCTGTCTTGGAAAAAAAATAAAAAAGAAAAAGAAAAAGAAAAAATAAGATGAGTCAATTTCCATATGATAGTGACTTTATTTACATTAGGTCCCTGTTAGATGATCTGGCTATTTAATTTTTTATTGATACATCGGAGTTGTATATATTTTTAGGATACTTTTTGGTATTTTGATACGTATATACAATGTTTAATGGTCAAATCAGGGTAATTGGGATATCCGTCACCTCAAACATATATCCTTTGAATTGGGAACATTACAATTCTTCTCTTCTAGCTATTTTGAAATATACAGTAAATTATTGTTAACTATAATTTCCCTACACTGTTAGAATACTAGAACTTCTGAGTAATCTTTGCTTTCATATAACTAAGAGTTAATATATTTTTTATAGAAATACAAACTTATTTTAAAAGGTGAAGAAAAATTATTCTCTTGGACTAAACAAGTCAGAGGGCCAGCAGTGAATTTATCCAGGCAGTAGGGAGATCAGGAGGATTAGCATAATATGCTAATAAGGGATGCTCCACTTCCTTGGTCTTGGAGACTTGTTGCTAAGCAATACCCACTACAGCAGTGTAAAAGATATGAAAACATAATTCAGTTATAGAAACAATAAAAGCCCTTACATTTTCAAAGGAGGTTGCAATAATACATAATTTCAGACCAAAACCACTCTGGAGCTCACATGAGGGTTGCAGAGCAGTAGCAAATTATTCAGATTTATGAAGGGGTTGTGTGAGATTAGCAAAAACTTGATGGAAAATTGGGTTAAGCCTCACTGCCATTCATCACTCCTCTACAGCAGGACAATAACCATAAGCACAATGACATTACAAGGAACCAAAAGTACACAAGAGATTTATTTCACCAATATGATGCTATTAGATCAAAACTAGATTTAAAGTTCCTAGTTTGAAGGTAGGATATTTCATTCACTTAAAATTGTTTCTAAAGTTAACAGGCATTTTCTACTAAAAGAACAATATTAAAGACCAAATAATTTCAAAATTTCAACTTTACATACATAAATATATCTCTCTTAAGCAATAAATATTTTGGGCACATAACCTAAAATATTAGAATTCTATCTGAGTTAATTTTTAGGACTAGTTTTTTTTTATTATTAAGTGTACTTGGTTTGGATAGTAAGTAATTTGGCGGCTGAACTGTGAATTCCTTTTAATGCATTTATAATATCATAAATTACAACCAAGAGTGGTAAGTTTTTAAAGAGGGATTAGTCCCTGAAGGAGGATATATTGGCATTTCTAGTCATGCAGGTTTATTTTAATTGTGTTGAGAAAATATGAGGTATATTTGGGAGGCCGAGACGGGTGGATCACGAGGTCAGGAGATCGAGACCATCCTGGCTAACACAGTGAAACCCCGTCTCTACTAAAAAATACAAAAAACAACCCGGCCAAGGGGCCGGCGCCTGTAGTCCCAGCTACTCGGGAGGCTGAGGCAGGAGAATGGCGTAAACCCGGGAGGCGGAGCTTGCAGTGAGCTGAGATCCAGCCACTGCACTCCAGCCTGGGTGATAGAGCGAGACTCCGTCTCAAAAAAAAAAAAAAAAAAGAAAAAAAAAAGAAAATACGAGGTTTATTGTCATCACAAAGGCATTCTCTCTTGATTCTGTTGCTCAGATTCAAACATGACCCTTTATGAGACAACTGAATTTTAAAGTCCTTACTACATGAGAAAGATCCATTTATAATTTTATATATGTTTTACATGTTGCCTGTAAATTCATCCCTCTGTGTAAGACTGGCCCTTGTTAGGGTTATTGACTGTTTCAGATATCTGGGGCAGCAGGGAACTACCATCCAAACTATTCTAGAAATGTTTGATGAGCATCTTAACTCTATTAAGCAATAATTTGATGAAGTAACAGGTGTGTTTTTGTACTTCTACCCATGTGCATCCCCATTCATGCCCAAAGACATGACATTGCCATTCCGTTTGTCTCAGGGGAGAGCTGTCCGGATTAGACACTTCTAGTACCTATAATAAAATGTATGAGTTCACTTGAAAGGAATATTTAGGAGGATTAGTAGATCAGCCAGCACTCTACCCATCACCCAAGCTAGGTAGAGCCCTCCAAGCTGGAGGAACTGCAGGAGAGTTCAAAGAAGAGGCAGAGGTTCACACTGAAGTTTGTTCTCACAGACTAGAGACAGTTCTGGTTGAAGGAGATTCATTTAAAAATGCATACAAGTTGGGGACCTGAAAGTGGTGGGGACTTGGGTCTCGCCAGGCTCACCGGATCTCTGGTAAAAAGTAACCTCATTGAATATCTCTCATAAATGGCTGCCATGTGTCTTTAGGAGAAGAATGAGGCTTTTTACTGATGTATCTGAGTCCTCTGCCTCAGAAAGACATGGGCATGCAGTGAAATCTTTCCTGTGCTCCTGGGAAGGGTACAGAAGGGCTGAAGGAGAGGCAGCAGCTCTGAGGAATCCCACGGTAGGATCAAAAAGAGAGCAGAGTGGTATACATGATCTCATGACCTGAAGTTGTGGTGAGACGTGGGAGGGTAGGGGCCATGACTGAAATCCATCCGGGATATCTGTGCTCCTCAGTGGGGAGCCATAGTGCCTGCCCAAGCATTAAAGAGAACTAACACCTCTGCAGCTGAAGGAGGCAGTATTGTCCTATTTTGAGCATTTTCAACTTTGTAGTCTATACACAGGGAAATAAGTTACTTTTTCTTCAGTGACTACTCCAGCTTTGCCAGGCCAATTAGCACTTCCTCAAAGGCAGAGCCTTTAAATGACATGTTGAGAACTTTGTATAACTTCCCGGTCAAGCAATTCTAAACTTTTAATTTCATATTCTATTCCAGGCTGCTTCTCTACCCCAGCCCCCATCACCTATGCAAATCTTGTCCTAAGGGAGGGGAATGCGATCTGCTTTCTTACTCCTCCTGCCAACCCAGGATTTTAAAGTAGAAAGGGAGCACTGTTTAGGCTAAGACCATCTATCTCCTTTTTGAATTCCCTTTCTTCTTTCATTTTCCTTCATTTCTTTCTTTCCTCTTTTCTCTCTTCCTTTCTTTTCTCCTCGTTTTCTTTTCTTCCTCCTTTCCTTCTTCAGTTCCTCCTCCCCTTTCCTTCATTCTTTCCTTTTTTCCCTTTTTTTCATTCATTTTCTTCCTTCTCTTTTGCTTCTTTCCTTATATTTTCTTCCCTCCTCCATCTTTTCTTTCTTCCAATAACCTTTTTATTGTTAAATATAACAAAAGTCATCTTAAGTCCTGCTTTGCAAGGGCAGTCCTGGGTTATGCCTGCTGTTTCAAGCTGTGCCCCACCCATTTTTACTATCAAAGGTACATGAGATTGAATGGCTCATTACACAGTCATGCTAAGTGTAATAGCATGTGAACCAAATGTATATTATTCCAAGATAACATTTATGTAGCTTCCATAGGCCCAGAAATAGCATGCTGCCAGTATTCAGGAAACTTTCTTCAATTCCTCTCCAAATCACTACCAAAGGTAACCACTATTCTTACTTGCAACACTATGCTAGGTTTTAAAAATTTTATAAAACTATTCTTTTGTGAGATTCATTAATGTTGCTGAGTGCAGCTAGAATTTGTTTTTGTTTTGGTATAATATTCCATTAAAAAATTCATTCTACTCTTAAAGGTAGTTGGACAGTTTCTAGTTTTAGAGTATTATGAATAATGCTGATAGTGTAGCAGGATGAGCCGCAGACAAAACTCCTCAGAAACCGAAATAAGGAAGGGGTTTATTCGGCTGGGGGCATCCGCAAGACTTCTGTCTTAAGAGCCGAGCTCCGCGAGCAAGCAATTCCTGTCACTTTTAAGGGCTCACAACTCTAAGGGGGTGCATGTGAGAGGGTCGTGATTGATTGAGCAAGCAGGGGGTACGTGACTGGGGGCTGCATGCACTGGTAATTAGATTGGAACAAAACAAAATAGGGATTTTTCACAGTGCATTTCTATACAATGTCTGTAATCTACAGATAACAGAACCAATTAGGTCAGGGGTCGATCTTTAACTACCAGGCCCAGGGTGCACCGCCGGGCTGTCTGCCTGTGGATTTCATTTCTACCTTTTAGTTTTTACTTCTTTCTTTGGAGGCAGAAATTGGGCAAGAGACAATATGCGGGGTGGTCTCCTCCCTTATTAGAAACATTTATATACATATCTTTTGGTATATACATTTCTTTTAGGTAAAAACCAAAGACAGGAGATACTCCAATAGAGTATGGACATATCTAGAATTGAATGTTAAACTGTTTTCCAAAGTGCATGCTGGTATATAATAATATGGCTGATTTTTTTTGTATGGATATAGTTTTATTTCCCAAAATAACCCTTTGTAAATTTTAAAATCTACAGATGAGAAAACAGACTTAGAAATGTTACATTTCATGTTGTAGGTCAGACAGCTAATAGGTAGTGGAGCCAGGTGTTGTGCTAACTATTCTATTATAAAGGACTCATACTTAACTTTAGGGTTTAATAACTCTCATATACTGAAAATACTGCTAGTTGCCACTCCTCCACATATTCTCCCTGTCTTTCTAAGCAGCAGAATCCCAGTTTTCTCCAGGAAGCAAAGACTGTGTTTTCCAGTCTCATGCAACTAAGGGTGTTCAATTAGATATAAGCAAAAAGTTTAGGTGAGAAAACTGGGAAGGGCAATTAAAAGGACTGACTCTTTTAGGAGTCACATTCTTTTGTCCTTTTTCTACTTCCTTCTTCTTCCTGCCCCAAACCTAGAGGCAATGGTTGCAGTTTCAGCAGCCATTTTGGACTATGAGGAGGCCCTTGAAGATGGATTTGTCTATTTCTCCTTTCAGTTCTATCAGCTTTGCTTCATGTATTTTGAAGCTATTTTACAAGATAATCATATGGGATTGTTATGTCCTCTTGGTGAATTTACACCCCTTATCATGGTGAAATGAACCTTTATGCCTGATGTATTAGTTTCCTAAGACTGCGGTAACAAATTACCATAAACTGGGTGGCTTTAAACAACAAATTTATTTTCTCACAGGTCTAGAGGTTAGAAGTCAGCAAACAAAGTGTTGGCAGGGTCCCTTTCCCTTTCAAGGCTGAAGATAAGAATTATTCCATGCCTCTTCTGTCTTCTGGTTGTTCCCAGCAATACTTGGTGTTCTTTTGTTCTTTATCTTATGACAGCATAACTGCAATCTCTGCCTCTGTATTCACATGGAATTTTCCTTTTGCCTCTGTCCATATTCCCCTCTTCTTATAAGAACACCAGTCAAATTGATTTTAGGGCTCTTCCTAATTCAGTATGACTTCATCTTAAGTTGAGTAAATCTGTAAATCTGCAAAGACCCTATTTCCAAGTGGGTGTAAGTTTTGGATGAGTATTAATTTTTTTTTTTTTTTTTTTTGAGGCAGAGTCTTGCTCTGTCACCAGACTGGAGTGCAGTGGTGCGATCTTGGCTCACTGCAACCTCCGCCTCCTGGGTTCAAGCGATTCTCCTGCCTCAGCCTCCCGAGTAGCTGGGATTACAGGCATGAGCCACCACGCCCAGCTAATTTTTGTATTTTTAGTAGAGATGGGGTTTCACCATGCTGACCAGTATGGTCTCAATCTCTTGACCTTGTGATCTGCCCGCTTTGGCCTCCCAAAGTGCTGGGATTACAGGCATGAACCACCATGCCCAGTGGGTGAGCATTAATTTTTAAGAGACGTTACTCAACCCAGTACATCTGGTAATATCCTTTGACTGAAACTCATTTTCTCTTATGTTAATATAGCCAATCTAGTTTTATTTTTACTTGTGTTCATATGGGATATCTTTTTCCATTCTTTTACTTTTAACCTATATTTGTTTTTATATTTAAATAATCTTTCTTATAGACATTGTATAGTTGAATCTTGCTTTTTTAAAAATCCAAGTAGATAGTTTCTGTTTTATTTAATTAGAGTATTTGGACTGTTCACATTTAATGTAATTTCTAATATGGTTAGATTTAAATTTATCATCTTTCTAGTCGTATTCTATTTGTATTCCATCTTTTCTCTGTTCTCCCTTTCTCATTTCTCCTGCCTCTATTGTTTACATTTTTGACTCCATTTTAATTCTTTTCTCGACTTATTAACTATAACTCTTTATTATTTTGTTGGTTGTTCTGTTGTTTATGGTATACTTATTTATTAAATTTTTTTTTTTGTTAGATGGAGTCTCACTCTGTTGCCCAGGCTGGAGTGCAGTGGCATGATCTCAGCTTACTGTAACCTCTACCTCCTGGGATCCAGCAATCCCCCTTCCTCACCCTCCCAAGTAGCTGGGATTAGAGGTGTGTACTACCACACCTGGCTAATTTTTGTATTTTTAATACAGATGGGGTTTCACCATATTGGCTAGGCTGGTCTCAAACTCCTGACTTCAAGTGATCCAACCACCTCAACCTCCCAAATATGGTATATATTTTAAACTTATTACAGTCTATATTAAAGTGGTATTTTATTCACATATACAAACACTTCAAGCTGGCATACTTTCTTTACTTTCTCCTTCTTCCTACCTCTGCCCCTGACCTTCCTGCTATTGAATTTTGTATATCTTACTTATACCTATGTAATAGGCCCCAGAATAAATTGTTAATTTCGTTTGAACATTAAGTTATCACTTAAAGAGATTTAAAACAGTAAGACAGGCATATTTACCATTTTACCCACGTGCTTACCATTTCTAATGTTCTGTGTAAATAAATATTTCTAGTTGGTTTCATTTTCCTTCTACCTGAAAGACTTGCTTAATCATTTCTTACAGTATAGGCTTATTGATGATAAATCATTTCAATTTATTTTTGTATGAGAAAATATTTATTTCATTTAGGTTTTTAAAGGATATTTTCCGTGGATATAGAATTCTATATTTTTATATCAATAGTTTAAAGATGTTACTCTTCCATCTGCTCATTTGCATTATTTCTTATGGGAAATAGTAGAATACACTTATCTTTGTTCCCCTCTATGTAAAGTATGTTTCTATCTGGCTGCTTTTAAGATTTCCTCTTTATTACTGTTTTTGAGCATTTTGACAGTGATGCATCTAGAAGAATTTCTTCAGCTTAGGCTTTCTTCAGTTTTTGAGTTGGTTGACCCTTTCAGAGGTCAACAGTTTAGAGTTGTTTCTGCATGTTTCTCTGTGGGTTTATAGTACTCATCAAATTTGAAAAATGTTTGGCCATTATTGCTTCAAATAATTTTTCTTTTCCCCTCATCTCTCTCCTTTCTCTCTGAGACTCCTATTACCTCAAAACCTACCTGAATTGTTCCACAGCTTACTGATGCTAGACTTATTTTTTAAATTCTGTTTTTTTCTGTAATGTTTAATCTGCCATTAATCTCCAGTGTATTTTTCACTTTTTATATTTTAGTTTTCATGTGTAGAAATTCAGTGTGGATCTTTTGTATATTTTTCATGATTCTCTTTTTTTTTTTAGTATATTTAATGCAACTATAATAACTTATTTAATGTTACCTGTCAATTCTAACATTTATGTCAATTTTGTCTGCTTCTATTGATTGATTTTTCTTATCTTCATGAGTTATATTTTTCTGCTTATTTGCATGCCTGGTAATTTTTCTTTCCAGACATTATATATTTTACCTTGTTGGGTGCCAAATATTTTGTATTCTTATAAATAATCTTGAGATTTGTTATGGAATGCAGTTTAGGTACTTAGAAACAATTTGATCCTGTATTAATCATTCTTAGATTTGTTAGGTCGGAAAGAAGCAATGCTCAGTCAAGGCCTACCACAAAAGCAATGCCTTTCTGTGTGCTCTGCCCAGTACTTTGTGAATCATAAACTTTTACGGTCTTGCTGGTAGTAATTGGCCCATTTCCAGTCCTCTGTGAATTCTAGACTCTATTACCTCTAATTATTTTGTGTTCTTTCTCCAGCCTTAGGCGTATTCCTCACATACAGGTGCTGATCAATAATCAGGTAAATACTTAAAGCGTTTCTGTACAGATCTCTGTAGTTACCTCTTTGTGTAGCTCTCTCCTTTCCAGTCAATCCTGCAATACTGTCTGTCTTATTCTACTCAGATATCATCTCTGTATTAGTATTCAGGGGGTTGGCTGGGTACCTCCTGAAGTTTCATTTTCCTTTACTATGGCCTGGAAACTCTCCGACGGCAGTAAGTCAGAGAAATTGTATGACTCGGTTCATTAATTCCTGTTTCTCAGGGGTCATTCTTTCATTGCATGATGTTCAGTGTCTTGAAAACTGTTGTTCTATATATTTTATCCTGTTTATTTATGTCAGGCGGGAGAGGAAATTCAGTGCCTGCTACTCCATCTTGGCAAGAAGTAAAATTCATTTTGATATATTTAAAATATTGACATCACATCTAGCAATCTTTTTCTTTTTTTTTTTTTTTGAGAGGGAGTCTCACTCTGTAGCCCAGGCTGGAGTGCAGTGGCCGGATCTCAGCTCACTGCAAGCTCCGCCCCCCGGGTTTACGCCATTCTCCTGCCTCAGCCTCCCGAGTAGCTGGGACCACAGGCACCCGCCACCTCGCCCGGCTAGTTTTTTGTATTTTTCAGTAGCGACGGGGTTTCACCGTGTTAGCCAGGATGGTCTCGATCTCCTGACCTCGTGATCCGCCCGTCTCGGCCTCCCAAAGTGCTGGGATTATAGGCTTGAGCCACCGCGCCCGGCCTACATCTAGCAATCTTGTTAGACTCACTAATTATAACATTTTAGATGGATTCTGTAGCATTTTAAACATATACAATCACATCATTCACAAATATACACAGTTCTATTTCTTTCTTTTTCCTTTGTCAAGGACCCACCCCCTCCTACTTCACAGAGAAAATACAGTCCCCAAGGCAGGGTATCAGGGTGATGCTGGCCTTATAAAATGTGTTTGGAAGCATTTTTTCTAGCTCTATTTTTGGAAGAGTTTAAGATGTGTTGGTAATAATTCTTTGAATATTTGAGAGAAGTCAGCCATGAAGCAATCTGATCTGGATTTTCTTTTATTGGAAGGCTTTAATTACTTTCTCAGCCTTTTTATTTGTTTTTAGTCTTTTCAGGCTTTCCATTTTTTCATGATTCAATAATGGTAGGTTGTATTTTTCTACAAATTTATCCATTTTCTCTAGGTTATTTAATTCATGACATGTAATTGTTCACAACAATCCATTATGAACCTTTTTCTTTCTGAGGCATCTTTTGTAATGTCTCCACTTTCATTTGTAATTTTACTTATTTGAGCTTTCTCTGTTTTTATTTTAGTTACTCTAAGTAAGAGTTTGTTGATTTTGTCCATTTTTTTCCAAGTGTCAACTTTTGGTTTTATTGATTTTTTTTTGTTCTCTATTTGATTTATTTCTGTTGTGATCTTTATTTTGTCCTTCCTTCTGCTAACATTGGGTTTAGTTTGATCTTCTTTTTTTCTAGCTCCTTAAGACATAATGTTAGGCTACTTATTTGGACTATTTCTTTTTTTTTTAAATGGAGGCATTTATTGCTATAAGCCCTTCCCTTAGACCTGTATTGATGCATCCCATAAGTTTTCATATATTGGATTTTCATTGTCATTTATCTCAGATTTTAAATTTTTCCTTTTGATTTCTTCCTTGAACGATTGGTTGTTCCAGGAGCATGTTGTTTAATTTCCACATATTTGTAAATTTTCTGAGATTATTCCTGTTATTGATTTCTAGTTTCACACCATTGTCCTGAGAAATACTACTAGATATTATTTCAGTCTTCTTGAATTTGTTAAGACTTGTTTTGTGGCCTAATGCATGGTCTATCCCGGAAAATGTTCCATGTGTACTGGAGAAGAGTGCATGCTCTGCTGTTGCTCAATTAAAAATTCTATGTATGTCTGTTAGGTCCATTTGATCTAAAGTGCATTTTAGGTCCAGTATTTTCTTGTTAATTTACTATCTTGCTAATCTATTAATTGTTGAACATGGGATAAGGAAGTCTCCCCTGTTATTATATTGTTCTCTATTTCTTTTTTACGTTCATTAATATTTGCTTTATAAATTTAGGTGCTCCAATGTTGGGTGCATATATATTTACAATTGTTATGTCCTCTTGATGAGTTGACCTTTTTATCATTACAAAATAAACTTCTTTGTCTCTTATAACAGTTTTTGACTTGAGGTCTAAGTTTATCTGATGTAAGTGTAGCTACCCCTGCTCTCTTTTGTAGGGTACTGTTTTCCATTCTTTCGTATTTTAGCCTATGTCTGCTCTTCAAGCTAAAGTGGGTCTCTTCTAGGTAGCATATAGTTAGGTCTTTTATAATCCATTTAGCCACTCCATGTTTTTTGATTGGAGAGTTTCATCTATTTACATTCAATAATTTACTACTGCCATTTTGTTAATTGTTTTCTGGTTGTTTTGTAGATCCTTTTTTCATCTCTCATTGTCTACTGTTGTGCTTTGGTTATTTTTTGCAGTGCTAAGTTTTTATTCCTTTCTATCATTTATCTGCTGTCATTTCGTTTTGTTTTCTGTTTGGTTTTGGCTTTGTGGTTATCATGGGGCTTACATAAAACATCTTAGAGCTATTTCAAGCTGTTAGCTAGTTAGCATCAATCACATCACATTCTCTAAACTTTGTTACCTCCTGTTATTTATATTTTTATTTTCAACATTTACTTTTTTATGTTGTATATTTCTTACCAACTTACTGCAGCTATAGTTACTTTTGACCATTTTGACTTTTAAACTTCATACTAGACATTCGAAAGATTTGCACACCACCGTTAGAATAATAAAGTATTCCACATTTGATTATGAATTTACCTCTATCAGTGAGTTTTATACTTTCATGTTTTTATCATAGTAATTATCATTTTTTTTTCCAATTAAAGCACTCCCTTAAGCATTTGTTCTAAGGCATGTGTAGTGGTGATGGATTCCCTCAGCTTTTGCTTCTCTGTAAAATACTTTCTCTTTCACTTCTGAAAAACAGATTTGGTGGGTATAGTATTTTTGCCTGGCAGTTCTTTTTTTTTAGTTTGAGCACTTTAAATATATCATTACCTTTTCTCCTGGCTCGCAAGGTTTCAGCTGAGACATCCAGTGATAGTCTAATGGGGATTTCATTGTATGTCTCTTGACATTTTTCTTTTTCTGATTTTAAAATTCTCTGTCTTTGACTTTTTTATTGTAATATGCCTAAATGAGGAGCTCTTTGGGTTGAACGTGCTTGGGACATTTGAGCTTCGTGGATCTGCTTGTTTGTATATCTCCCAAAATTGAGGAAGTTTTCAGCAATTATTTAATTAACTAAGCTTTCTGTACATTTCTCTGTCTCTTCTCCATCTGAAACTCTTACAATGTTAAATTTTATTCACTCAATGTTGTCTAATCATTTTCGTAGGTTTCCTTTCTTTCTCTTCTTGAGTTTGCTGTTGAAGCTCTCATTTGTATTTTTTATTTTATTCATTGATATCTTCAGCTTTGACTTTTGTCTGGTTATTTTTTGTGACATATTATCTCTTGATTGAATTTCTCATTCAGATAGTGAATTATTTTCTTGATTTCATTGAATTATCTACCTGTATTCTCCTGTATCTTGCTGAGCTTCCTTGAGATCATTATTTTAAGTTCCTTTTCAGGTAATTCATAAGTTTCCATTTATTTGGTGTCGGTTACTTGCAAATTATTGTGTTCTTTTAGTGGCGTCATGTTTCCTTCCTTTTTCTTCTTTATTATGATCCTGTGTTGATGTCTGCACATCTGATAGAGCAGTTGACTCTTCAGTTATGCATTTCTGGCTTTCATAGGGAAAGACTTTTATGTGCAAATGAGTTGGAACTAAGATGTCAGTTGGACAGAGTGTGTTGGCTCTGGGTTCAGGTGGGTATGATATAGTCTACACACATGTTCTTCAGTTGTGATCAATGTCAGTGATGACAGCAGGCACCTCAGTGTTCTGGGCTTCAGACGAATGTGGCAAGGGTGGTTGCAGGGTTGGTTGTTAGGGTTCATAGTGGCAAACTTTTTAGGAGTGTTTTATTTTCTTCCCTCATAGTGGGAGACTTAGCTGATGGGGTCTTCATTGGTGTTGCATCTGACATGGGCCACAGGCAGCTCAGAAGCACTATGTTCTAGGGTACAGGTGCTCAGAGTGACTGTGGAGCTGGTATGCTGGACTCAGTGTTCTGTTGAACTATTGTAGCACCTTTGATATGAATGAAGGTTTATTCTCTGAGGCACAGTGGATGCAGCTCTCCCACCAAGCTGAGGACTGTGACTCTAAAGGCACTCTCCAGTAGCTCAGCCCCAGGGGGCAGAGATGTAACTGTGACTCTGATCCTCAAGCACTCGCACAACTCCAGGAAAGGAGTAGTGTTTCACAGGTTCAGGCCTCAGGAAGACTGCAATCCAGGTCCTGGAGTCAGCAGAGCTCAGTGGCAACTTGGGCACAAGAAAAAGGAGATATTGCATAGTGGTGACTGGACCCTGAAGCAGTGGGACACAATAGTGGCCCAAGCTCTGTACATCCTGTTGCAGCAGCAGCAAGGACCCAGGAATGGTAGGAAAGCTGTGGCTTGGGCCCTAGGTGATACAGAACACTGTAAGGATGGCACCATTCCCCAAGGAGATAGGATATCTTAGCAACTCAAACTCTGGAAAGCTGGTTCTGATCTAGGGAGGTGAGGCACTGTGGATCTTTGGCCCAGAGGGTGAAGAAGTAGAGCTCAGGAAGGCTGTATTTCCTTGGTGGGGCAGGGTGCTATGTCAGCTCAAGTACAAGGAAGGCATGGCTGTTGTACTGGACTGATGCTCCAATTCTGGGAGAGGAAGAATCAGGTGGAGCTCTGGGTTGGTTCAGGTTCTAGAGGATAAGGTTGCTATGCAGGCTTGGGTGTGGTTTCTCTCTTGCACACATGATCCTGGTACCCAGGGAGAGCAGAGTGCCACACTGGCTTGGACGCCAAGGTTATGGCTCCCCTCTTCATCTGGAACTCCAGTTTCAGGAGGATGAGGCACCAGGTTGGCTCAGGCACTAGGGGGCACAGTTGCTCCACTGGCTCAGGCATGGATTCTCTGCTGAGCCAGAGCCCTTGGTCCCTGAGAGGCAGGACACCCCATGTGCCAAGATTGCAGCTGCTTCCTTGGGGAGAAGCTCCAATTTTCTGAGCACAGGGCACCAGCTTAGTTCAGGTGCCAAGGGTATGTAGCTACTCTGGTAAATCCATTATATCTTACTCACTGGGATGAAGGGTATGGTCCCTGAGGGGCAGGGTGCTGTGTTGGCTATGCACCGCGGTCACAGCTACTCTCAAGCCGTGATTGATTCCTGTGGAGCAGGCGTTAGGTTGGTTTGAGCACCAGGGAGCACAGCTGCTTTGCTGGGCCTAGTCTTTGAGTAGCTGGGGTTGGGGGGAGCAGCAACTGGAATCAGGGAGGTGGAATGCTTCCTATGCAGCTTATTTGAAAGTGGTAGGGGGCTACAGAAGCTCAGCGAGGAAATCGTATCCTACCATGTGTGTGAAAGTGGTGCAATGATGTCAGAGCCTCTGAGACGGAGGGATACAGTGACTACTGGCCCCCAGAACAGGACACATTCTAGCAGTAGCTCTGGTTTTAAGATGCTGCAGTGCAGTAGCAGTTTGGTTCACAGGGTGCAAGGCACAACATAGGCTCATCTGGAGTAGTGCCTCCTTGTGAATTCTATGCAACTCCTTTAGCTGGGCTCAGGGTCTGCAAGGGCTGCAGGACCCTTTAGTAATGAAGACTGTGAGTGTCCTCTACAGTGATGGAGGCTGCTAGGGGCCTTCTGCTTATCTTTTCCTTGCAAGGAGAAGTCCCTCCTAGTCCCAAGCTCATCTCAACTGAGGAGGAAGAGGGTATGGTGAATACATGGGGTTTCTTTCTCTTCTCAATGTAGCCATCCTGAGTTTCTGTGCTCCACAGAATTTCTGCCACTTCCTTGCTGTTCTCCAGCACTCTCCTTTAGTCACTCTGGTTGAAATACAGTTGCTTATTCATTGTTTGGGTCCTTTTTTGTTGGGGGACAAGTGTTAGGCACCTCTAGTGAGCAGTCTTGCTGACATCACTCTCTGTAGCATTTAATAATGGAAAATTTAATTTATTTGTAGAATTATGCCTGTCCTACATCTTCTTTATCTTATCTTTCTAACTGATTATTTGAGTATTGGACATCTCAGACTGAATCGTTAATCTTTGCTCTCTTGTTCTTCACCTCTTCTTATTGCTGTTTCTGTTTCTAAGAAATTTCCTTAAAATTATTTTCTACTGAATATCTCATTAATAGTAACTTTTAAGTGCTCTTTTGTATTTTCTTGGAATATTTGATTATAAAGCTTCTTGAAACTGCCATTGCAAAATTATAACTGAGACAGTGAAAGAGATTTTACCTAAGCAACTCTATCTTACTTCTAACCTCCAAGCTGTCCGTGTGCATACCTGGGTGAAGGCTGAACTAACTTTGAGAGGAACTTAGTTTCAAAGACAATACCAGTCCTTTCCCAAAACAAACCTCCTTGCCTGGGGACTAGACTGCCTTTGTGGGACTAGACTGCCTTTGTAGGCCTAACATATTAGCCACAGGATTCGAAATTATGGTTTAGGAGTCATGTAGCTGGAGGCTACAAGATTCTGATGCTCCCTAAACTGCTCCTAAGATCAGTGCTTGAGATATTTTACAGACCCTGAACTTGATGGGTCAGCTGGCATCACCCATATTGATAAACTGGCTCATCTGATCTGTGGCCCCCACCCAGGAGCTGACTCAGCACAAGAGGAGAGCTTCAACTCCCTATGATTTCTTCTCCGACCCAACCAGTCAGCACTCTCGACTCACTGGCCGCCTTCCACCCACAAAATTTTAAAAACCTATCCCCCAATGCTAGGGGAGACTGATTTGAGTAACAATAAAACTCTGGTCTCCCATACAGCTGACTCTGCCTGAATTACTCTTTCTCTATTGCAGTTTCCCCGTCTTGATAAATCAGCTCTGTCTAGGCAGCAGGCAAGGTGAACCCATTGGGTAGTTACACTCTTATTCTTATTTTAATTTATTTTTAGCGTTTTAAAAAATATTTTTTTGATTGCCCTGCCTATTACATCTAATTCGTTTTTGTGCATATGTTTGCTTCTATCTTTGTTTTTCACATTAGAGTCTTTTCTCAACCATTGGGTGACTTGAATTGAAGGGTAGTGATATAGTTTGGCTCTGTGTGTCTCTACCCAAATCTCATGTCAAATTGTAATCCCCATAATCCCCACATGTCAAGGGTGGGACCACGTAGAGGTAACTGAACCACAGGGGCAGATTCCCCTATGCTGTTCTTGTGATAGTGAGTGAGTCTCAGGAGACCTGATGGCTTGATAAGCATCTGGCATTTCCTCTACTTGCACTCACCCTGTCCTGCTGCCCAGTGAAGGTGACTGCTTCTACTTTACTTTCTGCCATATTGTAAGTTTCTTGATGCCTCCCCAGCCATGCGTAACTGTGAGTCAATTAAATCTCTTTTCTTTATAAATTACGCCGTCAAGGTTATTTCTTCATAGCAGTGTGAAAACAGGCTAATATAGTCACTCAAAAGCGGATGGGAGACCCCATTTGCTTGCTCAAGACTTATAAATTTGTTGGCTGCTTTGCAGGGTGAATCGCCAGTTGTCAGTATCTCTAGCCCATTTCTTTTGCACTGATTGGCACCTCCAAAGGTGAATCATCTAACATCCTCAGACAAGGATATTACCGCCCACATTCTCAGAACAGTTTATTACAAGAGAAGTGGATAACTCAACATTCAGAATATAGGATTTCAATTAATCTTCTGTGTTTAGTGCAGTCACCACTCAACTGTGCTTTCGGTCTCCACATTCAGTCTCTGGTTCATTGTAGACAGTGATTAAATTTCCAGTCTTCTGCTGAGAAGACACAGGAGCAGCAGCCCAATTATATGTGTGACGGAGTCTGAGTTCTAACGGCTTTTCTTACAGACTTAGAGCTTGTGTTCCTGGTTTGAGCTCTACCTCTAACACAAACTTTTAGAAATATTGAACGCCTCTAATTATGGGTTATTCTGCTGCATGAAGTAGCTCATCTTTAGGCTTCCCTCACTGCCACCATATGTTTCAAAAAATTTCTGGTCTTCAAGTTCAGTTATAACTTCTTCCTTTTCTTTACTGCTTTTAAGATTTATTTTCGTAATCTCCTCTCTCATCCTCCTTAACTTTGTGAATTTATGCTCTTAAAATTTCCTTTACTGTAGTATTTTTATACAATGAAGTATGATATAGCAATAAGAATGCTATTTTTATAGCATTTGATCTATAATTAATATAATTAATATGGAAGAAAATAAGCCAGATACAAAAGAATTCATACTCCATGATTTCTTTCAAATCAGGAAAAATGAAAAATGAATCTGTTGCTGGAAAAATGAATCTGGAAAAATGGATCTATGTTGTTGGATGTCAGGGTAACAGATACATTTGGAGTGACTATAGTGATTGGCAATGGGATGAAGGAGTTCTTGGGATGCTTAGAAGGTTCTGTTTCTTGCTGTGTTTGCTGGTTACACATACATGTTCAGTGTTGAAAATTCATCAAGCTTTATACTTACGATGTGTGCCTTGTTTTGTGTGAATTACCTATACAGTTTACTTCAAACTTTTAAAAGTTATCTACTGCCATTTTAGTAAGTTCTGGAACACAGTAAAAGTCAATGCATAGATTGCATCTGTGATTTTTAACCTAAAGTTTCACATTTGCACAGTATGTCTTCCTAATTTACTATGTGTCTATTACTAAAATACCTTTTATTTTACCTGGGGACATATTTAGAAAAGTCATGAAGCAAAGGTAACTATGCATTTCATACTTATATTCCTCTCAATCTCCAGCAACATATTCTGCTTCTGCAGCAAGTTAACAATGTGATGTGCTTACGTGAAAAGGGTCTTCTTTCTAGCAATCAGGAAACTAGTTTTATCCTAGAAAAAATCTTTTGATCTAACTTCACTGTAGGCATGACCTCTTCTAAATTTAGTTTGGTTTACTCCATGAACATTTATTTTCTTTAGATAAAAACTGAATTTCTACTATAATCCCAGTGCTGTATCATTATAAAGTGTCGAACGAATCTATTGTGCAAACACATGCATAGTTTTAAATGAAGGTAAAATGTAATAAAGTACTAAACCTGTAGCTTTTTAGGCAAGTCTGTCCTGAATGCCTCTCCTTTTTTTCATTACTCTACCAAATACAACTGTACTTGAAACTGCCTTTTCAAACATTATAACAGTGACAACATGATGACAGTGAAAGAGATCTGATCTAAGCAACCCCCATCTTGCCTGTAACCTTTAAACTGCCCTTTAATTATTCCTGGGCTTGAACTAAGCTAACTTTGGGAGACATTTATAGTTTAAATGATAATAGCCCTTCCCCCAAACTAAATAGCCTTTGTAAAGCTAATGAAAGACCACCATGATAGGAGAATGAAGAGCCTGAGTGTAGGCATAAATGCTTACCAGCTGTTATTCCGGAGGTCACAAGATTTGCAACTTCCCAATCACTCCTGCAGATAACATCACTATTGTGCAACCTAAGATTGACTTTCTCAGGTATCTCTTCAGGTTTTTGCATGGGATGGCTCCACCTATGGGTCCCGTGGCCCTACCCAGAAGCTGACTCCTTGGACCCCCAAACTATCCTTGAAAAACCCTAGCCTCTGAATTTTCAGGGAGACAGATTTAAGTCATAACTCTATCTTCTACCTGGTGTGACCAGCCTCTAATATCCTTTTCATCTTTTCTTTATTATTATTATTATACTTCAAGTTCTGGGATACATGTGCTGAATGTGCAGTTTTGTTACATAGGTATATGTGAACCATGGTGGTTTGCTGCAGTCATCAACCCATCACCGACATTAGGTATTTCTCCTAATGCTATCCCTCCCCTAGCCCACCACCCCCTGACAGGCCCCAGTGTGTGACGTTCCCCTCCCTGTGTCCGTGTGTTCTCATTGTTCAGCTCTTACTTATGAGTGAGAACATGTGGTGTTTGGTTTTCTGTTCTTGTGATAGTTTGGTGGGAATGATGGTTTCCAGCTTCTTCCATGTCCCTGCAAAGGACATGAACTCATCCTTTTTATGGCTGCATCGTATTCCATGGTGTATATGTGCCACATTTTCTTTATCCAGTCGATCACTGATGGACATTTGGGTTGGTTCCAAGTCTTTGCTATTGTGAATAGTGCTGCAATAAACATGCATGTGCATGTGTCTTTATAGTAGAATGATTTATAATCCTTTGGGTATATACCCAGTGATGGGATTGCTGAGGTAAACGGTATTTCTGGTTCTAGATCCTTGAGGAATTGCCACACCGTCTCCAACAATGGTTGAACTAATTTACACTCCCACCAACAGTGTAAAAGTGTTCTATTTCTCTACATCCTCTCCAGCACTTGTTGTTTCCTGACTTTTTAATGATCGCCATTGTAACTGGTGTGAGATGGTATGTCATTGCAGTTTTGTTTTGCTTTTCTCTAACGTCCAGTGATGATGAGCTTGTTTTCCATATGTTTGTTGGCTACATAAAATGTCTTCATTTGAGAAGTATCAGTTCATATCCTTCATCCACTTTTTGATGGGTTTTTTCTTGTAAATTTGTTTAAGTTCTTTGTAGATTCTGGATATTAGCCCTTTGTCAGATGGATAGATTGCAAAAATTTTCTCCCATTCTGT
>NW_012119265.1:10900698-10932932 GCF_000951035.1 Colobus angolensis palliatus
GATTCTCTTGCCTCAGCCTCTTGAGTAGCTGGGATTACAGGTGTGCGCCACTATACCCAGCTAATTTTTTGTATTTTTAGTAGAACTCCTGACCTCATGATCCACCTGCCTCAGTCTCCCAAAGTGCTGGGATTACAGGCGTGAGCCATCACAGCTGACCTTCTTCTAGGATTTTTATGGTTTTAGGTCTTCCGTTTAAGCCTTTAATCCATGTTGAGTTAATTTTTGTATAAAGTGTAAGGAAGGAGTCCAGTTTCAGTTTTCTGCAAATGACTAGCCAGTTTTCCCAACACTATTTATTAAATAAAGAGTCCTTTCCCCATTGCTTGTTTGCATCAGGTTTGTCAAAAGTCAGATGGTTATAGATGTGTGGTGTTATTTCTGAGGACTCTGTTCTGTTCCACTGGTCTATATATCTGTTTCAGTACCCGTACCATGCTGTTTTGGTTACTGTAGCCTTGTAGTGTAGTGTGAACTCAGGTAACATGATGCCTCCAGGTTTGTTCTTTTTGCTTAGGATTATCTTGGCCATGCAGGCTCTTTTTTTGTTCCATATGAAATTTAAAGTAGTTTTTTTTTTTTTTTTCCATTTCTGTGAAGAAAGAGAATGGTAGCTTGATGGGGATAAAATTGAATCTATAAACTACTTTGGGCAGTATGGCCACTTTCACGATATTGATTCTTTCTATCCATGAACAAGGAATGTTTTTCCATTTGTTTGTGTCCTCTCTTATTTTCTTGAGCAGTAGCTTTGTAGTTCTCCTTGAAGAGGTCCTTCATATCCCTTGTAAGTTGGATTCCTAGGTACTTTATTCTCTTAGTAGCAATTGTGAATAGGTGTTCACTCATGATTTGGCCCTCTGCTTGTCTGTTATTGGTGTATAGGAATGCTTGTGATTTTTGCCATTGAATTTGTATCTTGAGACTTTGCTGAAGTTGTTTATCAGCTTAAGGAGATTTTGGGCTGAGACAGTGGAGTTTTCTAAATATACAATCATGTCATCAACAGAGATAATTTTACTTCCTCTTTTCCTATTTGAATGCCCTTTATTTCTTTCTCTTGCCTGATTGCCCTGGTCAGAACTTTCAATATTATGTTGAATAGGAATGGCAAGAGAGGGCATCCTTGTCTTGTGCTGGTTTTTCAAAGGGAATGCTTCGAGTTTTTGCTCATTCAGTATGAACTTTTTCTTTATTGCAATGCCATGGTATCCGTGAATTGGCTTTGTCTGTGCAGTGGGCAGGAAGAACACATCAAGCAGTTATATCCTCAGTCTTCTCAAGGTCATAAACAAAAATCAAGCCTTTTTTTTCTAAAATTTCTTAACTCTGTAATATCTTTCCTTACCCTGCTTGCTTCTGCTTTGCCAGACAGTTTCTCTAATTTTGGGCTGGTCAATTTGATTTCTACTTTTGGATGTCAAACTATTAGTCACTCTCCTTTCACTGTTAATTTTTAAATTGAGGAAATGAAGACTTTACTCTCCATTATAAAAGACAAGTAGAAAATACAGGTTGCAGATCTTAATCTTAGTATATTAATAATCAAGCTATCTTCTGTGAAATGATGGGTGTTATGTTGATGCTAAATTTAAAATTAACAGCTACTAATGCTTGAAATGTAGATCATGTAGGATCAAATCGGTTGCCATTAACAAAAAACCCCAATTCATCTGGCTTAAACCTTGGGGTTTAGGTTATTGTCTCATATAACAAGAAGTCTATAGGTAGGTAAATAGAAGGTGAGGCTCTCTCCATCACTCTACCCTGCTCTCTCTGATGTATTAACTTTGTTCTCAGGTTTGCTCCCCTCCTGGTTGCAAAGTGGATGCCAGCATTCCAGGTAGCACGTTCCAGTGTGAAAATACCCAGAGGAAGAAGATAGCATTTCTTTCTGTGTGGATTTTTTCTTTCTTCTAAAGGAAAAAAAAAAAATTTCTCAAATTCCCTCGCAAATTGTATTTAATTCTCTTTGCTCAAAATTAACTCATCTGTTCATGCCTAAATCAAATCACTAGTAATAGGATTGAGATTATAATAACTGGTTTCAACTAATCACGAGTTACTTCTGACATAAAGATAGAATCCCCTTCAATGAAGGGTGAATTCTTGAACAAATTCATTATTCTGTTTATAAGGGAAAAATGAGTAAGACATGAATATTTCTTTAAAAAGGCAGGGGAAGGTAATATAATTCAGTTTACTATTTGCTTCATTTCTTTCACTTCTTCTATTGAAATCCACAGACTTTTCTTTATCTTCACTGTCATGATGCTAGCAGAAAATATCAATATTGTTACTGCAAAGGAGCCCCAGTCCAGGCCCAAGAGAGGGTTCTTGGACCTTGCACAAGAAAGAATTCGGGGCAAGTCTATAAGTTTATTAAGAAAGTAGAGGAATAAAGAATGGCTACTGTACAGTCAGCAGTGGTATGAGCTGCTCGACTGAATACACTTAGAGTTATTTCTTGGTTATATGCTGAACAAGGAGTAGATTATTCGTGAGTTTTCCAGGAAAGGGGTGGCCAATTCCTGAAACTGAGGGTTCCTCCCCTTGTTAGGCCATATAGAGTAACTTCCTGACATCGCTATGGCATTTGTAAACTGTCATGGCACTGGTGGGAGCTTCTTTTAGCATGCTGATGAATTATAATTAGCAGTGAGAAACACCAGAGGTCATAATTAACATAAGGAGCTGTGAGGATGACCAGAGGCTACTTTTTTATCACCACCTTGGTTTGGTGGTTTTTGACTGGCTTCTTTACCACATCCTTTTTGATCAGGAAGGTCTTTGTGACCTACCTTTTGTGCTGACCTCCTATCATCTTGTGACTAAGAATGTCTAACCTCCTGGGAGTACAGCCCAATAGGTCTCAGCCTTATTTTCCCAGCACCTATTCAAGATGGTGTCACTCTGGTTCACATGCCTCTGACAACATCTCTTCTCTCAACTTCTGTAGTAGACTCTTAACTGGTCTCCCTGTCTACACTGTTACTTCCTCTGATGTATCTTCCATGTTATAAATGGTGTGCTACTGTGTGTGTGTGTGTGTGTGTGTGTGTGCCTATGTGTATGCACGTATATAATTATATCTATGCTTAAATCTTATTTATTTTTGTCATGGCAATTATACTTAACATGAGATCTCTCCTATCAATACATTTTTAGGTGTACCATACAGCGTTGCTAACTTGCTGTTCAATGGGTATAAAGCTTCAGTTGTGTAAGACCCCATGAATTATAAAAAATCTGCTATATAATGAGCCGAAATCTTAAATAGCAACTTGGGCCTGTAATCCCAGCACTTTGGGAGGCTGAGGCAGGCGAATCACAAAGTCAGGAGATTGAGACCATCCTGGCTAACATGGTGAAATCCCGTCTCTACTAAAAATACAAAAAAAAAAAAAAATTAGCCAGGCGTGGTGGTGGGCGCCTGTAGTCCCAGCTACTTGGGAGGCTGAGGCAGGAGAATGGCATGAACCTGGGAGGCAGAGCTTGGAGTGAGTCAAGATAGTGCCACTGCTCTCCAGCCTGGGCGACAGAGCGAGACTCCGCCTCAAAAAAAAAAAAACAAATTGGCAACTTGGGTCACTCTCAATCTAACCTTCTGTGTTCCAGGCACACTGATCTTTTTTTTTCCCTCCTGGAACACACCTAATTCTCTTAGTTCTTTCTCAAGGGTCTTGCACATTTTCTCTTCTTTCTGAAAAACTCTTCTCTTTTCTTTTATTTTATCCTCCTTACCCACACCATCTAAGTCAGAGCTCAATTCAAGCATCGTTTCCAAAGAGAACTTTCTCTGAGTCTCTATTCTAGATCCAGCCTCTACTCCAACACAGGTCTTGTAACTATTTGCTTCAGTAAAGTTGAGGTTTAGTTACATCTAGGAAAAAAATACAAATAAGAGTGGCTTATATGAAATAGGGTTTTATTTTTCACTTATATAAAAAGAGTCAGAAGTAAGCCAATCAGGACAGCTATAGCAGCTCCATGTCATCAAGAATCCAGGATTTTCTTTTATTCTGTTCCATCATCCAGAAGGAAATTAATATGTTTTACCCCAAATATATTTCTTTGACATATTATTAAATGGCTGCCCTTTAGCCAGCAAACAGAAGTACAGAGGTGGCCTTACAAAGCTCTGTGTGTGTGTGTGTGTGTGTGTGTGTGTGTGTGTGTGTGTGTGTGTGTGTGTTGGTGGGGAGGGGGCGGACAATTTGCGTCTGTAGAGAATCTCCGTTAATGCAGCTATGCCTTCCCCCTCCTATCCCCTTCCCAGATTCAGGAGAGATTGAGAGTCTGACATCTATAGAAGTCTGAAAAGAAACATTTACCATCTGTTCTCTCTGAGGGAGGTTCCAGCCACATAGCAAGACCACCTTTGCTAGCCAAGTTTCTTCCTTTCTCTCTCTCTTAAGCTGTCTTGTCACTAAACCTGATAAACCAACATAACCTGTTTCTGGCCATGCTATGAGTCTGCATTCTTTATTGTGACCTCAGGACGGCATATAAATTTCTATAACTCATTGGAAAGTTGGTTCTTAATTCTGAAGGCTGCCATTATACATGTTAAATACATTTGTATATCTTTTCTCCTATTAATCAATTTGTCTCAAGTCAATGATGTTTAGCAAATCTTTAGGGGGCCAAGAGCCTTCCCAATCCTTAGCACCTGACATTCATCCTCAGGGTCAATGCTTTATCACAAGATTGCCCTTGCAGCTCCAGCCTTCCATAGTTGTCTCTATTCCAGGCAACAGGGAGGAGAGGAGGTAAGGTCAGAAGCTAAATTTTGAACTCCCAGCAAAATCCTACCCCTGAAAAGAATTTTTTCAAAAACCCCACCCAATAACCAATAGCTTCTACTAACTTTTTTTTTTTTTTTTTATGGAGTCTTACTCTGTTACTCAGGCTGGAGTTTAGTGGTATGATCCTGGCTCACTGCAACCCTCTGCCTTCTGGGTTCAAGTGATTCTTCTGCCTCAGCCTTCCAAGTACCTGGGATTACTGGCACCCACCACAATGCCTGGCTAATTTTTGCATTTTTAGTAGAGACAGAGTTTCACCATGTCGACCAGGCTAGTTTCAAACTCTTGACCTCAAGTGATCTGCCTTCCTCAGCCTCCCAAAGTGCTGAGATTACAGGCGTAAGCCACCATACCCAGTCGAACTTCTGCTAACTTCTTTCAGCCATCTATCTCTTCAGGAGAGTCTTTTATCCATGCCTCTTTGCAAATCTGTATGTGTATATATATGTGTGTGTGTATACACATATATATGCAATTATTTGAGCACATATTTGTCTATGTGTATATATATGTGTGTACATATGTGTATGTGTGTGTGTATATATGTATATGCACAAATAATTCCTTCCCAAAATTAGTTCGGCCTATGCCCAGGAATGCTATGCCCAGGAATGAACAAGGATAGCTTAAAGGTTAGAAGTAAGATGGAGTCGATTAGGTCTGATTTCTTTCAGTGTCATAATTTCCTCAGTTATAATTTTGCAAAGGTTGTTTCAATTATAATAATTGGTTTCAACTAATAAAGATTTATTTCTAATATAAGGATAGAATCCCCTATGATGAAGGGTGAATTCTTGAACAAATTTGTTATTCTGTTTATAAGGAAAAAAATGAACAAGACATGAATATTTCTTTAAAAAGCAACAGAATGTAATATAATTTGTTTATTATTTGCTTCATTTCTTTCACTCCTTTCATTGAAATCTACAGACTTTATCTTCATCTTCACTGTCATGATGCTAGTCAAAAAATACTAATATTGTTACTGGAAAAAAGCTATATATGTAGAGCTTTTTAGCTGAATATATTGCTGATAATGTAAGGACCTGTTGCTGAGGAAGAAATAGAAGAAAGAGAATAGGCAACTAGCAAGCTTTACCACCTAAGTCTCACTATTCATAGTTATGTATTTGTGTGATAACAATGTTTGTTTTCCCCTTCACGGTACAGCTCATGGAGGGGGCCTCTATCTTGGCACCTAACTCATAGGAGAGAATAAGCATTTGTTGAATGAATGAATGAATTTGCCTATCTATTATGTAATATTTTTCTCAATATTAACTCTCACTTGTTCTTGTAATTTGAGTCATATAAAACTACTTGTTCGATGGTTCTGAAAACTGGACAACATGGACTGTATGAGATTTAGCCAATACAGATATAAACATGTCTTCCTTTTAATAAAAGACTCTGACAAAAAATTCATGTAAAAACATTTCATAGTTCAACTGAAATATACGCAAATATTCCAGCTTCTAGAAAGTACCTGACCCACCCTCAACTGCTTTGGCATTCCAAGTCCGTCTTACATTAATATTCACATTGGGTTTCAAGAGAGACATTTTGCTAAGTTTAGAACCTGCAATAACTCATGAGCTAAAAAAAAAAAAAATTAATCAAGCACTAAACTTTGTGGACCCAGTTCATTTACCCTTGGCAGAATGCAGCTTCCAACAGAACAGCTTATATAGCTGATTTTAAAAGCTATAAGAGTTCCCAGGACAGACGATGAGTCCAAGAAAGAAAAAACATCCCAGTAGTGATCTGATGATTTAACTGTTGAAGACTGAGATGTGTAATAACATGTTCCTTCCTCCAAATGCAATTTTAAAAGCCAGATGGAAAAATAACATGAGACAAGCATATTCTTCAATTTAACAAATTTCAGGTCCAGTTGAGAAGAATTTGGGTGAGGATAGGTGTAAAACGCTAGTCAAGGATATTTTCAAAAATACAGAATTATAATGTCATATGCATAGCATTCTGCTAGGGACTAGACAGCTCATGCAGCCACAGTGTTTATATTATGCTGGCTCAGAATGATTTCTTTGCTTTAATTTATGAAAATAATGCACTAACTAAAGAGAGTCTGGAGTTCAGCACTCAACTACTCATGAAGAGAGGGGTTGACAAAGGAAATGACATAATTTCTGACAATGTAAAGCTGGTAACTTGACAGGGTCACTTTTATCTTCCTCATCTTAAAATATGTGCACATCTTAGGTAATGAAAACAGAACAACCACCAGAGAGAGTCTGAACCATGAATATCAATGAAAAGGAAGAAACAAAATGGAATAAACAAAATAAGTACCCTGCCCCCACAAAGAAACTCACATTCAGCAAGTCCAGTATACTGTGTGCTCCGGAGATTTCAGGCATCATGGGGGCTACAATGGTGGATAAAACAAACATGGTTCCCATACTCAGGACTTCATATCTTCAGAGGAAGAAAGCCTAGAACCACCTGATTTGCAATTGATGCTTCATTCATCAGCACAGTGTATTTAAAACAAGAAAATGACGATGATAATCATGATAATAATAAAACAACTTCTAATCAGTTGCTGATGGAAACTGCTTCCCTATTGCCCTGGAAGTGTGGATTTGAAAACTAAACACCTCATTCATTAAAGAGCTTAAGCCTCAATAGCATAAGTACGTGCACAAGAACCCAAATTCTTGTCCTTGCTGGGCTGTGTGAGATTTTATTAATTTCAATTCTCAACACCATTTTGGGGTACACAGACTTTGTTCATGTATCTTCTTCATGGTAAGCTGAATAAGTAGAGCAAACTGACAGGACCCCAGTTTGCTGAGGCCAAGTTGGCATGCTGGGAGCGTGCACCAGCAAACCTCACAGAGCTGCTGGGGACAGAGTATTCTTTTGTTCCACATAGGATTTTCTAACATTGTCTAACTTTATTTTCTGTTGACAGAAGCCACTATATTTCATCACTTTATTAAAGTCATAAAAAAGAGCAATTTTGTATACTCCATGGGTTCTTTATTCAGTCATTTTCAGGCCCCAGGTTGTTCCATAAAAAGGAGTAGATGAACCATGCTTTTCTCACAGATGCTGTATTTTCAGGGGAGGATGTACAGGCCCACCCCATAGGCCAAAATAAGCCATAACATGCATTACTCACACAAAGACCACAACAGAAGACTAGAATGCTGTTGCTTTTTAATGTTTAGAGGAACCAGTGAGCAGCAAGATGTATCTCATGTTGAACAACCCAGTGCTATGATACAGGTCACCTAGGCTCATGCTTGAAACTCCAGCAGTATTGAGAGAAATAATAAATTCTTGTCAGGAAGATGAAGTTAGCATAATTTTCCCCTTTGTGTGGAAACAAGAATGGAAAGAGGCTAAATATAATACTTCAAACAATAAAATTCAAAATATCATTCTATAATGAAACTAGAAGAATGTAAGGAAATTTTAGCTTATTCCAGTTTTCACAATCCACCACATAGAACAGAAATTACAGTTTGAATAGAAAGGAGTATCTCTCTCAGTTTTCAAGAATATACTCCTTGTCAATGCAAAAGTACTGCTTGCAGAAATTTTAAATACCGCTTTTGGTAATAGGGTTGGCTGACAGCATGAAAGGCCCTTTCTGTGATGAGAATTTATTGGTTTAACATAATTAACTGATATATTTTCTCCCTGTTCCCATAGCTGAATGTAGCCCATCCTATCAATAAACATTTTGGTCTACTGTTTTCACATTTTCTGAAAAAACCTATTGGACTAGCATACTTTAAAATCAAGATCTGTTATTATTTCTCTTGTATTTACTAGACAGTCAACTCCAGACATTTTTTTTTTTCTGAATCATCAGAAAAACAGATTTTGAGGCTTGTAGACTCACTATAATGACATCATTTCAGAATCATCATTATAGAATGAAGAATGTCCAGTTCTCCACAGATAATAAGGACACTACTTTGCCATGAATTCAGGAAAGCATACTTGGAATGGCCATTGTGATTTAAAATTACAAGAACTTTTAATTTACAATGATATCACTGGAAAATATGTATCAAGTTAAAAAATGATAGGTGTTTAAAATTAGAAAAAGGGCTGGGAGCAGGAGTGCCTGCTGTAATGCCAGGACTTTGGGAGGCTGAGGCAGGAGCATAACTTGAACCCAGGAGTTAAACACAAGGCTGGGCAATAAAGTGAAACCCCTGTCTCTACAAAATATAATAATAAAAAAAATTGCCCAGGCATGGTGGTACACACCTGCATTTCCAGCTACTGGGGAGGCTAAGGCAGGAGTATTGCTTGATCTGGGGAGATTGAAGTTACAGTGAGCCATGATCCCACCACTGCATTCTGGCCTGAGTGACAGAGTAAGACCCTGTCTCAGGAAAAAAAAAGAAAAGAAATAGCCTGCATCTCACCTCCTTTGATCACAGTCTTTTTATTTTTGGTGCTAATATCTAGAAAGAACAATTTATTTAGAGCAAACTGGGTGGAGCTTAATTATTAAATTTGCAAAGCATACAAACACAATTTTATCTTCCTGACAAATTTTTGCCATTAGACTATCTGACTGATAAAATTAATAGTCCTGATTTGCATAATTCATGGAGCATTTAAGTATCTCATTAGGGAAAAGTAAGTCGTGGGCATAAAATCCAGGTTAAGTGATGGTGCTGTGCTTTAAGTGGATTCATAGTTTGACAGGGAAAAGTAAACTTTATCAAGAAAAACAAACTTTTCAAAGCTTACCTGTGCTGAAGGGATTCAATACAAATGAAATAATGAAGACTAGGACTAGAGATTGTGAACCCACCATCTCTGTCTGAGACAGGTCTCAGTCATTTTATAAAGTATATCTTGCCAAGGTCAGGGATGTGCCCCTGACCCAGCCTCAGGAGGTCCTGATGTGTGTTCAGGTGGTTGGGGCACAGCTTGGTTTTATACATCTTAGGGAGACATGGACATCACTCAATGGGACAACTCAAAGAGGGGAGGGGGCTTCCAGGTCATAGGTAGATAAGAGACAAAGGGTTACATTATTTTGAGTTTCTGATTAGCCTTTCACAGAATATACAATTTATAGGAAAAGTCACTGATACCTTAGGCTGGCTTAGTGATACAGTAGGGCAAAGGAGGCAATCAGATATGCCTTTTTCTCACGTTGAGCAGAGGGATGACTTTGAGCTCTGTCTTTCCTTTGTCCACAGAGAATTTCCTCATGGGCAAATTGTGAGGGCAGTATGTAGCTTTTAAAATCTTTGAAGCTATCTTACTTGGGAATAGAATGGGGGACAGGTTTGCTCAATGTAGTTCCCAGCTTGATTTTCCCTTTGGCTTACTAATTTTGGGGTCCCGAGATTTATTTCCCTTTCACAAGATGGTAGGTAGGTATAGCTTGTAATCAGGGAAGGTAGACAGAAGTGTAACCCAGACTTATTGAAGAAGATAACTAGATACTTTTAAATAAAATTTTTGTTAATTGTAGATTCGCATACTGTTGCGAAACAAAAAAATGGGTTTCTTGTGCACTTTTCTGCTTTTTCCTAATGATAGTTCTTTGCAAAAAACTATAGTATAATACAATATTAACATTGATACAATCAATGCTTTTATTCAGATTTCCTCAGTTTTCTCTACACTTTTGTGTAGATTAAGCTCTATACAGCTTTGTCACCTGTATAGGTTCATGTATCCATTACCAGTGTAAAGGTACCAAATAGTTCCCATGCCACAAAATCTTTTCTCTTGCCCTTTAATTACCATACACACCCATTCTCTATTCCCATCCATGAACCCTGTCAGTCACTGATCTGTCCTCTCTAAAATGTTGTCATTTCAAAATTTGATATAACAGGAATTATATAGGATTTAATCTTTTGAGATTAAGGTGTTTTTATTTTTATGCTCCATAATTCCCTAGAGATTCATTCATGTTGGACAACACTACTGTTGTGTGTTTCAGTAGGTTACTCCTTTCAGTCGCTAAGTGGTAGTCAATGGCATGAATATACCACAGTTATTTCACCTGTTGAAGGACATTTTGGGTGATTCCAAGTCTTGGATATTACAAATAAAGCTATTGTAAACATTCTTGTACAGATTTTTGTGTGAACACAGTTTTCATTTTGGGGGATAAATGCTTGAGAATATAATTGCTGGGTTATGTGGGTAATTGCATGTTTAGTTTCTTTCTATAAGGGAAGTGAATTTTTAGTTTACATTAAGAGCACTGTGTTTCCTATGTTTAGTTATTATATCAATGACTAAAGAAAACTCCCTGGGGCCAGGCAGTGTGGCTCATGCCTGTAAACCCAGCACTTTGGGAGGCCAAGGTAGCAGGATCACTTGAGCCCAGGAGTTCAAAACTATTCTGGCAACACAGTGAGACCTTGTCCCTACCAAAAAGACAGAACAAAACAAAGCAAAACACACAAAAGAGACAGAAAGAGAGATAAAAGAAAGGAAGAAAGGAAAGAAGGAGGGAAGGAAGGAAAGGAAGGAAAACAAGGAAGGAAGGAAAAAAGGAAGGAAGAAAGAAAAGAAGAAAAGAAAAAAGAGAAAAGATAGACAATCCTGGTGCTCTCATTAAGCAATGAAAATCACAAACATTTTTGGGATTTTAATGGAAGTTTCAGAAGATCTCATCAGCGAAAACATCATCACTATAATTATTTACTTTCACTAAATCTGTGTTGCCCACTATTTTAAGAGTCTCTATACATTAAGTCATTTGATTCTTAACACAACATCAAGATATAGGAATCTGAGGCACAGGGACATTAAGCACCTAAAGTCACAAAGCTAGTATATGGCAGCGCCATGACTCAGACATAGGCACTGTGATTTCAGAGTCCAAACAGACATCCCAAACAGCATATTGCAATCAATTTCAGGTATATCCCTATAACTCAGTGGACTTTATTGAGATGTATTTCATATACCATAAAATGTACCCATTAAAAATATATAGTTCAGTGTTTTGGAACATACTGAATTGTACACCATCGCTACAATATAATTTTAGAACATTTTCGACACTCCAACAACAACACTCCAAAATGAAATCCTGTGCACATTATCAGTCAGTCCCCATTCCCCTTCCCCATTCCCCCACCTCCAGCCTCAGGCAACTGCTAATCTGCTTTATATCTCTACGGATTTTCCTAGTCTGGACATTTCACATAAACGGAACCATACAATATAATATTTGGTCCTTTTTGACTGGCTTCTTTTACTTAACATGATGTTTTCAAGGTTCATCCATGCTGTCACATGTGTTGGTACTTTTTTATTGCTAAATACTCTTCGATGTAGGATTATAACACATTTTACTATCTGTTCATTAATGAACATTTTGGTTGTTTTTACTCTTTGGCTATTATAAATAATGCTACTACGAACATTCACTTTTGAGTTAATATATAGATATATGTTTTCATTTATTGTGGATATATACTCAGGAGTGGAATTGCTAAGTCATAAGGGAACTTGTGGAACATACGGGAACTGTCAACACTTACGTTGTCCTTTATATCTTTTAGCCATCTTAGTATATCTTGGTGTGGTTTGATTTGCATTTTCCTAATTATTATTGAGGTTAAATATCTTTTTAACATGTTTTTTGGTTCTTTGTGTATCTTTAGAGAAATGTCTTTTCAAATCCATTGCCTATTTCCTAATTGGGTTGTCATTATATTGCTGAGTTGTACAGGATTTTTAGGTATTCTAGATAAAAGTCCCTTGTCAGATATGTCACTTATATTTTCTCCCATTCTGCCAATATTTTTTTTCCATTCTTAATGGTTGCTAGATAAAAGTTTTAATTTTAATGAAGTTCAATTCATCAATTTTTCTCTTGTCACTTTTGCTTTTTGAGACATATCTAATAAGCCATTGCCTAACCCAGGGTCACGATGATTTGCTCCTGTTTAAGTTTTAGGAGTTTTACAGTTATTTGTTCTTAAAGTTCAATTCGTTATCTATTTGTAGTTAATTTTTTGTATGATTGAGGTGGGGTCCAAATCCATTCTTTTGTATGTGCATATCCAGTTGTTCCATCACATTTGTTGAAGAGATTATCCTTTTCCCATTGAACTGTTTTGACAACCTTGTCAAAAAATCAACTGTTCATAAATGTGTGGGTTTATTTCTGAACTCTCAATTCTATTCCATTCATCTACATATCTATCTTTATGCCAGTACCACACTATCTTGATTACTATAACTTGGTAGTAACTGTGAAATTTGCAAGTTTGAATCTGCAACTGGGTTCTGCTCTTTTTTCTTTTTTCAAAATTGTTTTGAGTATACTGGATCACTTGCATTTCTTATACATTTTATTATCAGTTTCTCTATTTTTGCAAACAAAGTAAATCAAACAACCCAGCTGGGATTTTGATGAATTAAATCCTAGTTGAAAATAAATTGGGCCTAGGGAGAGGCTGAAATGTTTGATTGCCCCAACAGTAAGATGCTCAAAATTGTGTTATGCTTGTCTTCATCGAAAACCTAAAATTGAGGTTTACATTCAATTTAAAATGGAAAGAACATCTGAATCAAATCCCATCTGCGATGTTTTGTTGTAGATTCAACAAAATTAAGTTACTTTGTGTCAAAGGACAAAAGGGATCTAACCCTACACAGTTCATTCTTAGTAGAGGTCTAGCTTCTTTTTTCAGACTTCTTTGCTGTAACTGTACCCAAGGTCTCACTGATGCAATTACCCAGTTGGTGATAAAAAGCACTGTGCTCTGGCTGGTTTCCAGTAAGTACACCTGTAACACTGACGAGGGACTGGTCACCTCTGAAAAGGACAAGGAATCCACTCCTATCAATTCCTCTATTTCCTTCTTTCCTGCCAAATTTTATAACCTATCAGAAATTCTATTTAGTTTCTTTAGTCCTTGGACAATCTTGGAGTGCTAGGATTGTCTGGTTTGAAAGTTGTTTCACAGTCATTGTATTTTATGTTTTAGAAAATTGTAGCATAAAATCAAGGTCTGTTCATCCAAATTCTTAGAGTTCCATTAGTAATTAAATATCTACCCATGTGACTATGTTAACAAGTTATTAATTCAGCCTATAACACTGTAACATAAAATTGATTGAAAAGCTGCTAAAATACACTAGTTAGTATAAAATGTAACTAGGAAGAGAGAAATCCCAATTCCCTTGTAGACATTTGCTTCATAAGTCTGAGTAACATTAAATATGGATACATTCAAATCTCTATATTTAAATGTCTGAGTTTTATATTACTTAAATATTTTTCTTTGGCCCACATCTGTAACTCATCTTCCTCTGACACAGGATGATTGGTCATGGGGAATAGATTCAGCTTGTCCATTTGGTACTCTGATGGTGGTCATCTACTGTATTGCCTCTTCCTAAGTGTCTTCACCAAGGAATTCCTGCTGTCCCATTCTCACTCTCTGCTTAGGCCCTTTGAGAATTTAGCCTCTTTGAGAAGTGAGGAGAATGCTTATGGGTGGATGTGGTAGCCTTGGTGTCAACAGAGAGTAATAGGCCATAAATAAAAAGCAATGATTTTAAAGCTAGACAGATCTGGATTCAAGTCATGCCCTGTATTCATGCATTATTCATGCGTTCTTGCACTCTATTTGTTTTAATGTTCAAAATGGAAATAATAATGCTGCGTTCACAAGATTTTTCTTAGGAAGATAAAATAGATATGAAGCCATAAGGTAAGAATTAGGTGTTTAGTACATTCCAGTTCCCTTCTGTGCCCTTTCTACTGATATAAACTTAAAGGCACCAACCATAGATGAACAGTGGTTGCTACAGACTGAATATTTGTATTCCTCCAAAATTTATGCATTGAAATCTAAATCCAAATGCGATGGTATATGGAGGTGGGACATGTGGGGAGTGGTTAGATTATGAGGGTTCCGCTCTAATGAATGGGATTCGTTCCCATATAAAAGAGGCTCCAGGGAGTTCTCTTGCCCTACTCTGCCATGAGAGACTAAAGTGAAGAGATAGTCATCTATGAACCAGAAAGTGGGTTCTCACCAGAAACTGACCATGCTGGCACCCTGATCTTGGACTCCCCAGCTGACAGAACTGTGAGAAATAAATTTCTGTTGTTTATAAGCCACTACCTAGTAAATAGTGTTTTTCTATAGCAGCCCAAATGGACTAACACAGTGGTTAAAAGTAATTGCTCAGAAGTCTTCACATTACATGGGGCACTTGACTTTTACACTTAAAAGGAGTGCATTTACTTTTGTAAATCATACTTCAGTAAAGCTGATTTCAAAAAGTGGGGTACTTGAAAGCAAGTTCAACTCAGAATGACTCTAGATCTCTCCATCGACCTTCTTTTCTCTGTAAGGTATGCACATCATCTTTTTACAAGCACTGTGATTTTCTCAGGCAAAGATTGGAGAGTGACTTGTTTACAAAGAATACAAAAGACCTTTTTTCAACTGCTTAGACTCAGAGTAGTCTCCCTTTACCCACAGGAAATATGTTTCAAGACCCTCAGCAGGTACCTGAAACTATAAATAGTACCAAACCCAAGTGCTGTCAACTGAACACATTTCTGTTTGCCTTCTACCTTCAAATTTAATGCCTTTTCTATCTTAACTAAGCACTCATCTCACGCTGTGGCCATAACTTTTGTAGTTTGAGGTGTGATGGCAAATGTAGGCATCATTTTCCCCTCTAATTCCTCCTGAATTTATTTCTCCTCCTTTGTAATTTCAGAGAAAGAAAATTCGTTCTTACTGTAGACCTTAACCTCAGCATATGATGTTTTTTCCTTATTAAATTGAGAACGTTTACCTTTTCACTTAAAGCATTTAAAGCGCTTCTCTTTGGCATATCTGAATTGCCAGCATCACTACTCTTACAGTTTGGGGCCATCGTTAGGTACAATAAGGGTTACTTTAGTACCCTTAGTATTGCGCTGTAGCAACTGATCTGATAACCAAGCTCCTTAGTGACTAATAGGCGAGTAGCATCTATGGTGTGGATATGCTAGGCAAAGGGATGAATCATGTCCCAGGTGGGACAGAGAGGGATGGCACAAGATTTCATCATGCTACTAAAAATGGCATGCAATTTAGAACTTATGAATTGTTGGCCAGGCGCAGTGGCTCAAGCCTGTAATCCCAGCACTTTGGGAGGCCGAGACGGACGGATCACGAGGTCAGGAGATCGAGACCATCCTGGCGAACACGGTGAAACCCCGTCGCGAACACGGTGAAACCCCATCTCTACTAAAAAAATACAAAAAACTAGCCGGGCGAGGTGGCGGGCGCCTGTAGTCCCAGCTAGTCCGGAGGCTGAGGCAGGAGAATGGTGAGTAAAATCAAGAGATTGTGATTCTGAAATATTTTAGGATTTTTAGACGTAGAGGAGTTTTAGGGGACAGTAGGCCTAGGGTGTACCCCAAAGGGAAGACAGCTGAAGTGGTAGATAATTGAGATGAAGCCCAGTGGAACTAAGGAGCCCATAAACTTGGATGGGTATTCCCCTTGGAAGCTGAGTTTAGTCACGTCGATGTTTGGACTCAAGGTAAAGTATTAAAAAGAGAGTAGTCCTATGAGTTTATCATAGTGGATAAGACACTATCTCAGGAGGCAAATTGCAGTGTACTGATTGTATGCTCTTCAGCAAGTTACTTATCTCTTAGCTTTTCCTCTTCGAAATGGGAATAATAATGGCATGTATCTCAAAGATTGGAGGTTCTCAGAATGATCTCTGGCATGGAGTAAGCTCTAAAAATGTTAGCTATTATGTTTAATTTATATTATGATAATATCATTAAAAAGTTTTAAATTTCTTAAGTTTCTGTTGCTTAAGCAAAACTAAATGAGAAACCACAGACACATGTCTCAGTTCCTACTATTAGAATGATGGTGAGAACTATAGGATATCTTATAAACTGATTGCAAAGGTATGCCTTGGAGTAACAAATAATGGCTTGAATTTAGTTTTATGAGAAGCTTTTAATTTAGGTTTGCAGTAACATGCATATGTTATATTTTAATTAAGCCTGAGTACTGGTTTATTCTTCTGGTACAGGAGTGTCACAATTACTGTCTCAAAGTCTCCTTTGATTCCATTTTTAATATCAGTAACATAATTAACTACTCTCTTTGGCTTTGGGTTATCATCACGAAATGAGAAACTAGAGCATGAGTCAGTAAAAGAAGGGTTGATGAGTTCCTTGATTTTCCATAAGCATGGTGTGACTCAACTGGCTAGGTTTTGTCAGGTTTATGTCTTTAACTCCACATCAATTAGTTTCAGTGTCTTTGGCCCAACATAATCTAACAGGAAAGATTAGCTAAAAGTAAAAAATATCTTCTGCAATTCCAAAATAATTAAAATTACACAGATCGATAATACTATCCTGTCTACCAGCTGATTCCAAGGTTCTATTCATCTGATTTACAATGAACAAAGTTATCTAATACTCCAGACTTCTTACCATAACTAAATTTGAAGTCTGAGTGCTTAGTAGTCTTTCTCAGTTATCTATTTATTTTAAAAGGAGGAATATTATAGTTGGTAAAATGGAATTACGTCTATTCTTTGGAACATTATAGTTTTAAAAACTTGGTTCTTTTTATATTCTCAGATATAACTAAAAGGCTATTCAAGTGATTACATAAAATTTATGTTGAAGAAATACTCTTGGGGAGATATAAAGGATCCCCATCAACTTGTCCTCTAAGATACTCTGTAATTACAGCAGTTTCTTACTAACAGCACACATTTTGAAGTTCATATCTAAAGTTATTTTTATGATTTGGAATAGGGGAGCAACTATGAAGTGGCCCAAATCTAATCTTGTATGAGCATTTATTGGTTGAATTCTAGGCCATCCCCAACTTTTAAAGAAAATACATTTTAAACATTCCATTCTATTGTTGGAATGTGAGAAAGTAAACTTGTGTGTTTGTGGGGAAAGGAGACATATAATGGGATGAGGGGGACTGGTTGAGAATGTTCCATATCGAGAAAAAAAAAAAAAAAGCCCAAACTTTACCCATGTGTTTAGATACAATTATTAAGAATATACTTCCAGTACTGCATGTGCGTTCTCTTGATTCTGTTACTGTTTTAAATTGTGTCTTCACATGAAACTGAAATCGCTTTTAGAACACTTACTGATATGTCCATCTTCCCCAAATATAACAGCAAGTCATGACATCTAGGGTTTTAATTTCTGGGATCAAGCACTTTAATTTTCCAGTCATTTTATAAACTAATAAGATCAAAATATGATACACTTGTATCATTGCACATTTATTACCGAATAAACAAAATGGCGCAGAGTACAAAACTGAACTATTAGGAGGCAGCCATTGCCATCATGATCATGGGAGAAACCTAAATGATTGTTTTGCCACAGATGACCAAAAGCAAAGATATGAAAGGTCCTCTACAAATACAAAAAAGCACAATCTTTATTATTTTGAATAACTCACATATTTCAACATTTGCTTACATTTGCTTTGTTTAGTATTTCACGCTTTCTTGGCATAAGCTTCTCAAGTGCCCTAATCTTTTCTTCCAGTATTTCCACTCTGGAATCCTGGGCAGGTGAAATTAGAGACCCTGACTTTGTGCCCACCTTAACCTCATGAGGGTCACCAGTTCCATTTGTCTCTTTATTCCACATGAAAGCCAAGTTAGCGATGGCTTTTACTGTAACCTTTGGCTCACCATTTGGCTGGAATGTGACATGTTGTTCAGAATTTGGGGCTTTATTCTTACTATATTGTGATTTAATCCCTGCCATCTTTTTTCCTTCTTCAGGTTTTGTTGTTGTTGTTTGTTTTTTTTCAGCAGTTTTCTTCAATGCTAAACACAGTTTTGTAGGGTGTCTTTCTGGACTCTAGTCACAGTCTATTCATGCTTGTGTTATCTAACCTTCTGACTGCACCACCTACTTGTACATTCCTCAAAATATATCTGCTCTCTTTTCCTGTTGACTCCCTGGGACAGGACCTCTTACTTCTTTGGCTAGGGAATATTATAGGTCCTCTGCTGTCTAGGAAAACTTTTTATCCTGATTCATTTTGGCAAGAAACTCTTTCCATTGGGATGGATATTTCAGAGGTTCTTCTTGATAGAACACAGGCTATGTGTAGATATTTAAATAAAATATTTAACTTTTACAAAAATAGATTACCTTATTTTTATGTAACAGACTACATACCCTAACTACATTTAAACAAATACGGATTTAATACAAAGCAGCATAGTTTGCAACATGAGTATCCATGTAACCAATCGAAATCTACCTATAGAAGTGTTGTTATTTTGATAAGCACACGCCAATGACAATTGCATCTGTAGGAACTAATTGTTTTATATTTTGCAGCTACATTTTCCTTAGGAAAGAGTGGTACTCAATAAGGAGGAGTGATGTAGGTCAGAAAGCTTGGGCAGCATGGTACCCTGGTTAAAAGCATTGATTCCACAGTCAAACTGCCTTAGTCCAAATCATTATTTAATAAAGTTAAATTAAGGTTTTTGGAAAGCTGCTTTATTTCTATATTCTGGTTTCTCATGTAAACCTCATAGGGTCTTTGCAACTGTTGACTGAAATAAAACATGTAAATTGCTTAAAATCATGACAGGCACAAAGTAAGTGTTCAATGAACAATAAAAACAATTTATCTGGGTCAGAAACTATACTGTGCTATTTACATGTTATAATTCAGTTAATTTTCACATGCAGAATGAAGAATCTCAGGCACAGAGAGGTTCAGTAGCTTGTAGCAATGGAATTTCCATCTCAGCAGATGGCTGTTGAATTCAGTGTTGATTTACAGTAATGACTCTTAAATAATGTTAATTGCCATTATTCCAATGTTTGGACGTCCATTTTTTGAAAAAAAGGTTTCTAAGTTCTGGGTCTTCTGTGTAGGTTCAGTACATTTTGGGGGTCTGCATAACTTAGGATGGCATCTTCATCACTGAGTCTTTTCTTTGACCTTTAACTCATTGACTTCCTTCTCTTTGGTATAAACATTTATCACAGATGCTATAAAAATCCAAATCCAGTACTAACTACCCAATGAGACAGTAGGCCCCTTGATAGCAGGAAATACAGGAATCACTAGTGCCATGCTGAGGACACATGACAGGGTCTACAGCATTTTCAGATAGATGCTTATGTAACTAATGGCTTCAGTTTATTTTAAATACATATGTAGGAGGGTTGAAGCCTCTTATAAGTATAGAAAGGTTATCCCAATGCATTATTTAATATATCTTTTGATGAGGCTCATAGAGATTCTAGATTTTCCTAATTATTACTCTGGTTAAGCAATAAATAATGAATTGATCATTATGTAATGGCATAAATATGAATCCATTAAAATACTGTCCCAACTCTGGCTCTTATTCTTCCCTCTAGCTGACAAAGGAAGCCAGAAAGTAGATACTCCAGGAATTCCGACAATCCAAATTATTCAGGTTTCCAAGCATGTCCTGCTGTCATAACGAGGCCACGCCAGCTCAGGCTGTGCGCTCTGATCCACACTTATTAAACTTACTGTAATTTCCATAAAAGTCAGTTATGCATGAAGAACAATTCAGCCCAAACTGGAGATTTTTACTGACACAGCACTTCTTGAATGACAAAACCAGAGACTTTGTAGGGTCTTAGACCTGACGTTACACATCATAAAACTTTCTCTTATTGCTGGTGGAATAGATCATGTGTGCAGAAAAATCTCAATGAAATAATATCTAAGGCATTTTAGATCATTTCTATGTGTAATGCCATCCTAAGAATATATATAGGATCGAGGTTTCAGGTATAAGTGGAGTTTTCTTGTTTATTGATTTGTCAATTCTAAAACTGTACCAAGGAATGATAATTCATATTTCTATTTTCACAAGTATTACAGTTCACAGCATGTTTTTAATAGAAAAGAGATCATTAGGAGGTTGGATTGTGTGCCTTATTGCAGCTTAGTTACTCCCACCTGTAGAGAAATACACCTCTATATGTTGCATAGTACAATCAGAAGTACACGTAGAATGAAAGCCACAGGGCCAGAAAGAGGCCAACCATATGAAAGCATACTATAAAGTGACCTATGGTTCTGCTAAGGCTTTATGGTCAGAGGTGAGTCATACTGGCTTCAGAGGACAGAGAACCAACAGATAGAAAACTCAAGCATTGTAGCACACATTTTATCCAAAATAAAAAAAAAATATGAACTTAGGATTGACTGAAAGACCTTTTTATCTCTGGCATAATTTGGAGGTTTATGGGTCAATGAAGAGTTCATAGGGCTGGTATCACCAACCGATGAGTTCCCAAATCATTGCCTTTTCTTCTCAGTACTCCAGTGCTGTCTAAACACAGCATTACTCTAACCAAGTCGACAATGCACAGGACTGGATAATATATTACAACACATAATGTTTTAAACATTGAATAATATTCTACTTTGTATTGAAGAGTTAAGCACTTTTTCCCTAACTAGATCATAAACTCTTTTGAGGGTATAGTATATTGATAGGAGTGTGTGTGCTCCAGAGAACCCAACATATGAGTTTCACAGCAGTATTTTAAAGAATGTGCATTGAATTAAAGTACATACATTGAAGGATTAATGTTGTTGGTCAGTTGCAAAGAAATAATACTGATGCTAGAAATGGCATGACTATGAATACAATAGAGACTCTAAAAAGAAACCATAACATGTGTTTAAAAATTATTTGGCCTAGGTTAAAAACATTTGGCTAAACAGCTGGGCTATTTACTATGAATAAGAATCACAATACTAAACAGTGATGAACACCACCAGCAATTCTGAGCTTTTATTATGTGGATCTGTTTTATTCCTCCAAGGGTCACTTTTATGGCAAACGCAATGAGGCAGTAACATAACACAAATGTTATACTTATTTAAGCATTCAGAAAAATCATGGAAACTAGCACGTTGCTCTTAATTAATTATCATAATATTCAACTCTAATGAATTATTGGTAAACCTAATACTGATATAAAGTTCCCATTTATTTATTTATTTATTTTTTTGAGGCGAAGTCTTGCTCTGTCGCCCGGACTGGAGTGCAGTGGCCGGATCTCAGCTCACTGCAAGCTCCGCCTCACGGGTTTACGCCATTCTCCTGCCTCCGCCTCCCGAGTAGCTGAGACTACAGGCGCCCGCCACCTCGCCCAGCTAGTTTTTGTATTTTTAGTAGAGACGGGGTTTCACCGTGTTAGCCAGGATAGTCTCGATCTCCTGACCTCGTGATCCGCCCGTCTCGGCCTCCCAAAGTGCTGGGATTACAGGCTTGAGCCACCGCGCCCGGCCAAAGTTCCCATTTATTATACCATTATTTCTATTAGGAAGAACATAATATACTCAAATCTGTCAGTGTTACAATGAAGAATCATATTTGGTCAGATTCCAACAGAACATGAAATATGGCTAACATTTTCCTTGCTATTAAAACTTGTGCACCCTGAAGTGGGCCAAAGAAATTGAATCAAGGAAGATGTAGAACATGTGAAAACACCTACCTTAGTGGAATATTAAGTTCTGTAGCTCTCTCCTAATGTTATGTAAAAAATGATAATATGAATATAAGAATAGTGGAAGTTATAATTCCTGTGATTTGTGATTGTTGGTTTACAGTTTTCTGGTGCTCAAAGTAAAGCAGCAAAAAGTAATTTTGACATGCTGCAACAGAGCTGCATAATCATATGCTGGTGCAGCTCCATGGGTTTATGGCATCCACATCATGGAAACTATAGCCATAGCAACAACCTCTTCTGTAGCACTGAAAATGCAAGTCTCTGGTGTCATAGCTTCATTCTAACCAGTGTAAGAGAGAACTTACTTAATAAACACATAACACATTTAGCCTGTAGACTGAAAATTGTTAATGTCCTGTTTTTGACTTCCTTCAGTGTTTGTTTGAGACTTGTCAGATTTAGACTCTGTTTGGTCCCATTCCAATACCTTTTCAAGTTCTTCCCATCCCTCTGGGTCTTTGATCCAGGCTCTAGTCAGAGTGGTAGAAGTTGGCAATGTTGTTCATGTGTGAAGTCGTTTTTAGCATCATTATCATCATCATTATTTGTATCCTTTCATTACCTATTGAGCTTAAAAATGTCTCTGGGTCTTCATATTGGCTGTAATCAAGAGAGAATGGTTTCAAGATAGATGGGAAGACAGTAGTTAAACAAAAGATTTCAGTTGAGAAGGCTTCAAAGTTTAAATTCACCATGTATTGCCAAATGCACAGAGTTTCATGAATCCTTGGTATGGGTTAATTGCTTGATTCAAGATGGAATATCTCAACATCTTTATTGGAGGAAGTTGGCTCACTCCCAGATTTATGGGCCTATAAATTAGTATAATTTTTTAAAAATAGCATGTTTTTAATATTGCTCTCAGTGTCTGGAAAATTCATCTTTTACAGTTCTCCCTGATCTCTCCTTCTCATTCAACTAATCACACACTCACCCTTCAAGATTTATCAGTTGCTATCTCCTCCATATATTCTTGACTCCGTCTCTTCCCCTACTTTCTCCTATTCTATGCTTTCATTCATCATAACCTTTATAGGTATGTAATTAAGCTATAAATCTTTCTTTCAATTAAGCTGAAAGCACCTCCGGGGCAACAATCTTGTTTGCTGCTTCTTTTAAGCCCCTAACAAGCACTAATCTTGGCATGTAAAATATGCTTAATACATGTTTGTTAAACTGGATGAAAATCAGTAGAACCATTCTAAACTAGCAAGAGCTTCAGAATTGTAAATTGCTAGAAATGCATCTGGAACTGTGGTTCCCAAATACCAGTTCACAATCTAGTGCTGGATTGATAAGAAATACTTGAAGATTTTTAGAAACATTGATTTATGGACCCCATCTTCAGATATTCTATTACAGAATGTTGGAAGGGTGTGTAGAATTGTGTGATTTTTGAAAGATATCCAGTTTTTTACTCTGTTTGAAATGATATTGGTAAAACAGATGTTCTGAAGTTTCACTCATTCGTAATATCCTGAACATACTACATTCAAACTCAAAATCAAACAGGTATGTTTAGCTGAAGGTAAGTTTCATGGGAAGTTGGCTAGTGGGAGTTATTTGGCAAAAGAATCTCTTAAACTTCCTTCTTCTCTCCCAAAATAGTTCAGAACAGGAGGAACTAGAGCAAAGATGGTTATTATCAGTAGAGACTTGCCTCTTCCCCCAAATATTTTCATTGTCAATAGCTCATATCAGTTGTAACTGTCAGATTTTATTTAAAAAATTCCTAAATCAAAAGGGATATTCAAAAACAATGTTTAAATATGTGTTTTTAAAATTTTACTTGATCCAATGAAAATTTTCTGGTCATAATTTATCATATTTATCTAGAACTGTATTAAGATTTAAATTTATACCTATACAAGTAAAATTTTTTGGAAGTCATCTATTATAACAAAGTTTTCATTTGGGATCATTTTTCTTCCACCTGAGAATTTCTTTCAGTTTGGGTCTGCTGCTGATACATGCTCTAGATTTTGTTTTTTTGATCCAAAAATATCTGTATTTTGCCTTCATTATTTACGAGTACTCTCATGGGGTACAGAATTCTAGCTTATCAGTTACTTTCTATCAGCTTAAAGATATCTCTTGTCTCCTAGCTTCAAATGGTAGTAGAGAGAAGTTAGCTGTTTGTTATTTTTTTTTTTAGGGCAACTTATCTTTTGTTTGGCTCCTTTTGAGACTCCTAATTGTCTTGGGTTTTATCAAGTTTATTATATTATGTCTTTGTGTATTTTTAAAACACACTCAAACACATCATAAATTTAAATATATGTTCCTTGAAAATGTGAATTGATGAATTAATTAGTTATTAGAAATCCCTAGCCATTTTCTCTTCAAATACTGCTTCTGCATTCTCTCTCTCATCCTCTGGGACTCCATTTCAATGCCTTTTAGATCTTCTAACTGTAACAAGAATGTCAATTTCCCTCCTGTATTTTTTATCTTTTTTTCTAATACTTTATTTTGGGCAGTTTCTTTTAACCTTTTAGTTCACAAATTTATCTGCATCTTGTCTCACCTCTTGTTAAATACCCAATCATTTGTTCTTAATTTCAGTTATTTCTACAATTTCTTTTTTCGTGCTTTAATGTTATTTGTCATAAGTTTCCATTCCTTTGCTAATTTTTTTCAAGTTTGATTATTTATCTTTGAAATAGAGACAGTTGTTAGCCTGTGTCTGAAAATTCCCTTGTCTGGAGTGCCTTTGCACCTCCTTCTCTAGTTTCTGGCTAATTTTGTTTAATCATCATGTGTAATTTGTAATGTTTTCTGGGAATATTGTTAGAAAAATATTTTTAGAAATAATTTCGAATCTGGGAATGGTGTTAGCTTCTTCAAGGGAGAATTTTGCCTTTTGTTGTAAGACATATGAGGGCAGTAGCAGGCTGAGAACCAAGGGCTGAGGGTTTTATGGTTTAACTAGAATACTAGCCAGAGCATAGACTGTACTGTCAGTTCAGAAAATAGTTCTCCCGGGTACCAGTTCAGAGCAGGACTGTTATACTGGTGTCCTTGTCTTTGGTAGGCACCAAACTGCAAACTTCATTCTTTCTGTCCCATAGAGCAATTAAGACTCTCAGTGACATTCAAAAAGTTAGAAAATGGTCTCACGGCAAAAGTATCAATGTTTGGGGTACACAGGAAGTAGAGGCTCAGGACTGAGACACATGCATTGTATACCTCTGGTCCTTAGCCAGGACTTATGTTTGAGCTGTGCCTCTGAGGCAAAACCAATTCTGGCTCACCTCTGAGCAATGGTTCTTTTTCTGTTCTCTTCCTGATAATTTGTGAGTCTCTTGTAAGGTCCCTAAACTTTTTAAAAGGTGCTTTTGTCAAGCCTCCCTAGTTGTCATTACCAGGGGAATTAGTCCTATTTACTAGGACTGTCAATGACTAGATACTGTACTGATGAATTGTTATTTATTAATGGTTGTTATTCATTTTATGTTGTTTTATGGTTTATTTTTTCCTTATTTTTTTCTGACTTGACCCTCCTTAGTTGTTATTGCCAGGAGAATTAGTCCTATTTACCAGGACTCTCAATGACTAGATACTTTACTGATGAATGATTTATTAATGCTTGTTATTCATTTTGTGTTGGTTTATGGTTTATCTTGTCTTTATTTTTTGTGGCTTGATCAAATTGCTACTCATTTCCTTTTCTATTTCTTAATTTTATAACTCCAATAAATGTTTTAATTAATTATTGTGTTCCTAATCTCAATATCCATTATGAAAAACACATTGCTTTATGATTACATGAAATCAAGATATCTAAACTATCCACAATCAATATTTTCCTGCTAATAGACTGAAACTTTTCAAATATTTTCATATCCATTCTCCTCCTCCTTGAAACATAAGACATTTGGGATTGTTTTACTTGGTCTCCCTTTTCCAACCACACAAACACTCTCTACCAAATGCTAAGCTGCATTAACAATATTTACTTGATAGTGAGTTTCTTATACTTAAGGAATCCTTAAGCATCCTTTAGCACTTAGGTCACACATTTCTAGATAGTTTACTGAGTATGTATTGATTTAACTTCACAGGCATTGCAGCGCTCTTTGCTTAACACCATGTGTCTATTTTTGACATATGTTGCTTTCTAAGTATTTTTCTGAGGTGGAGTATGTGCTGATACATTCCTTCAATGCTTGATTTCACGCTAACATATTCTGTTTGGAGTTGGGAATAAATATTTGCTTAAATCCTAATTATTAAAAACCTATAATAAATCTAGTAAAGTTATAGGTACCAGACTACAAAGTGACACAATCTCATTTCTAGAAAATTAATTTTATCAATTTAAGTATGTTGTAGTGGGAGGTAGGCATGGTCATACAGCATTCAGGAAATACAAAGTGGCAAACCATCAAGGACTAACAAGAAACCTGATGCCTTGTGGTTTTTGTTTGTAAATAACATTTTTTGCCTGGAAGTTTGTCATTGTTTTCAATTTATCCTTAGAATTTATTAGTTTTAAGGAGGAATGTCAGCAAGATAGCAGAATAGAAGATCTCAGTGCTTAATCTACCCACAGCTATTAAATACATCAAATAGATATATTTATATTTTATATATATATATATATGGATTTAGACAGACGGAGGTCCTAAACACCCCCTCACCCAGTACCTCAGAATGACGTTTGGAAAAAGGCTTGTTACAAATATAATTAATTAAGTTGAGGTTACACTGGAAGTAGAGTGGGCCCCTAAGCCAATATGACTGGTATCTTTATAAAGAAGCCACATGAAAACACAGGCAGACAGGGAGAACCGTGAAATGACAAAGGCAAATTGCTTTGCAGTTATGCAGCTGCAAGGCAGGAACACCAAAGATTTCCAGCAAAACAGCAGAAGCTGAGAAGAGGTTTTTAGAGGGAATATGGCCTGCCAACACCTTGATTTTCGATTTTTAGCCTTCAGAACTGTGAGACAATAACTTTGTTGTTTAAACCATCCACTTGTGGCACTTTGTTACAGCAGCCCTAGGAAACTAGCATTCCCTATGTCTTGGAAGTGAATGAACGGAAGACCCTTTCTGTTAAATGGATTTAGATAGGCTGGAGGACAAATGAGGGAGACTTTTCTTCCAAAGATACAAATCAAGGTCTTTGCCTGCAACCTCTTACTCCTTCCCTTCACTGAAGATCTGTCAAATACTGAATTGTTCTCTGAATGCTTTCCACAATGAGAAGCCCTTGAAGTAAGTTACAGCTCAAATCTGCATTATGTCCACTAGCTTTGCTGAGACAAAGAGCCAAATACTTCTTCCTAGTTTAGATCCATCTCCGGTCATAATCTTTCTCTTGTGAGTCTCTCTTACTTTTCCCAAAAGCCAAGGCCAAGCTTTTATTTCTTTAATATAATCTTGCTTTGTGATAAAAAAATGGGCTCATCCATAGACTCACTTCTGTTTATTGCTGTGTAGTTTACATATAGTAAAATTCACCCATGTTGAGTACAGTTTTATAAAATTGATAAACTTTTATAGTCATATATTACCACAATCAAGATAGAAGAATATTTCTATCATCCCTACATTTCCCTTGCCTCCCTCCTATCACCTCCAACAAGCCCTCGAATACGACTGATTTCCTCCTCTATTGTTTTGCTTTCCCTAGAATGTCATATAAACTGAATCATACAGTAGGTAGAATTTGACTTGTTTCACTCAGCATGGTTTTAAAATTCATGCGTAATATTGCATGTGTCAACAGTTGATTCATTTTTATTACTGAGTAGTATTCCATTGTATGGATACATCATAAATTATCACTTCACCAGTGGATAGATTTTAGATTGTGATTATGAATAAAGCTTCTATATAATTCATAGGTAGGATTTTTGGTGGACCTATATCTTCCCTTCTCTAGATAAATACTAGGAGTAGGATTGCTGTATCTCAAGTATATGTTTAAATATAAGAAACTACCAAATTGTTTCCTAAGGTGACAGTAGCATATTGAATTTTTATCAGTAATGCATGAGAGTTGTAGTTGCTTCACATCTTCACCAGCATTTCGTATGTCAGGTTTGTTTTGTATTTTTCTAGCTATGCTATTAGATTAGTAAGGAGCTCTTTGTGACTTTAATATGCATTTTATTAATGTCTACTGGTGTTGAGCTCATGTGCATGTTTACCATCCCTATTTCTTCTTTGGTAGACTACTTGGCTATATTCAAATAGTATGCACATTGTTTATTGTGTTGTGTACTCATTATTGAGTTTCCAGAGTTCTCCATATATTCTTGAGACAAATCCTTTAACAGATATGTATTTTGTTTTCTCCATATCTGTGACATATTAATTCAAAGAATGGATGTTTTAGATTATGATAAAGTCCAATTTGTCATATTTTTGTGATTTATCCTCTTAGGGTCTTAATCTTTCCCCAACTCTATATAACAAAGGTTTTCTCACTTTGATTATGAAAGTATTATACCGTTAGGTTTTATATTTAGATTTGTATTTATTTGGGGTTATTTTTTGGCACATGATGTGAGATATGTGTTGACGTCAGTGTTACTGCATGTGAGTGTCCAAATAGCATAGCACCATCTATTGTAAAGCCTGTCACTTCTATATTAAACTGCCTAAGTGATATGTATGGGTGGGATTAATTCTGGACTCTCCAGTCCATCCAATTAATTTATATATGTATTCTTTTGCAAATGCCACGCTTAAGTATTTTAGCTTTATGGTCAGTTGAAATCAAGTAGTACAAAATCTTCAACTTATTTGTTTTAGTTATTCCCAGTCTTTTTTTTCTGTCATCACTGTCTACAAAAATAATATAATTTGGATTGGGACTAGGACTGTGTACAATCATTTATAGATTGACATTGTGGCCATATTCTGCCTTCTCATCAATGTAGAGGTCATATATCTCCATTGATGTGTCTTCTTCATTTTGCTCACTAATGTTTTGTAGTACGTAGCATGCAAATTGTTGATAAACTTTTATAGTCATGTATCATCACAATCAAGATAAATATTTATACCATCCCCAAAAGTTCCCTTGCCCCTCTTCTGCAACCTCCAGCAAGCCCTTTTATACTACTGATTTCTCTATTTTGCCTTCTCTAGAATGTCATATAAATGTAATCATCCAGTCTGTAGTCTTTCAAGATGTTTTCCCTAATTCATTTTATGATGCTACTGTAAAAGGTACTGTTGCTAAATTCAGTTTCCAATTCATTGCTAGTATATAGAAATATAATTGATTTTTTGTGCGTGAACTATGTCCTCAAATCCAGTGAAAAATTTGTTAAATATCTTTTCATAAATTCTGTTTTCCTTTTTAGACAATATTATCACTTGTGAATTAAAACAGTTTTGTTTCTTCCTTCCCAATCCTTTGCTTGCATTATTGCACTGGCTAGGATGCCGGCATGAGGTTGAAAAGAAAATATGAGAGCAGGCATCTTCATTTTATTTCACCCAATGTGAATGGGAAAGCATTCAGCATTTCACCATAAAGTATGATATCATCTGTAGGATTTTTCTGTACATTCTTTTTATCAAGATGAGGATATTTTTGAAAGTTTCTACTATGTTAAAGTTTTTCATCATTAATGATTGATGGATTTTGTCTAATGCTTTATGTCTATTGAAGTGATCATTGGAGTTTATATTAAGATAAGGTATTATTTTTGGATGTGAAACCAGTCTTGCTCTCTTGGGATTAATTCTATGTGATCATGGTGTGTAATAGTTTTGATGTTGATAGATTTAGTTTGCTGATATAGTCTTTAGAATTTTGGTATCTATATTCATGAGGGATATTGGTTTTTGTTTTTTTTTTTGTGAGGCATTTGTCTGTCTTTGACATCAGGGTAAATAGTGACTTCTGATGAGTTTGGAAGTGTTCTGTTGTCCTCTATTTTCTAAAAGAGTTTGTGGAAAATGATTATTCTTTCTTTTTATAAGATGATGTTACATCTACTGGTTTTGTCAAATACTAAGAGACAAGTATTAAAATTTCCAACTCCAATTGCGAAATTGTCTCTTTCTCTTTCAGTTCCATCAGTTTTAACAGTATTTTGACAGTCTGTTGTTTGATCCATATTTACCTTATGTCTTGATGATTTGGTCCCTTCATTATTATGTAATGTCCCTATTTATCCTTGGCACTCTTCTTTGCTCAGAAGTCTACATCATTTGCTATTAATATAGGTTGTAAAATTATTTTGTATTAGTGGGATTTTTGGCACATGTTTTCTATCAGTTTTAAAACCATCTGTATGGTTTAAAAATAATATTTATGGTTTCTTTTTAAACCAAAGCGTTTCTTGTAAACAGCACATTGTAAAAGAGTCTTGCTTAATTCAATTTAACAATCTCTGCCCTTTAATATGTTTCGACAAATTAAAATTATTGAAGTATTTGCATTTAATTTTTAAGTTTTCTATTTGTGCCCTTTTTGTGCCATTTAGTAATTGTTGCTTTGTTAAATTGTCTTCCCACTTTTAGATTCACTTACATTTTTATTGTACTTTATTTTCATTAATTTTATCCATTTTGAAATGTTTAGTGTTTTTCCTAGTGTTATACTTTATTACGGTCTACCTTAAAGATATTATACTACTTCATGAATACCATAAGCTTTCATAATATTTCCAATACCTCCCTGTCTACCTTTTAGCTATTTTTAAATGACTTTTATCTTTATATGTTTTGAAACCTATAATATATTATTACCATTACTGCTTTTATCTAGTAACTTATCTTTTTGAGTGATTAAAAATAAGAAATAATTATCTCTTATAATAGTCCTCAGTCTTAGCATTTCTGGAAACTCTCATTGTATTGATTGAAATTTGTGACTGTTACATTCTTTCTGCCTGAAGATTGTTTATAGTACAAATCTGCTGGCAATGAATTCTGTTAGTTTTGTTTATCTGAAAAATATTTTTATTTTATCTTCAACTTGGAGGAAATTCTGACTGAATAGAGATTTCATCCTCTAGCTTGAATAATTTTGAGGTGAGGTCGTTGGATATGTGTTTTGATGTATTTCATTATTTTTGGTTTTTGAATATTCAAAGATTTCTTCTGCCAGGTTCTTAAATCTTTTTATTCTAGGAATTCAAATATACCTAGGTTAGTTCCTTTGAGACTGTTCAAACCATTATTTTCACTCTTTTACCTCTTTTTCAGTTTGGGTAACATCTATTTACCTATTTTCATGTTGACTGTATTCTTAACCATCTAAAGTTAACTGATGAGGCCACCAAAGGATTTCTTCATCTCTTGTATCATTTTTTATTTTTACCATCTTCATTTGATTTTTGTTGTGGGAAGTTGGGGACCCTGAATGGAGGAACTGGCTGGAGCCGTGGCAGAGGAAACATAAATTATGAAGATTTCATTGACATTTATCACTTCTCTAATAATACTCTTATAATTTCTTACACCTGTCTTACTTTAATCTCTTAATCCTGTTGTCTTCGTAAGCTGAGGATGTACATCCCCTCAGGTCCACTGTGATGATTGCATTAACTGTACAAATTGATTGTGGGGCATGTGTGTTTGAACAATATGAAATCAGTGCACCTTGAAAAAGAACAGAATAACAGCAATTTTCAGGGAACAAGGGAAGACAACCATAAGGTCTGACTGCCTGTGGGGTTGGGCGAAATATAGCCATATTTTCTTCTTGCAGAGAGCCTATAAACGGACATGCAAGTAGGAGAGATATCGCTAAATTCTTTTCCTAGCAAGGAATATAATATTAAGACCCTAGGAAAAGAACTGCATTCCTTGGGGGAGGTCTATAAACGGCTGTTCTGGGAGTCTCTGTCCTATACAGTTGAGATAAGGACTGAAATACACCCTGGTCTCCTGCAGTACCCTCAGCCTTATTA
>NW_012119265.1:10933607-10947801 GCF_000951035.1 Colobus angolensis palliatus
ACCCTACCCAATAGTTTCAATACTTGGGTCATCTCTGCCTCTGGATCTTTTGATTATTTTGACTTTTGATGATAAATTTTATTTCTTGCTTTTGGTGTGTCTTATAATGCTGGATAATTACTGAATGCTGGGTAGAGAGTACAGCATTTAAGATTGAGGCAAGCATAATTTACACTTGAAGATCTGAGCGTCTTTTCTTCTATCACATGGTTAATATTGATTTTTGAGCTGTTTTTGAATTTTGTTTTTGTTGTGATTACTTAGATAGAGCATAGGCTTCAAATTCTTCTAGTGGTGGGCTAGCACTTCTCAGTTATCTACCCCTAGCTTTTAGCCATCATTGAATGCCACTGCAAGCAGGCTTCTGTGTGTTCTTGTTTCCCTCTTAATGATAAGCAGCTATTAGTTGGTGCTCTGTGCAATGCTTGTCCCCTTTAGGGATAAGGATGTTTCATTACTATTCTAGTCCAGCCTCTGTCATAGAAAATCTCAGTATGCCTGAACCTTGGTAATGGAGTTTTCTCAGTATTTCTTTCCAATTTCCTTGTCTGCAACAATTTGCCACTGGTCTTTCTTGGCAGTTAGCCAATTCTTTCATTTCACTAGGAGATCTCCACATGGTATTCTAGGATTTTATATTCAGAATGATTTCTTAATTTTTTACTCCTTACCCAGTGGCTTTGCCTGTGTATCCAGGTGGCCTTGTTGTCACTCTTCCAGTTGCTTAAGGCATTTTCCTTAAAAGATGCAAGCAGGACTTCATGTCTGACAATCCCTCCTTGCAGCTACCTTCATCCCTATAGGCTTGCTCCACCAAGGGTATTCTGTACAGCTTCCTGACTTGACAGCAATGATTATTCCAAGCACCCAGATTACCCTTCTGGGCAGAAGCTTACAAGTGACAGCAGACTTAAATGTCTCTTCCTCTTGTATTTAGTAACAGGTGAAACAGTTTTTGGGTCCCATTTTATTCTTGGAAGAGTTTGTCCCTTTTCAAATTTCAGAATAGTTGGTTACCTTGTGATAATATCTCTATAATTTTGTTGTTTCTTCAGATTTCTCTGTTTAGGTTGGGAGAACATTCTCTGCAGCTTTGTACAGAGTTTGGTTCACTGATTTTGACCTCTGTTCAAAACTGTTCTCCAGTCATAAGATAAACAAAAGCACACTGGTGTTTCCAAAATGCAGGAATGAAATGTTCTATATTCCCCCATGACTCTAGTTGTTCTTGCCTTATATTCTGGCTAATTTTCTGTTACGTGTTTTCTTCTTTAGCATCCCTGACCACTATTCTTTTTTCTCCCTCCTCTCCTTATAAAATCACGTTCTTCTAACAATTTGAATACCTCATCCCCCTAGGATTCTCTCTAACCCCAAGTTTCTCACTCATCACAACTCTATCCTCTGAGATCACCATCCTAATTAGCCAAGGCAGAAGCTCCTCTTTACAAACTCTCACCTTAAAGCAGACAGTGTGAATCTCTTTGACATCAGGTAATTCAGTTTATAAGGCAATTAACATTTACATAACTGCCATTTAGTACAATGATATTTGATTGTAATTTATCTCATTTTTTCCATATTGGTTGATAATATCCAACTCTGTCATAATTTTAGTGTCTAAAGATTCTATTATATGTTATATTGATATATGTTTAGATATCAACCTGACTTCTCTTAAGCTAGCAGATAAGAAAATTGGTAGAGTTTGAATCTGACTCTTAATTTTTAAAGAAGACAGTTCTTGTACTGTTCATCTTTTAGAGCAACTACCAGGTTCAATATAATTAATGTGTATTTTATAAGAGTGATAATGGTCTCATCATGGGGTCTTATAATTTAGCAAATTGGTTTCCCATAACTTAGTCTTCTCTTTCCACTAGGAAACCATATTATTATTTTAAATTGCAACTTTTTAAAGTCTTAGCACTTGAATAATTTATTTGTTTTTCCTATACAGTTGCTTCACCTTGATCTGTTTTCTTCTTTTCTAGCTCCTCTTTTTCTTTTCTTCAATATTTCATCTACATCCCAAATCCATTATATTTTCTCTCTTTGAGACTGCTTTTTGATTTTTTTCTTCTGTTCAATATTCCATGAAGGTGCAGAGAAGTTTCTGGCCAAATTCTCTCACAGTTTATTGAAACAAAACAAAATAAGGAAATGGTAAAAATTTCTGCGTTGCCCATAAGTATGAGAAAATCATTTTTCTTTTATATATTTTTTGGAGACAAGAGTCTTGCTCTATCGCCCAGGCTAGAGTGCAGTGGTGCAATCTTGGCTCACTGAAATTTCCACCTCCCAGGTTCAAGTGATTCTCCTGCCTCAGCCTCCTGAGTAGCTGGGACTACACGCATGAGGCACCGTACCCTGTCAGAAAATCCTAAAGAAATTTAAATTCTTTTTAGGCTAGTTCTTCATGCATAGACATGAGAAGTGAACCTCCAATGCATTTTACAATATTTTGATGGATCATATTTTGGGCTTAAGAGAAGCTCAAAGACAGTGTCTTGGCAGAAGATGTTATTTATTTTGCTGACATGATATTTGACAATGTTTGGATTAGTTGTCAACATTTAAAAAATTTACATAAAAATCTAGAGTCATAGTTTTTCTTTAAAATGTGGCAGAATGACACCGTTGGGCTTGCATTTTGATTTTGTTTTTAGAGACCAGGTCTCACTCTCTTGCCCAGGCTGGAGTGCAATGGCCCAATCTCAGCTCACTGCAACCTCCATCTCTTGGGGTTCAAGTGGATTCTCCCGCCTCCTGCCTCAACCTCCCAAGTAGCTGGGATTACAGGCACATGCCTGGCCAGGCCAGCGTTGTTGTTGTTGTTGTTTTTAGATGGAGTCTTGCCCTGTTGCCCAGGCTGGAGTGTAGTGGCAGCAATCTTGGCTCACTGCAAGCTCCGCCTCCCAGGTTCACGCCATTCTCCTGCCTCAGACTCTCCAGTAGCTGGGATTACAGGCACGTGCTACCATGCCCGGCTAATTTTTATATTTTTAGTAGAGATGGGGTTTCACTGTGTTAGCCAGGATGGTCTTGATCTCCTGACCTCGTGAGCCACCCGCCTTGGCCTCCCAAAGTGCTGAGATCACAGGCATGAGCCACCACACGGCCCCAAATGGCATAGCATAGAACATAGGACATAGAAATATAGCTTTTTATATATAGTCTTCACAGATGCCCATGCCACACATTTTAATCATCTGGCTGGCTCCTGAAGCATTTGCGTTCGTAGCCATTGCTTTAGAGATTGGACAGTTTCAATGGATAAAGAATCTGTCAAAATAAGTGTTCAGGTGGTAACATTGTCAAAACTCACCTATTACTTGCTCCTATCTCATGCAAGCTTTCCCAAATATTTTACTTAGAGTATTCTAGTTTCGATGAGTTTGAGTGTAAACAGTGGCACCATCAAGAACTTGTTAGAACTATAATTGTATAATGAGACTGCTTCTCTCAACTCTGGCAAATGGCTGTCCTACTTATGAACAGACTCTTGATGAACTCACACAATTATCTGTAATTCTTTTTCACTTAAATTTCCAGCTAGCTGTAGCTTCTACTTAAAATGTTTATTAATGTATTCGTTTAAAAACATAAATGTGTTAGGCTTCTTTCCAGGTTCTGGGAATAGGTGGGAAGTAGAGAAATTATCCATTATATAGAGCTTCTGTTTACGAATAAAGATTCAATGCAGTATCATAGGGATAAGGTCTATGAATGGAAATGAAACAAGTAAGGGCTGAAGACCGCTGTGTTAGTTCTATTTTACATAGGGTTGTTAGCAAAGACATCACTGAGCAGGTGATGTTGGAACAGACACCATGTGAAAATGAACAGTGCAACTGTCTAGGGGCGAGGTTTTGGAGGCAGCAGCAAATGTGAATGCTTGACATCTTCAAAGTCTAGTGGTCCAAAGAGGCTACCCCAGAGAGATAAGGAGAGTATTAGAGAATGAGGTTAAAGATGAACAAAATTAAATAAATAGTAGGATATAAGAATGAACCATGATCCCTGTCGTGGCAGAAAGTGTGAAGAAAACATCATTGCCTTTGGATTATGCCAGCACTTTGCGCACTGGTTTCCTTATGACATGTTCTCTGGGTCTGAATTCTGGACCTCATTCCTCTTCCTTGTTTCAGGCGCAATTAATTTTCTTCTCGACTTCTGACTCCTTCCTGATAACTGGTTACTAAAAACAAGCTCCCTGATCTCTGAATTAAATCTTTGATTTTCCAATCTATAATTGGGTCCTAACCTCGAATTTATATACTATTGCAAGGTGTCCTAGTTTCCCAGTGCTTGACCTCTGCTTGAATATGACCTCCTCCGGTTCTTCAACCTTCAGCTTCCCCTCCTCTGCATTGTGAAGCAGGTGAACTGTGCACTGGTTACCATCTGCTGGGAAAAACTCCCACTGCATGGAGAATAGCAAAGATCATCACTATGCCCATCACCAGAAAGAGAAGTCTTAACACTGCAGTTCACTGCATTTGGGTCTGCAATTTTTACCACTTGTATGAGTCGGGTGAGACATAATACTCATACAAGTTATGTGAAGCAGTTTTATTATTCACAGATAAGCAGTAAGGGGAAGCAGAGACCTAGAATTCATGATGAGCTTTTCTGAGGCTCAGAAAAGCTGCCCAGGGTGTCTGGCATCTTCTGTGTGCCCCACCTGCACTGCAGCTGAAGGATCCTGGAAAGCAGTGTACCTTGGGTTTTATATCCCAGGGATAACATAATTTGCTAAGCTAAAATGTTGAAGGACATCTTGTTCCAGGTTCCAGGAGGGGCAGGAATAGAGCCTAGGCTGGTCGAGCCTGTTCCTTCTTTTCTCGGCAAGCTGCACTGCCAGCACATTCTGTTTATGTTTGAGAACTTCACATGAGAAAGGGGGAGAGAACTGGGTCAGTCCAAGGTCACCCAGAGCTCTGTCCTGCATACATACCTGCCTTTCTTGAGGTGTGGCTTGAAATAACAGTTTTACACGTGCTATTTGACCATTACACTGATATCAATCTCCAGTTCCATTAATACCTATTGTATAAATGACTTCGTGTAAGTAGATAATTAAGAAGATAAAATGCATGCAAAATACTCCCAATTTTGTGCCTAAACATGGTGCCCAAAAAAGATTTTTAAAGAAGTTTTTCTCTTTTCATACACAAATGGACAATATAATTTAGTTTTTATAACATGTTTTGCTATTCACAAGAAAATGTTTTACACTTATGCCACAAAACCATTCTCATGTCTTGGACTCTGTAGAGATAAATATTTATCAATCACACTGAGGATGCACCAGCTTGATGGCCCAGGGAATCAACATATCAGCACATTCTTTAGCCATCCAAAACACTGCAATTTGGGGTTCTTTTGCATAGGCCGTTTTTGTCAGAAAAATTGGCTCAGTTATGTCTAAAAATCATTTGATTAAAAGTAATTTTACATATGTCATAATAAAACAATACTCTTCCAGCTCCCCTTTACTTACAGTTCTGAACACTAAAGACCAAAAAAAGAAGAACATATAGTTGCATTAATATGTTTAAAAACTCCTTTTTGCCACTTTGCAACAAAATGATTTCCTCAAATGACATTAATATGAACAATAAAATATTTTAGAACTGACTCCTATTTCTGAGGTTTGAACATGTTTTGCTTTTCTACCTGTTCTATTTTTTTCTGAGATAATATATAACCATAAGCTTTTAATATAAATTTTATTTTCAGTTTTTCATGAAACATGTATTTCATTTTTATTTTAACAAACAGCTATTTATCACCTATTCTATGCTGCGTTCTCTATGCTGAGAACTAAAAAGAAAGACATAGTTCCTTCTTTAAGCTATTCATAATCTAGAGGAAAGTGAACAGAAAACAGTGATAATATGTATATGCTACTTATAATATCAGAATTGGATATAAAGAATCAGAGTAGTCAATAGGAAAAAGTGGTCAGCTTTATCCAAATGTTAGCAGATAAGGCAAGTAAGATACTAAATCCACAGATCTGGAAGAGGCAAAACATTAAGGTAAATTACCTAGAACATTTGCAAGTTCTCTTTGGAAAGTGTCAAATCCTTATTGTCCATAGTTCATCAAATTGGATATTAATTATCCCTGGCGTATTAATAAACTTTAGAGGAAACTATCATGGCTCATCAATCTCATTTTTCTCACCATAGAAGCTAATGCTCAATGCAAGGTGGGCAACATGTGCATGCATGGTTATGAGGAAAATGCTGATTGTTTTTATTGCCCTGAATGGGCCTATTTATTCAAGAGCAGTGATACGCTATCATAGATGATAGTGCTCTTAACGATTTTATAGAAGAAACAAAGCCAGTGCTACTGGGATACCCACATCTGTTTAACCATTTTGGAAACAAACATTGATTATATGCCTGAACAAGAATGCATTCGGATCTTTTAGACAGTCTCCTTTGCATTTAACTTAACTCATGCCATTGCCTCTCTGCAGGTAAGGGACGCTAAGGGACTTACTTAGCATGGCTAAGTGCCTTGGCAGTAATACTGAAGATGCCTGAGTAAGTTTGCTGATGGTATTAATGATTTATTTGAATCCCTGGATATAAAGGGAATGTTCATTCTAATGGCCTGGTAAAATTTGAACCAGGCAATTGATAGGAAGAAATTAGATCACAAACCCCACCTAGCAATTTAAACTGTATGTACATACATACATGACCTCATTTTTCTTACAAGGCCATATTGCATGACTATAAAAGATTGGTAGAAGAGTTACCTCATCCAAGTCTGATGTAAATCATTTTTAATTCATTTTACTAATCATATATAAAAGCTAACTATATATTTTGAAATATATAGGCAGTTGCAACAAATTGAAAACAAACTAGATGATGACTACAAAGAAATAAACAAGGGATTCTGTGTTGTATTTTCTATTCATTATGTTTCCACATGTTCTTACAGGGTTATATCTCCCAAGATCATGGTTTCAATTCATGCCTGGAATTCACTCCTAGACTTCCAGCCCCATATGCTAGTCCTTAATAGATATATTTACCTGGAGGTTCTCAACACATCTCAGTCCCAAACTCTGAAATTATTCTCATCAGTTATTCCATAATCTTAGAGAAAGAGAACGGATAATTCCTATACCTATTCAGGTTGCCAAGTCAGAAACTTGTGTGTCATCATAGACCCTTTACTCTTCCTCTCTATTTTTCCAATAGAAGAGAATTTTTGAAGTCATAAGATTTCAATCTGGTGCACATTTTTTCACTCATATTCTCCTTTACATCTTCACTGCCATTAATCTTGTTCTGATGTTGACCATCTCTCTGTAGACCATTGAAATGACTCTCAGCTGAAGCATTCCACTCCAAGGTCTAGAACACTTCATTCTTACACTTGCAGTTTCCAAGGGTATCTACATGTTCAGCAGATGGTCTGAAGTTAAGGACATAGCTGTATTTTAAAGAAAAAGATTTGAGATATTCAGTAATTTGAAATTCAAGGAATAAATTAGATCAACCAGCCCAAGTTTCATGAGAGATGACCTAGTAATACCAGGCTTTACAATTTCTTGCTTTGACAATCTCTCTTAAATATATGTATTAATATTTAAAAACATTTATTACTCTAAAATATTTATTTAAATTGGTGTAAGTATTCTATTATTTAACAGGGATTGTCAAAACAAAAGAAGAAAAAATTAAAGATAGTGGAAATGTTAGAAATGCATACTTTTCAATTGTAATAATGCTTGTGATTGCAATTTGCCCCATTCTGGATAGTAAGTGTATCCCCCACCACCACCCATGAGTGCCTGAATACAGTAAGCTAAGATGAGGTTATCTATTCTTCAAGTTAGCCACTTGCTCTTAGCACACCAAAAGGTTCCTAGGATGAAATGAAGCATTTGACTACCTGTTCCTAGATGTCTCTTGTAATTGCCTGCTGTTTTTTTTGTGATTTGTCCCACACAATTTTTCAGTCACTTCCTCTCCATTTCACAATTCAAATAAGATGGTCTTCAACTGGTGAAGTGAAATGCTAAAGAGAATGATGCAGATGCCAAATATACATTTACTTGTTGAGTACTTGGGAGAGAAAACATCTGTGCAATGTAGTTTCCAGTGTCATGGGAAAACTGAAAATGAGACTACTAAAGCTAAAAACGAATCTACTATAGCTAAAGAGCAAAACAGAAATGTAATACAGTAATTTGAAGTACTTAAGTTAGACAACTTTCTCTTTAAGATCATAAGGAGGGTTGTTAAATGTAATACCCTCCATATTATAGTCTGCAGAGGATTAGATAAGTGAACGTTATTGTTATAGTTAATCATTTGAAAAAACTTCTGAGTTCCCTTAGTATTTAAGAACTACATATTTTACTCCACTGTACTAAACATTACCACACTTAATTTGTAAAGGTAGATAAATCGAACAGGAGCTCCTAATCAGCACAATTTCTGTAGGAGCAGAACCATGTCTATCCTCCCTTAGATGACATATGGTGTAAAAACAGAAACCAATAGTGCACCAAACACATCATTTTGCAAGGAACTAGATCTTCTGGAAAGCGTAAGCAATGTGTTATGTGACTCTAATGCCTGTTTTACATTAAGGTATCTGGCTAAAGTGAAAAGCTCATTAAAAACAATCACTTGACGGCCAGGTGTGGTGGCTCATGCCTGTAATCCCAGCACTTTTGGAAGCTGAGGTGGGCAGATCATGAGGTCAGGAGTTGGAGACCATCTGGCCAACATGGTAAGACCCCATCTCTACTAAAAATACCGAAATTAACCATGTAATCAGCACGTGTAATCCCAGCTACTCAGGAGGCTGAGGCAAGAGAATTGCTTGAACCTGGTAGCCAGAGGTTGCAGTGAGCCGAGATCGCAACACTGCACTCCAGCCTGGGCAACAGAGCAAGACTCCATCTCAACAAAAACCACTTGTATCACTTCTAGGGCTTTTCTCCATAGAGAAAAAAATGATGATGTTGAAACAATATAAGTGTGTGGAGAAAGTCATGTGCCACCATTATTTTTAAAAGTTGGGATAAACCTATATAAGAAGTTCGTTGCAATGCACGAGGACCTAAGCACTTAAGAAAGTCATTTACAGTATGTATCAACTAAATATGTTTAGAGTTACTATACGTCAAAATTCTTCCTGATTAATTCAAGTTGAAACATTTCTAGTGCCCTATTGAGTTGACTTGTATAAACAACTTTTAAGAAAGATCAATCAACTACACTTTTCAAAACATTTGATTTTCAAATCATTATAATAACATTAGTTCTATATTAGCCCTTACACTGTGTTCAGCTGTTATGTTTTCATAGCATTTTTCATATAGATATATTTGAGACAAATATAGATAGATAGATAGATTGATTGATTGATTGATTGATTTGAGACAGAGCCTCACTCTTGTCATCCAGGTTGGAGTCAAGTGGCAGTATCTCAGCTCACTGTAACCTCCACCTCCTGGGTTCAAATTATTCTCCTGCCTTGGCCTCCTGAGTGGCTGGGATTACAGGCGTCTGCCACCACGCCTGATTAATTTTTGTGTTTTTAGTAGAGATGGGGTTCTGCCATATTGGCCAGGCTAGTCTCAAACTGCCGACCTCAGGTGCTCAACCTGCCTTGGCCTCCTAAAGTGCTAGGATTACAGGCCTGAGCCACTGTGCCCAGTCCCAAATATTTTTTATTATGGCAAAATTCACATAACATAAAATTTACCATGGTAAGCAATTTTAATTGTATAGTTCAGTGTTACTATATACACTCATAACTTTGAAACTATCATCAGTATTCATCTCCATAATTATTTTTATCTTATAAAACTACAACTCTATACTTAAACAATACCCCCTCCCTCCCCCAATCCCCTGGAAACCACCATTCTACTTTGTCTCCATGATTTTGACTACTCTAAATATATCATACAGGTGGAATGATACAGCATTTGTCTTTTTGTGACTGGCTTGCTTACTTAGCATCAAGACTTCAAGGTCTATTCACATCATAGCATATGTCAGAAATTCCTTTTTAAGGCTGAATAACATTCCATCATATGTATATGCCAATTTTGCTTATCCATTCATCTACTGATGGACACTTAAGATGCTTTCATGTTGTAGTCACTGTGAAAAATGCTGTTATAAACATGGGTGTAGAAATCTCTTTGGGATCTTTTTCTCAGGTCTTTTGGGTAAATTCACTGAAGTAGAATTGCTGGATCATATGGTAACCCTATTTTTACTTTTTTTTGTGAAACTGCCATACTGTTTTACATTCTATTTTACATTTCTTGCAAAAGTATTCCAATTTCTCCACATCCTAACAAACATTTGTTATTCTGTTTGGTTTTGGTAGTAGCCATTCTAATAAGTATCAGGTGGTATCATGTTTTAATTTTGATTTGCATTTCCCTAATGATTAATGATGTTGAACATCTTTAAATGTGCTTTTTGTATTTTCTTTGGAGCAATGTCTATTCAATTCCTTTGCTTTTGTTGCTTAACTTTGGGGATTTCTCTATATATTCTGAGTGTTAATCCCTTATTAGATATGACTTGCAAATGTTTTCTTTCATTCTGTGGTAAAAAGGTAACTTTTTACTCTATTGATTTTGTGTTTTAAAGCACATTTAAAATTTTTCATGATATCCAATTTATCTTTTTATTTTGTCAACTGTGCCTTTGGTGTCATACCTGAGAAATAATTGCCAAATATAATGTGTTCATGTTTTTGTCTAATAATTTTACAGATTTAGGTGTTTGATCCATTTTGAGTTAATTTCTATATATACTATTAAGTTCATGTACAACTTTATTCTTTTTATATGTGGATATCTAATTTTTCCAGACCATTGCTTGAAAGACTGTTCTTTTCTCATTTGGTCTTAACACCCTTGCCAAAAAATCATTTGACCATATGTGTGAGGGTTTATTTCTGGGCTCTCTATTCTATTCCAATGGTCTATATGTCTGTTTTTATGCCAGTACTACATTGTAGCTTTATATGAAGTTTTGAAATCAAAATGTGAGTCCTCCAGCATTTTTTTTTTTCCCCAACATTGTTTGTCTCTTTGGACTTCCTTAAAATTCCATATAAATTTTAGAATGGGTTTATCTATTTTACAAAAAAAAAAACACTGGATTTTGATAGAGATTGCTCTGGATCTATAGATTGGTTTGGGTGATACTGACTTATTAAACAATATTAAGTCTTTCTATCCATGAACACAGGGTGTGTTTCTATCTATTTAAGTCTTCTTTATTTCAGTAATGTTTTGCAGTTTTATTTTGGCAAGTATTTCACATCCTTAAGTGAATCCCTAAGATTTATATTCTTTTAATGCTATTGTAAATAGAATTATTTTTATAATTACGTTTTCAGATTGTTCATTGTTAGCATGATTTTTGTATATTAGCTTGTATCAGCCTGCTATTTCACTGAATTTGTTTGTTCTCACAGTTTTTCAGTGGAATCTTTGGGATTTTCCATATGTAAGATTATCTCATCTGCAAACAGAGGTAATTTTACTTACTCTTTTGTAATTTGGAGGCCTTTGGTTTTTATTTTTAATTACTAATTGCTCTGGCTACAACTTCAGAACTATGTCAAAGAGTAGTGTTGCTAGTGATCACCTTTGCCTTGGTCCTGATCTTGGAAAACTTTCATTCTTTCTCCAATCAGTATGATGTTTGCTGTGGATTTTTATGTATAATTTGTTATGTGGAGGCAGTTTCCTTCTTGTTCTAGTTTCTTGAGTGTTTTAATCATAAAAGGATGTTGAATTTTGTAACATGATTTTTCTGTATCAATTGAGATAATCATGTGGTTTTTATTCTTTCATTTCTTAATCTGTTGTATTACAGTGATGGAATTTTTTATGTTGAATCAGTCTTGTATTCAAGAAATAAATCTCATTGATCATGGTGTATAATCCATTTTTAAGGATTTTTTTTCATCAAATATATTGGTTTGTAGTTTACTTTTTTGTAGTGTCTTTCTGTTCAGTTTTGGTAATGCTGGCCTTATAGAATGAGCGAGGAAGTGTTTTCTCCTCTAACTTTTTGGAAAATATTTTTTTCGAGACGGAGTCTCGCTCAGTCCCCAGGCCAGAGTGCTGTGGCGCGATCTCCGCTCACTGCAAGCTCCGCCTCCCGGGTTCATGCCATTCTCCTGCCTCAGCCTCCCGAGTAGCTGGGACTACAGGCGTCCGCGACCACGCTCGGCTAATTTTTTGTATTTTTAGTAGAGACGGGGTTTCACCATGTGTGTCAGGATGGTCTCGATCTCCTGACCTCGTGATCCACCCGCCTCAGCCTCCCAAAGCGCTGGGATTACAGGCGTGAGTCACTGCGCTCGGCCCAAGGTTTTTTTTTTTTTTTTCTTTTTGAAATAGGGTCTCACTCTGTCACCCAGGCTGGAGTGCAATGGCACGATCACAGCTCACTGCAGCCTCAAGTGATCCTCTTACCTCAGCCTCCGGAGTGGCTGGGACTACCGGCCTGCACCACCACTCCCAGCTATTTTCTGTATTTTTTTGTAGAGAGAGGGTCTTACCATGTTGCCCAGGCTGGTCTTGAACTCCTGGGCTCAAGCAATCCTCCTGCCTCAGCTTCTCAAAGTGCAGGGATTTCAGGTGTGAGCCACCACACCCGACCTGGAAAAGTTTTAAAAGGATTGATATTAAGGTTTTTTTTTTTTTTTACTGTCAGGAGATTTCAATTAATCTTATTAATTTTAGGTCTATTGAAACTTTATTTTTCCATACGTTATTGGGGTACAGGTGGTATTTGGTTACATGATTTGTGAGATTTGTAGTCTTTTATTCCTTGCCTCTCTCCCACTTTTCCCTCCCAATTCCCCAACATCCATTGTATCATTGTTTCTGCCTTGGCATCCTCAGAGCTTAGCTCCCACACATCAGTGAGAACATATGATGTTTGGTTTTCCATTCCTGAGTTACTTCACTTAGAATAATCATCTCCAATCTCATCCAGGTCATGGTGAATGCTGTTAATTCATTTCTTTTTATGGCTGTGTAGTATTACATAATATATATACACACACACATATATACACATACGTGTGTGTATATATATATATATGTCACAGTTTATTTAACCACTCGTTGATTGAAGGGCATTTGAATTGGTCCCACAATTTTGCAGTTGTGCTGCTATAAACATGCGTGTACAAGTATCTTTTTCGAATAATGACTTCTTTTCCTCTGGGTAGATATCCAGTAGTGGGATTGCTGGATCCAGTGGTAGTTCTACTTTTAGTTCTTTAAGGAATCTCCACACTGTTTTCGATAGTGGCTATACTAGTTTACATTCCCACAAGCAGTGTAGAAGAGTTCCCTGTTCACTGCATCCCTGTCAGCATCTAGTCTTGGCAAGTTTCATGTTTCTAGAAATTTACCCATTTCATCTAGGTTATTCAATTTGTAAACATAAAATTTTTATGATACTCATAGCCCTTTTTATTTCTGTAGAACTGGAAGAAATGGTTCCACTTTCCTTCTCAATTTTAGTAATTTTAGTCTTTTTTCTTAGACCTCTAGATAAAGATTTGCAAATTTTGTTGATCTAGTCAAAGAACTAAGCTTGTTTTATTTTTCTTTTTTTAATAAGACAAAAACATATTTATTTATTTGTAAACTCAGGTACAGAAGTTTGAGCTATTCATTCTTACAGGCTCATTAATGGGTCATTATCATCATTGATCTGTGCAAGACTCCTCTCTTATTTGTTTATTCCCTCTTATCCTCATGACTCACTTCCTTTCTCCTCCTTCCTTACTACAGACAAATAGTCTAACATATTTAAGTTGTATGTGTATTTGCACAAATTCTTCACATGCTGTGACATGCATGCATGCATTTAGTTCACATAAAGAGTATATTATAGGTTTCTCTAGTTTTTTTGTACAATCAGCGTGATGTGGTTTTGGGGCCCATTCATATCACTATGTGTGTGTTTAGTCTGTTGCTGTTAACGACTGCACAGTACTCCATGGTATGCATTCACATTTCACTTGCCTCAGACTCACTGGTACCACAAACAACAATGCAGTGCACCTTCTCGTATTCATCCCCATGCGGACCTCTCAGAGACTTTCTTTAAGATATATACCCCTCAGTGGAATGCTATCCCTCCCC
>NW_012119265.1:10948851-11041790 GCF_000951035.1 Colobus angolensis palliatus
CAAGATATATTATAATCCAACTTTTGAAAGATGAAACAAAAAGAGAATCTTGAAAGTAGCAAGAAGGAAGCAACTTATCACATATGAGGTTTTCTCAATAAGATTATCAGCAGGTTTCTCATCAGAAACTTTGCATCTGCCAAAACTGTCCTTTAAAAGTGAGGGAGATCGCATTCAGAAATAAACAAAATCTGAGGAATTTGGTTATCATCAGACCTACCCTGCAATAAGAATGTTCTAAGGAGTCCTTAGAGTTCAATGAAAAGGCACTAGATGGTAACTTAAGGCTGTATGAACAAAGAAAATTCTCAATAAAGGTAAATATGGATAATTACAGAGGGTAGCATTATTGTACCAGGAGCTTATAACTCCACTTTTGTTTTCTAGATGATTGTTTAAATGAATACATTTTTTAGAATGATTATTAGTCTAAAGTCTAGTATTACTGTAACTTTTGTTTGCAATGCCAGATTTGGTTTTATATAACTTAAAACTTAATACTCTGTCTGCACACCCAATGTATAAACATGTAGTTTTGTGACATCAACTAAAAGGGATGGGGACACAGCTATAAAGGAGCAGAGGATTTGTATGTTTTAAAGTTAGGTTGGTATAAACCCATCTTCATGGTAACCACAAAGAAAATAGATGTAAAATATGCCCCAAAGAAAAAGAGTAAGGAATTTAAATATATTACTACAAAACAAACTAGATGGAAAAGAATATAGAAAGGCAAGAAATCAGAGGGAAAGACTATAAAGCATATGGAAAACAAAGAGCAAAATGATACAAGTTAGTCCCTCACCAGTAATTACTTTAAATGTAAATGGATTAAACACTCCCATCAAAACAGAGATTAGCAGAATGGATAAAAACACATGATTCAACTATATTGTGTCTACAAATGACTCACTTTAGGGACTGCAGAAGTGTTGGTCACATGGTACAAAGTTTGTTAGGCATAGATGACAAATATCTAAGGTAATAGTTACGTTAATTAGCTTGATTCACTAATTCTACACTGTATACATCTATGATACATCAGTGTGTATTTTATTTTTTGGCAAATATATAATATATATGTATATATATGTGTATATATAATATGTATATATATTTTATATATATAGTCTTTGTCTAATATATTTGCCATCAAGTCTTTCAGGGACAGTTTCTCTTAATCTTTTTATTTGGCTTTGAACCGGCCATACTTTGTGAATTTATGCTATATTAGTCTGTTTTCACACTGCTATAAAGAACTACCTGAGACTGATTGACTCATAGTTCCACCTGGCTCAGGAGGCCTCAGGAAACATACAATCATGGCAGAAGTTGAAGGAGAAGCAAGGACCTACTTCACAAGGCAGCAGGAGAGAGGGGGCAGACAGGGGTAGTGCCAGACACTTAACAAACAACCAGATATCATGAGAACTCTAGCACAAGAACAGCAAGGGGAAAGTTCATTCCCAGTCACCTTCCACCAGGCCACTCCCCCAACATGTGGTGATTATAAATTTGAGATGAGATTTGGTTGGGGACACAGCCAAACCATATCACTCCACCCTGGCCCTCCCAAATCTCATGTTCCTTTCACATTTCAAAACCAGTCATGCCTTCCCATGAGTCCCCCGAAGTCTTAACTCATTCCAGCATTAAATCAAAAGTCCAAAGTCTCATCTGAGACAAGGCAAGTCCCTTCCACCTGTGAGCCTGTAGAATCAAAATCTACTTACTTCCAAGATACAATGGGGGTACAGGCTTTGGGTAAATGTTCCCATTCCAAATGGGAGAAATTGGCCCAAACAAAGGGGCTACAGGCCCCATGCAAGTCCAAAATCCCATAGGGCAGGCATTATATCTTCAAGCTCCAAAATAATCTTCTTTGACTCCATATCTCAAATCCAAGGTATTGGGCAGCTGTGGCTCTGCAGGGTACAGCTCCCATGGGTACTTTCACAGGCTGGAGGCTGGTGTTGAGTGCCTGTGGCTTTTTCAAGTGCACAGTACAGGCTGTTGATCTACCATGCTGAGGTTTGGAGGACTGTGACCCTCTTCTCACAGCTCCACTAGGCAGTGTCCCGGTGGAGACTCTTTTAGGACTCTGACACCCAATTTCTCTTCTGCACTGCCCTAGCACAGGTTCTCTATGAGGGCTCTGCCCCTGCAGCAGACTTCTGCCTGGACATTCACACGTTTTCATTCATCCTCTCAAACCAAGGCAGAGGTTCACAAACTTTAATTCTTGCCTTCTGTGCCCCTGTGGGACCCACAGCACATCTAACCTGCCAAGGCTTGGGGCTTACACCCTCTGACGCCCTGGTCCACTGTCCATTGGCCCCTTTTAGCCATGGCTGGAACTGGAGCAGCAGGGTCCTAGGCCAAGCCCACAAAACCATTTTTTCCTCCTAGGCCTTGAGGCCTGTGTGGGAGGGGCTGCCAAGAAACTTTCTGAAATGCCCTGGAGACATTTTTTCCATTATCTTGGTTATTAACATTTGGTTCATTACATATGCAAATTTCTGCAGCCAGTTTGAATATCTTCTTAGAAAATGGGTTTTTCCCTTTCTACTACATGGTCAGTCTGCAAAATTTCAAATCTTATGCTCTGCTCCCCTTTTAAACGTAAGTTCAAATGTCAGACCCTCTGTTGTGAACACATATGAACATACATGTTTAGAGAAAGCCAGGTTACCTCTTGAATGCTTTGCTGCTTGGAAATTTCTTTTGTCAAATACCCGAAATTGTCAAGTTCAAAGTTCCACAGATACTAGGGCAGGGGCAAAATGCTGCTAAGGTATAGCAAGGGTGACCTTTATTCCAGTTCCCAAAGTTGCTCATCTCCATTTGGGACCTCCTCAGACTGGACTTCATTTTCCATATCACTATCAGCCTGTTAGTCAAAACCATTCAAATCTCTAGGAAGTTTCTAACTTTCCCTCATCTTTCTGTCTTCTTATGAGCGCTCCAAACTGATCCAAAGTTGCTTCCATATTTTATCTTTATAGCAGTGTCCCACTCTCCTGGTTCCAATTTTGTATATTAGTTCATTTTCACACTGCTGTAAAGAACTACCTGAGACTGGGTAAATAATAAAGAAAAGAAGGTTTAATTGACTTACAGTTCTGCATGGCTGGGGAGACCTCAGGAAACTTGCAATCATGGTGGAAGGAGAAGTGAGGAGGAGAGGGAGTTGGTGGCGGGGGGATGTGCTACACTTATCAAACAACCAGATATCATGAGAATAGCAAAGGCAAAGTCTGCCCCCACAGCTCAGTCACCTTCCACTAGGCTTACAGATGAGATTTGCATGGGGAAACAGAGTGAGACTATCATATGCTTTGTGAATTTTTTGTTGAAAACTATACATTTAAATCTAAAACTCTCTGGAAATCACATTCTGCCCCTATCCTGGGTTTGCTATCATTTACATTGTTTCTGGAGGCCATTTTTGAGCCTTTCCGTGGGTATGCATGGTCACTTTTTAATTTTCCCCACATGTGCAGTTGTATTCAATTTCCTTCTCTTCAATTTCTGGCTCCCAAAAGGAAAAAAGAAAAATGAAGGTAGGTGGAAAAGGGGGTCAGCTGTTTCACTCTCCTAGAAGTCACTTCAGCTAGGATAGGAATTTACAACAATGCAGGAGCATCTCTGTCTATACCTGTGTCAGCAGAAGCAGCAATCAGAAACCACAGCACAGATTGTAGGCATTTCAAAGACAGGTTCCTTTTTACCCACCTTCGCTCAAGCAAGCTGTTTGCAAACTGTTCCAGGAACACAGGAGCACAGATGCTTGCCATGTGGCTAAGACATGGGAATGAGTGTCTGTTACCATGATAAACGCTGAAAATGAACAGATATTAACTACAATTTACTTTCTAAGACTTCCCCCTGGAAGTTTCAAGCCTTCAGCAGACTCTAGAGTTCCCAAATACTTACATCAGACAGATTCTGCCAGTGCAATTGCTGTCTAAATGGGGCAACGTATTCCTGGAGGTTCCTACTCCACCATCTTCCTAGACTCCTCTCCTCTCAAACTATTGTTCAAAGCTACCTTGGTGCTGACCTACTTTATTCCTGCTTTATCAGTATGATTTTATTTATAATGTCTTTGACATATTAAATCCAAAGGGCATTCATTTTGATATTGAATGTTTTTCTTGAAAAGCTAAAATAATTACAAGGACAACTAAAAAAAAAAAAAAAAAAAACTGAAAGGTAGTTAGGCAGTTGAATACTGACTAGTGACAAGTACAAAGACATTTTCTACCAAAACTGATATTCAGTTAATGTTCTCAGTTTCAGATTCCAAGGTATGATCTGTGTGGTCCCTTTGGGTCATCAGGTTGCTCACACAGATACTGAGATTCCTGTCCTCCTCTCTCTCTTCAGCTTGTGAAAGTTCATCCTGTCTGGTCTGTGTATTCCAAGATATGCTGAACATTTATTTGCCTTTAGGCTGCATGTGAAGGATTCTCTTACTGCTTCTAGGCCCCCACATCAGCTTAAAATTCTTCTCTGATTCCAGAGAGTCCCACAGGATAAAGTACCTCAAAAATACTCAGAGCCACAATTTATTGTTCACATCCTTTCATTCAAGTGAGAAAGTATAAAGCTCCTGTTGTGAAGTTTATGTTTTTGATCTTGTCTTAGGCTTCTTTGTGTAATCAGATGAACACACTCTAAAGTCTAGGTAAAACCCTTGAGTCCCATTTAATTTTCTAGTTAGGCTGACTGAGAACTTCCTTCTTGAACTGGAAATCTTATAGAATAGGTTATGTGGCTTATTCTTCTTAGACTGTTGAAGGATGTACTTCTGAAAATAAATGAACCAAATTCCCAGGTTTTAAATATTCCTATTCTTTCTTCCTTTAAGTTCTAGGAGAGTCAGAGATACTTCCCAGGATAGTGGCGTGGGTATAGGTTGTTGATATAAGGCAGACAAAGAGATGGTATTCTCAGTGACTATACCTCTTAGGACCAATTGCTGGTAATTGGGCTAAGAAAGCAAAAGGATGGATAGAGATTTAGACAGGAGGATGATTTATGAGTTATCTGACATATGGAAAAGTGGAGCCAAAGCTAAAATGAGAGCAGCTGAAAATTACAAGGCAATGCTCTCAAGGTAGGAGCAAGCAGTAAATCAGATTTAGACACGGAGGGCTCAGTACCCCAGATAGCTCTGTTGGAGATAAATCCTTCAGATCATATCCTGAACCTGCCTCCACATTCTTTTAGAAACTGATTATTAAAGTAGGCTAGCCTTTTTTGGACACATTTTCATGGAGGATGGGATACAAGTGTTATTTTGATAAAAATGTTTGGTGTCAATGAAAGCCCTGTGAATTCAAGAACATAAATCAACAATAGCTTGTGTTATGGAGACACAGTCTGCTCTACTCATTAGCAGTTCCTGTCATGGGAACATTCCTTTTCCTTATCCAGAACCAGGTAAGACTATAACCTTGACAGTTCACCATTCATCTGTTAAATGTATATTGTGTGGCCCTGTGATCGATGGTCCACATTTATTACTCACAACTTTTTAGTCCCTATTTGCCATACTGTGGAAAAGTTAAATTTGCCTCAATACTTTAATTAATTCCAACACAGAAATGTCAATGAACAGTCATGACGAGTGCTCAAAGTGCCTGTAAGACAGACAACAGGTGACTCACTGCAAAAAACATAAATTTTAGATGTGCAAGGAACATAGTGTGTTTAAAGCTATTCATTGGCAGATGATTGAAATGTAGAGATTCTTGTGAGGTACACAATGATTGTTATCATGAGTTTTTCTGATATGTTAAAATTTCTGGAAAATAATTGACACAGCCACAAAATCACTGGTATAGCCTTAGTCTTGGTATACAGATGGATGAAGTCAATTCTATTAAACTCAGAGTAGAAAAGTTTTTAAAAGGTTAGCCTGAGAAGTAAGCAGATTTTGCTTTTATACAATCACTTATGAATCCTTGCAAGTCAGCCTTACCAGATACCACCTATCTAAAAAGGGTTACTCCCTGAGAAAGGCTGTAAGTGGACCAAGAATGAGCATTTGAGTCATAAAGAGCAATGAGTACTACAAAGAAACAAAAGCATTTTCAAATCTAACTGGATGAATAATACTAAAATAGAATGAGAGATTTAACAGGAGCAGACACATTTGAACTTGTACTTTTTCCATTTTCTCTTAGAGATATGACATTTCATCCTTTCCTCAAAACCTAATAGTATATAGGTTATGTGTCATAGATATAAAATAAGCACATAATATTCCCTTTGTTTCCAGTTTATCACTTAAGAGTGCCTCTTTGTGGGTCTGAAGTTGTATATTCTTAGAGCCAGTTAACTGCATTCAAATGTACAGAAAAAAGTGAAGAATGCAGGTTTCTCTTCTCTAATATACAAAATATAAGAGAGTTGGGGTTTTCAACTCATGCACTGGGAGACTCAGTAATCTATCTATGGCTTATTTGGCAAGGTTGTTAATTGTGATGCAGTACAGGATGCAAAAGCTCTTAGGCTAGATAAGTACTAGAAACCTCTCATCTCTTGTTATCTGGGTTTCCAAGGTGATGACAGGGTAGGAAGAAACTAGAAGATCAGGTGTCATATCATGATATTACATTTTGCTATATGATATAACATATTGCTAATCATATTTCTAAAATATTTTTTCCAGGATATTACCTGACTCTCACAGTGTCAGGATTTTCTAGGCAAGACTGGCATCTTTCTTAAGCTATAACAATGTGTGAACAATGTAAGAAGCTACAAATACTGGGAAGGTAGATTCTGATCCCTGCAACAAAATAGTTGAATAGTAGAGTGCTCTAGAGGTACAAATTTGCCAGTTGTATATTCCAGGTCCCACCACTTGCTGCTGGAGGCCAAGTGCAGAAGGAAGGGAATTCAGGAAATAATGAATTAATATATAGAAATAAGTATAAGGTAAAGAGCTTTAAAGAAAAATGTTTATAGGAAGGTAACTCTCAGCCAGGCATGGTAGCTCATGCCTGTAATCCCAGCACTTTGGGAGGCCGAGGCTGGCGGATCACCTGAGGTCAGGAGTTCGAGACAAGCCTGGCCAACATGGTGAAACCCCATCTCTACTAAAACTACAAAAATTAGCCAGGCGTGGTGGCAGGTGCCTTTAGTCCCAACTACCTGAGAGACTGAGGCAGGGGAATTGCTTGAATCTGGGAGGTGGAGGTGGCAGTGAGCTGCGATCATGCCACTGCACTCCAGCCTGGACAACAGAGCGAGATTCCATCTCAAAAAAATTTAAAAAAAGTAACTCTCCTGCTCTTTACAACTCTGACACTAGTGTTTTTCCTGTTTCTAAAAAGAAGCAGGATTATAAATTCCTCTGAATGTATGACAGAAAACAAAAAAGATACATCAAGTAGAAGAGAGATTTATGACCTGAAATCAGTACATTTGTTCATATTTGTGCATTAGCAAACAGAGATAGGAATAGATCCCTTAAAATTGTCCTTAAAACATCTAAACTATAAGCACTTGAAGACAGAGATTAACCAATCTTAGAGTTGATATATATTTCCTAATGCAAGAAGGTTATGAATCTGATTTGAATTTCTCTGAGTACAGAGGAAGATAAAGAAGTACCAGAACCAGGGTGATGAGAAAAAAATGTAATTTTCCTTACCCAGTCAGTATGTAGGCATTCATCAATGCACTAGTGAAAAGAAATTTGTAGTTAACGCTGAATTCCCACACTCCCTATTGATTGTACAAATAGGGAGTGCAATTTGCACTCCTACAATGACACTTACATACGCATATCCGAAATTAGCTTGTATTGTCCATTAGTGTGTTTCTGGTTGATTCTGTCGTAAAGAGTTCAGTTTTTCTTACCTATTTACACTTGTTGTATCTATAAAGTCTTAACATACAGTTTTTCAAGAAAAGCCTGGACTATATAGACTCACATAAAATTATTGTAGAAAATACCATTGTTCAGAATTGACAGACAAAATAAACATGGGTCCTTGTTGTCCACACATCCACAGGGAAGGCGTGATTAGTAAGCTAATGTTCAGGCACAAAGAATTGTAATACACGAACTTGTGAGCCTGTGGAAAGCTTGAAGTGTAGTGGGGGCCACAATTCCTTTAAAAGACACACTGCTTACAGTGCATGAACTAAAAAACACATTTTGTGTGACATAAAGTGTGGGGACTTGTTAACTGGGCATTACCTTTGTGCTACAGCTACTTTTTCATATTTTATGTTACTTGAATAAGTTCCTGAGTATGGGGTGTGAGAGCATGAATAAACGTAAAAGCTTACAGTCTGAAAACTGAGAATTTATATAGAAAGACTTCTTTGTTATGAAAGTAATGCAAGCCATGGCAATGACCAAAAGGCATACTGTTAAACTTCTGGGACTTTTTAAAAGCGTATAAATAAAGGGTACACACTGAGGCTCCAAACCTGCTTAGGTCTTAGTTCTGTAGCAGGTAGCTAGCCTGAAATTTTTGCCTGCCTGATAACTAATTTGTTAACAATAAATTCTTGCGTTTTCATCCAGCAGATTAGTCCCAATATCAAGGCAGGGTCAAGAGTAAAGGGGAGGATCAAGACTTTTTTTGAGTGATGTTTCCTGGAAGGATTGAAACAGGACTCAGTTTGTAGTGGGGAGTTTTGGATGCAAAAGAGAATAACTATGTGGAAGTCTAAAACAGATGCTAAAATTACTACGTATTGCAAGGCATTTATTGAAGAAAGACTTGAGATTGTGACCTTGAGTAGTGACTTTGTCCAGAATAGGCACTAAGGCCAGATGGTACCTGCTACTAAAAAATGGAATCTTGTTATTGCTCCTTTTGTTCAGATCTAAATGCCTGAGCCAGCACCGTTATGCTACACATTTACTTCTCAGTTTCCTAAACAAGGATGACAAGTCTAATTTTATTATCCTTACTCTAGCAAAATACCCACTGTCATCTGTAAGGACAATATGATCAAGTCCTTTGGCTGAAGAATGTATTTCCTCAGCCATAATGTCCCCAAGGCTTCTAAATAAAATAGATATTCAAACTTTACTTTTAGAAAAAAAATCACTATGCTGCATTTCTAAAAATAAGTTTTGTTCAGAAAGAGCTTCTGTAATGCTAGAAGGAAGCATTCTAGCTGACGTTTACAGAGAGTAGCTATGGAGTCTCCTAACTGAGGTATGGTTAACAGCCTGACATTAACTCTAGTCATGGGTAAAATAAAGGTAAATGGTAAGTGATCTGAAGCCTAGTGACGAAAGACCAAGAGCAGCAGTGATTGAAGTTCTGTGGGTCTTCTGGGTCAGACACAAATGCCTGCAGGGTCCAGGTTGGCAATGCATATTTGTAAGCAGCAGTGGGTATAATAGAACATGCAGCCTTAGGGACAATGACATGTTAAGCACCCACATCTGGGGGCTAACATTCGCATATGAACCACTAGTTTGTGATGCCACGTCAAAAAGATCCTGTAAGTGTTTTCCAAAAATTTTCCCAGTGTTATGCAAAAGAGCCAACATATAGTTGAGTCTGTCACCTCTTATGATCATTGTTATTGAGACCACCTCTATGCGAGATACAAGAAATATCATCCATTACAACAGAAGAACCTATGCCCTTCTAGGCCAGAAAACTCTTATTAACATACTATCTTGGTAAAAAATTTTAAGGCTAAAGTCGAGGGAGAAGATTTCTATTAACCAAAAATAAAATAAAATATTTAAACTCAATGCTTCATAGATTACAAGATCTAAGGTGAAAGAATATTCTGGAGATAAAAGGAATGGAATCAAGGTAATAGGGCTATGTTTTCTGCTACACACCAAATCGAGAAAATGTATGATTTTTTGGTGACTCATTGAGAGAATGCTTTTATCATGTGGCAAGGAGAAAAACTCTTTCAGAAAGAATAAGACCATTCTGTCCTAATCAAAACATTAGAAAATAGCTGAAAATAACATTCTTCTTCCTCCTTTGGAAACTTAGTTGTCTACTCATTTGGAGGAAGCCTTTTCTTAAGATCAAGAGAAGAAAGCTCTTCTGTGTTGTGATTCTTTTAATGTTCCAACAAACAATAAAAGACATGCACACATAAAGCTTAACTAATTGATATCTTTCAGGAGTATTAAAGAGAGGCACAGAAGAATGCCTCTACATAGGACAGGAATACGTAGTTGGTAATCAGGGATCATGTGGTAGCAGCCACACTGTTTAAGATTGTGGGTCAGAAATGTCTTTAAGATGTCAAACAAATGAAAAACAAAAAAGCCATTTCATGCTCATGGACAGGAAGAATCAACATTGTTAAAATGGTCATTCTCCCCAAAGCAATTTATACATTCAATGCTATTCCTACCAATGGCATTTCTCACAGAATTAGAAAAAACAATTTTAAAATTCATATGGTACCAAACAAGAGCCTGAATAACCAAAGCAATCCTAAGCAAAAAGAAGAAAGCTGAAGGTATCACAGTACCCAACTTCAAAGTATACTGCACAGCTACAGTAACCAAAACAGCATGGTACTGTTACAGAAATAGACACATAGACCAATGGAACAGAATAGGGAGTTCATTCCCTATTTGATAAATGGTGCTGGGTAACTGGCTACCCATATGCAGAAGACAGAAACTGAACTCCTTCCTTTTGTCATATACAAAAATCAACTCAAGGTGGATTAAAGACTTAAATATAGCATCTAAAACTATTTAAAAAAAGAAAAACAAAAAAACCCTACAGGAATACTTAGAAAATACCATTCTGGACAGAGGCCCTGGCAAAAATTTTATGACAAAGGCTCCAAGAGCAATTGCAACAAAAACAAAAGTTGACAAGTCGGACCTAATTAAAGAGTTTTTGCACAGCAAAAGAAACTACCAACAGAATAGACAGACAAACTACAGAATGTAAGAAAAATTTGAAAAAGTATGCCTCAGACAGAGGTCTAATATTCAGCATCTATATGGAAGTCAACTCAATAAGCAAACAACCTCATTAAAAAATGGGCAAATGACATGAACAGACACTTCCCAAGACATACACGTGTCCAACAAGCATATAAAAATAAGTGTTCAACATCACTAATCATTAGAGAAATGCAAATCTAGTAATAAGTGAAAAAATAACAGATGCTGATGAGGTTGCAGATAAAATGGAATGCTTATACACTGCTATTGGGCATATAAAGTAGGTTAGCCACTGTGGAAAGCAATTTGGAGATTTCTCAAAGAACTTAAAGCACAGCTAACATTCAACCCAGCAATCCCATTATTGGGTATATACCCAAAGGAGTATAAATTGTTCTACCACAAAGACACATGCAGGTGTATGTGAATCACCACACTCTTCACAGTACAAGGACATGGAATTAACTTAGATGTCAGCAGTGGTGAACTGGAAAAGCAAATATGGTATATATATACCATGGAATACTATGTAGCCATAAAAAAATAACAAAATCATGTGTTTTGCAGCAACATGGATGGAGCTAGAGGGCATACATAATACTAAGCAAATTAACACAGGAACAGGAAACCAAATACTGCATGTTCTTTCTTTAGGTGGGAGTTAAACACTGAGTACAAATGGGTACTAAGAAGGAAACACTAGTCACTGGGGCTTACCTGAGGGCAAGGATGGAGAAACTGCCTATCAGATACTATGGTCATTACCCAGGTGATGAAAAAATAATTTGTTCACCAAACCCCTGCAATATGCAACTTATCCATATGACAAACATGCACATGTACCCTCTGAACCTAAAATAAAAGCAGAAAAATATGAAAAAAAAATCCTGGTCTCAAAAAGAAAAAAGGTCTTTAACTAGAATTTCATTCATTCACTCAACAAATACTGCCAGCACTAGGAATGTATCTGCAAATAAATTCCTGCGCTCTTCAACTTCCAGTCCAGTGCAATTGGCAAATAAATTAATGTATATTGAACATATCAGATAGTGACATGTGCTATGAAGAAAATGTAGGATAATAAAATAGAAGGAGATGAAAGATGCTGTGGTCAGAAAGTAGTCAGAGAAAACCTCTCTGATAAGGTAACATTTGAGCTGAGACCTCGAAGAAGTAATGCGGTGAGCCATCTCATTCCATTATGTTTGTGCCCTGGGCAGAAAACAGCAATTTCTAGTTATGAAAGAGCTGAAGATAGGAGTGGGGTTTTCATGTTTGAAACAAAAGAGGTAATTGTATATTGACTAAAGAAAATGGTGGTGGCCCTAGTTCCATTTGGTTATGTCATGTCCTGTAGTCCCTTAAAGTTCAAAGCAAAGACTGTATCTTAAATGAAGTGGTAAAGGAAGTACTGCAGCATTTTATGCAAAGAAGTAACACAATCTAGTTCACATTTTGAAACTAATAATTTAGAGACCATTTGAAAAATATGTTGTAGGAGTTCAGGAGTAAAGGAGCAGAGGGACTGGCTCGTGCAGTAATCCAAGTGAGAGAGAATGACTTGAATTAGGATGGAAGCAGGTGAAGGCAAGAAGCTAAACTGACTAGATTTGCTGATGTATTAGGTATGTATAAAATAAATAGTCAAAGATGATGCTGTGGTTTAGCATAAGCAATCAAAAGAACAGAGTTGCAGTTTACTAAGAAACATATGGATCTGAAAGCAGCAGGTTCAGAGACTAGGGGAAATTTAGAGTTCAGTTTTGGAAATGAGTGTCAGATGCCTTCTCCATGTGTAAAATTTGAGTAGGCAGCTGAGTACACAGCTTTGGAGAGCTACAGTTATAAATTAGGAGTTAGTATACAAAAATGCATAAAATACATAAAACCGTGAGGTCTGATGAAATCACCTGGGGAATGAGTACAAAGTGACAAGAAAAGATGTCACTAACATTTAGAGACTGAGAACATGAGGCAATTCCAGCAAAGGGAACTAAGAAAGACTTACTTGTTAAAGGGAAAATAAGAAAATTATATCCTGGTAGCCAAGTGAAAAAAGGTGTTTTAAAGAAACTCAGTAAGCAAACATTAACTGTGGCTATTTGGTAAAGTAAAATGGCACCTGAGAACTGACCGCTGGATTTTGAAGTATACGGCTGGCTGGTAACTTTGATTAGAGCACTTACAGGAAAGCGGTAGGAAAGAATAATCAAAATAGAATGAGCATTATTTTCTCCAGCCAAAATAGAGGAAGATTCATCATCCCCCTTCATATAATTAAAGGGGGGAAATATAATAAGCAGACAACATATATGAGACAATGGTTTAAGATGCTGGTTATCAAGCAATGAAGAACAGTGATTCCTAAGACACTGGAAACAAGTAGTTGAGCCCTATGGTTCCTCCAGTTGACAGTTTTGAGAGAGTTTCCAAGACTGCACCACCAAAAGGAGGCAGAACCAAGGCAGAGTTTGGCAGTAAGATGACCAGCTCGTTCCAGTTTGTCTGGACTTTTCCATCTGAAAAGTCAAAGTTCTGAATCTGACAATCCTCTTCTACCCAAATCCCATGATAACAGGAATAGTTGTTCACTTTACCTGAAGAATTTGAATTAAAGTGAAGCTGAGAATCAAGAAAACTAAATCAGCTACAGCTCACAGGGAAGACCACCGGAAAGGAAAAGCAGTACAGAGATCTGAAGGCCACCCTCAATTTTTCATCTGAGTATCGATTAGCATATTCAGATAAGGAAATTGCCTAAGACTTGGAAATAACCAAATGAAAAGATTAACGGCAACAGAATGTGGTTTTTCTAATCAGAAAACCCATGAATAGTTCCTATTTATGGAGCTAGTCAGGAAAGTATCACATTTTATAGGACATTAGGTGAAGCAGTCAGAAGTGTCTTGCCTCAGTACTGGTGATAATTAGCTCTAGATGAAACAATGCTGTGGTTTCAACCTAACAAGTCTCTAAGGCTGAAAAGATCAAAGTGTTCACAAGTTACTTAAGTACATTCTAGAACAAAGCTCAAGAAAAGTTATAGGAACACAAAAACATGCAATGCCCAAAGATGTAAAATTCACAATAAATGTCATCAAAAATTAATTATCAGACATGAAGGACATCAGCAAAATGGAGAAATTGGGAGGTGGGATATTCAGCAGCCTCCTAAGACACACCAAGTAAACTGATCAATTCTCTCCTAGAGAAACTCCCATACAATGGACAAATGAAAAATTTTCCAAATTAAAACACTTAAGAAAAGTGGAGATACACTCACTAACTCCATTCTGAGCACAGAATCTTATGCTTGGGAAGGAAACCCCAGATTTTTCCCAAGGAGAGGTTTGTACTACATACACAATGCCACAATGCCCAAATTGTACAGTCCCTGCTGGAGCACCTGGCTCTTAATCTCTGTGCTTGAGGAGAAAAGTGAAAAAAGAGTGAAGACAGCCTAGAAACTTATGTGGCACCATCAAGCAGAATATTATCCATTATTAGTGCAGCAGAAGGAAAAGAGAAAGAAATAATGGCAGAAAACTTCCTAAATTAGGAGAAGGAAATAGAAATCTCAGTTCAGGCTGGGCACGGTGGTTCATGCCTGTTATCCCAGCACTTGGGAGGCTGAGGTGGGCAGACCACTTGAGGTCAGGAATTTGAGACCAGCCTGGCCAACATGGTAAAACCCTGTCTCTACTAAAAATACAAAAATTAGCAGGGCATGGTGGCAGGTGCTTGTAATCCCAGCTACTCCAGAAGCTGAGGTAGAGGTTGCAGTGAGCCGAGATCACACCACTGCACTCCAGCCTGGGAGACAGAGCAAGACTCTGCCTCAACTAAGAAAAAGGAAAAAGAAAAAGAAAAAGAATCCCAATCCAGGAAGTATATTAGTTAGAAATAATGAATGAATTCAGTAAAAATTCAGGATGCCAAATCAACATACAAAACCAGTAGCATTTCTATACACTAACAGCAAACTACCTGGAAGAGAAATTGAGAAAACAGTGTGATTTACAATAGTAACAAAAAAATAAAAATTGGAAATAAATTTATCCAGGACATGAAAGACCTCTATGCTCAAAACTATAAAACACTGATAAAAGAAACTGAAGAAGACACAAATAAATGGAGGGATATCCTGTGTTTATGGACTGGAAGAATTAATTCTGTTAAAATGCCCATATGGCACAAAACGATCTACAGATTCAATTCAATCTCCATCATAATTCCAATGTCATTTTTCAAGAAAAAATTCTAAAATTCATATAGAACTGCAAGACACCAAATATGCAAAGCAATCTTAAGCAAAAACAAGGCTGGAGACCTCATACTTTCTGGTTTCAAAATATATTATGGAAGTTATTGCAATCAAAAGAGCATGGTACTGCCAGAAAAACAGATACATCAGCCAACAGCACAGGATAGACAGCCTAGAAATTAACTCAAGTATTTATGGTCAGCTGATTTTCAACAAAGGTGCCAAGAACAACTGGGATAGGACAGTCTTTAATAAACAGTGTTGGCCAAACTGAATATCCACATGCAGGAGAGTGCAATTAAACTTTTATCTTACGCCATATGCAAAAATTATCTGAAAATAGATGCCTTAAACATAAGTCCTGAAACTAATTTTCTCAGAAGAAAACAGAGGGGAGAAGCTCCATGGCACTGGTCTGGGCAATGATTTTTTTCCAGTAAGACTCCAAAAGCACAGACAAAAATGCAAAAAGTACACAAGTTAGATTGCACCAAACTAGAAAGATTCTGTACAGCAAAGGAAACAATAAACAGAGTGTGAAAATAATTAGGAGGAAATATTTGCAAATGATGCGTCTAAAAATGGGCTAATAGCCAGAATATACAAGGAACTCAACTCAATAGCAAGAAAACAAATAACTTCATTAAAATATGAGCAAAGGATCTGAGCAAATAATTCTTTAAAAAAGCTATATAAATAGCCAACATATATATGAAAAAATGCTCAATATCTCCAATCAGGAAAATGTGCATTAAAACCACAATGAAATATCATGTCACACTTGTTAGAATCACTCTTATTAAAAAGAGGAGTGATAGCAAGTATTGGCAAGGATGTGGGAAAAAAAGGAACCCTTGTGCACTGTTGGTGGGAATGTAAATTAGTACAGCCACTTTGGAGAAGAGTATTAAATTTCCTCAATAAACTAAATATAGAACTACTATATGATCCAGCAATCCCACTTTTGGGTATACATCCAAAGGAATTATTGGGAATAATTAGCATTATTCCCAATAATTGTGATTATTAGCATTATTCCCAATAACTAAGATGTAGAAGGAACTAAGTATCCCTCAGTGGAATAATGGATAAAGAAAATGTAGTCTATATACACAATGAAATAATATTCAGCCTTAGGAAATTCTATCATTAGTGACAACATAGATGGACCTTATGTTAAGTGAAATAAACCAGACAAATACTGTATGATCTCACATGTGGAGTCTTAAAAAGAATCTCATAGAGACAGTAGAAAGGTGATAGCAGAGGCTAGGGGGAAAAAGGGAGGGATGGAGAAAACAAAACTATTGGTCAAAGGATATAAAGTTTCAGTAAGACTGAAGAAATAAGTTTTAATGATCTATTGCACTGTGTGGTGACCACAGTTAATGATAACGTATTTCACATGCACTCATATAGATTACAGATTTGGCAAAAAACAATTCCGGTGATCAAACAGAAATACTAAGTGTCTTCTTACCCTACTGTGCACATAACTGCTTTTGAACCAGAAAGTAACTTCACTGGCTTCTTGAGGTAAATGTGGCTTTAATTAAAAGCTTTCGGAATGTCATTAGCTGGAAGAAATGCCCATGAAGGCAATAACACATTTTAAACTGAAGTTTTCATTGTTGCCACGTTGCATAGCCAATTGACTCATCTGAATTTCCTACCAAAAAAAGGCATGGGGTCTAAATGAAAAAAAAACTTCATTTGTAACATCTTGAAATTTACTTTTAGAAGAATTGATTACACCTAATTCTAAATCTGTCATGGTTTCGGGATTTAATTGAAACCTATTTTCCTCTGCAAAGTCCACTAGATCTTCAAATAAGCATTTATAAGGTACATTACTTTTTCCAGTCGCTAACATGTAAGTAAGTAGATCATTTTAGAATCTTCAGATCCAACAAGGGTATGAATTGTATATAATGAATAAAAATAGTGGGGGCAGTTTTGAAAGTGTCATCCATTTTAGCCAAAATGAAACGTGCCAGTTTTTCTGTTAGATTTAGAGGTATATATAAGCAGTGTATTTTCTTCAATAGTAAAATTCATAACCAAAATTAGTTTACCATTTAATGTGTTTTTTAACACTGGAAGAACATCAATATCACCAAGTGTTAAGAAGCTCTTTGAGCTTGTCAGATTATTTGTATTCTCCAACAAAGGGTGGCATTTGCAGGTAAGCACGCTGCTATGTTTCAAGGGGCAGAAGTTGAACACAATTGAATAATTTGGCATAGGAGATTTATTGTATCTTTTTCCTGCATTTTCACTTCTTTAGTCTTTAAAATACTCACTGTGTGTATTAGTCTGTTTTCACATTGCTGATAAAGATGTACCCGAGACTTGGCAATTGACAAAAGAAAGAGGTTTAATGGACTTACAGTTCCCTGTGGCTGGGGAGGCCTCACAGTCACGGTGGAAGGCGAAAGACACGTATCTCACGGCAGCAGACAAGAGAAGAGCGCTTGTGCATGGAAACTCCCCTGTATAAAACCATCAAATTTCATGAGACTCATTCACTATCACGAGAACAGCATGGGAAGGACCCGCCCCCACGATTCAACCACCTCCCACTGGGTCCCTCCAACATTGTGTGGGAATGTGAGTGGGGATACAGCCAAACCACATCATTTTGCCCCTAGTCCCTCCCAAATCTCATGTTACTTTCACATTTCAAAACCAATCATGCCTTCCCAACAGTCCCCCAAAGTCTTAATTCATTCCAGCATCAACCCAAAAGTTCACAGTCCAAAGTCTCATCTGAGGCAAGTCCTTCCACCTCTGAGCCTGTAAAATCAAAAGCAAGTTAGTTACTTCCTAGATACAATGGGGGTACAGGCATTGGGTAAATACAGCCATTCCAAAAGGGAGAAATTGGCCCAAAGGGGCTACAGGTTTAATGCAAGTTCAAAATCCAGCGGGGCAGTCAAATCTTAAAATTCCAAAATTATCTCCTTTGACTCCATGTCTCACATCCAAGTCATGCTAATGCAAGAGGTGGGCTCCCATGGCCTTGGTCAGCTCTACCCCTGTGACTTTGCAGGGTATAGCCCCCACTCCTGGTTGTTTTCATAGGCTAGCCTTGAGCGTTGTGTGGCTTTTCCAGGCACACGGTGCAAGCTGCCAGTGGATCTACCATTCTGGGGGCTGTAGGACTGTGGCCTTCTAGTCACAGCTCCACTAGGTGATACCTCAGTAGGGACTCTGGAGGCTCCAACTCATATTTCCCTTCTGCACTGCCCTAGCAGAGGTTCTGCATGAGGACCCCACCCCTGCAGCAGACTTCTGCCTGGGCATCCAGACCTTTCTATATATCCTCTGAAATCTAGGAAGAGGTTCCCAAACCTCAATTCTTTACTTCTGTGTACCCACAGGCTCAACCCCACGTGGAAGCTGCCAAGTTTTGGGGCTTCTACCATGTGAAGCAATAGCCTGCGCTGTACCTTGTCCCCCTTTTAGTCATGGCTGGAGTGGCTGGGACACAGGGCACCAAGTCCCTAGGCTCCACACAGCAAAGGGACCCTGGGCCTTTTTCTGGGCCCAGCCTACAAAACTGTTTTCCTCCTAAACCCTTAGAGGCTACCACAGAGGTCTATGCATGCCTTAGAGACATTTTCCCCATTGTCTTGGTGATTAACACTTGGCTCTTTGTTACTTATGCAAATTTCTACAGCTGGCTTGAATTTCTCCTCAGAAAAAGGGATTTTCTTTTCTATCACATTGCTTTTAAGATCTGTTTCCCTTTTAAAACTGAATGCCTTTAACAGTACTCAAGTTCTCTCTCAAATGCTTTCTTAAAAATTTCTTCTGCCAGATACCCTAAATCATCTCTCTCAAGTTCAAAGTTCCACAAATCTCCAGGGCAGGGGCACAATGCCTCCAGTTTCTTTGCTAAAATGTAAGAGTCACCTTTGCTCCAGTTCCCAACAAGTTCCTCATCGCTATCTGAGACCCCCTCAGCCTGAATTTCATTGAACACAGAAATGAAAAGAAACTGAAGTAATTCTCAGTGCATTAAGTATGAAGCTGGGAGTAATAGGAAATAAAAAGCATCTCCAAACCAGATGCAGCAATCCTTCCATCTAGTACTACATTATCAGCATTTTGGTGAAAGCCATTCAATAAGTCTCTAGAGAGTTCTAAACTTTCCCACATTTTCCTCTCTTCTTCTGAACCCTCCAAACTGTTCTAGTATCTGCCTGTTACCCAGTGCCAAAGTCACTTCCACATTTTTGGGTATCTTTTCAGCAGTGCCCCTCTCTACTGGTACCCATTTACTGTATTAGTCCATTTTCACATTACTGATAAAGACATACCTGAGACTGGGCAGTTTACAAAAGAAAGCAGTTTAGTGGACTTACAGTTCCACATGGCTGGGGAGGCCTCACAATCACAGTGGAAGGTGAAAGGCATGTCTCACATGGCGGCAGACAAGAGAAGAGAGATTCAACCACCTTCCACCGTGTTCCTCCCATGACATGTGGGAATTTGAGATGAGATTTGGGTGGGGACACAGTCAAACCACATCACTGACCTTGTATTTGGAGAGAGATTCATAGTCCATCCCTTATCAACTTGGCACCCATATGCGTGTCCTTAAACAATATTTATCCCAAATAAAGAAAATAACAAGATAATAACTCCACCTAACATGATGCAACTATTCTGTAATTTTAGACTTCAGGGATTATGGTGTTTAGGTGTGTGTCTCTAGGCATGACCCAAACCAGTATATATCATGTTTCCTTTTTTCTTTCCTTCTTTTTCAAGAGAGAGACAGGGTCTTGCTTTGTCATCCAGTCTGGAGTATTGTGGTGGTATGATCATAGCTCATTGCAACCTTAATCTCTTGGTTTTAAGTGATCCTATTGCCTCAGTCTCCCAAGAAGTTAGGAGTGCATGCCACCATGCCCAGCCAATAGTTTTTATTTTGTTTTCTGTAGAGAAGAGAGGGCTCACTATGTTGCCCAGGCAAGTCTTAAACTCCTGGCCTCAACCATCCTCTTGCCTTGGGCTTCCAAAGTGCTGGGATTACAAGCATGAGCCAGCACAGCTGGACCATATTTTCTTTATTTATTATCTATCAATGGATGTTTGGGTTGTTTCCACATTTTGACAATTGTGAATAATGATGCAGTGAACATGCGAGTGCAGCTATTGCTTCAAGACCATAATTTCAATTTCTTTGGATTATTGGATCATATGTTAGTTTTATTTGTATTTTTTGACAAATCTCTGTACTGTTTTCCATAGTGACTATACCATTTTATATTCCCAGAAACAATGTGCAAGTGTTATGATTTTTCCACATCCTCTCCAATTCTTGTCTTTGTTTTTTATAATAGCCATCCTGATTGGTGACATCATGTCATGGTTTTGACTTACATTTTTTGATGATTAGTGATATTGAGCACCTTTTCATATATCTATTGTACATTGTTATGTCGTCTTTGTAGAAATGTCTATTCAGGTCCTCTGCCCATTTTTAAAATGAGGTATTTGGGGTTTTTTTTTTCCATTTAGCTATAGGAGTTTCTCATATTTTTTGAATATTAATCCTCATTCCACCATTTTATTAGTTAGTTTTTACTCTTTTGATTGTTTCCTTTGCTGTGCAGAAGCTTTTTACATACATATAGTCACACTTGCCTGTTTTACTTTTGTTGCTTGTGCTTTTTGTATCATATCCAGAAATAATTCCCAAGACCAAAGTCAAGAAGCTTTACTATCTGAAACTATAAAATTCCTAGTAGAAAACATAGGGGAAATGTGCATTTTAAGTGCCAAACAGCAAGAATCTTTTGCTAAGTATCCAAATATGTTGATGTAACCCAACAGAAATTACAAGTGTGTGAAGCCTGTGACATAGTGAAACTGCTTTTTAATACGCCCATGGAAGCTTCATTGGACTTACTCATCAGTTCACTCTGGTAGCTAAAATGAATGGCCAGTTAGGTCTTCTCTCAAGTTCTGTTTCTGAGGTCATAGCATCAAGAACCCCAGTATTATTGACTATACCAGTTATTTATATGGCCATTGCAATATCTGAAGCACAACCACGTTTTAGAATGATTTTTCTCCAAATACAAAAGTTGCTTGCTGTTAAAAACTCCACACCATTTTTGTCTTATGAACTGTAGTACATACATCTGTATATTTCATTTTACCTTCAGTTAATACTAGGACAATAAGCACTGAAGCTCTACCCGGACCTGTAACATAACAGTAATGTGACAACCAAGCTCTTTACAAAACTTGTTATGAGACTTAACTAGTTGTCAACAATCTGATTGGATGGGGGTATACCAACATTAAAAAATCATGGATGCCTTCTTTCTTCACCAGGGCTGTGCTATAAATTTTTTCACATATTCTTACTATTGCAATAACTCTGTACATCTTAAATTTTTCTATAATTTTAAGATTGCATTGGTCAGATTCTATGTAATAAAAAAAATCATGGTCTTGTATCTGATTTCTACAGGGACTGAGCAGTGTATTTGAGCCATGTTAATTGAGTTAACTTCATCCATTAGGTTTATGAAAGAATTTTTTAAATTGAATACAGAAATGAAAGGAAACTGAAGTCTTCGTCAACATACTTCACTTGTAATTCTCAGTGCTTCAGGTATGAAGTTGGGAGTAATAGGAAATAAAAAGCATCACCAAACGAGATGCAGCAGTCCTTCAATCTAGTAGTACTGAGCCACTAGAAAGGAATTACACTGAGGTGTGCCCTATCCAGGTAAAACCTTCTGGAAAATGTCCTGTAAATTTCAATTCAAAATTCTGTGTCAAGTTTAACCACAATATGGGGAATCTTGGTGGATTAGTGATGAATTTCAACAATTCAGTTGTCTGCACAGAGGTCAGGCTTGCTTGGTAGTAATTTCTACTGCCCTTGAGAAACTCCATAAATATGACCAAAAACACCACGGGGAAAAAATGTGTTTCCTCATTGAAGATTGTGGTCTAATCATACAACTGGTCTGTAGGCGGCAGCAGCACAGGTAGTGAGACCCCAGACTCTGCCATTCAGTGGGTGACTCCAAGGAAAACGTAGTCCCAATCTGGCTGTGCATGCTGAGGCTCAAAGATAACTTTTTATTCAAGGGATGAAATCTGGGAGAGAAAGGAATTCCAAAGATGTCAGTGAAGACTAATGTTATGAACTGAACCTACTGAGCCAAGAGAAGGACTTAAGGGATGGAGGTGGATGTTCATTTGTATTTTGTAGGAAGAAGCATAAGGATGTTCATGGGTTGGACAGGCGGTCTATTAGTTGTCCTTCAGGATTACTGTAATTGCTATGCTTCCAAAGGGTAGACCAGAACCTCTTGGTTGAAAACTCTTCAGAAACTTACCCTTCAGAATAAAACTCCTAATTTTCACCACATCATACATAGTCTGCTTACCTTTCTATCCTCATTTGCCATGCATCCTCTTCTCCTTCATCTTATCCTCTAACAATTCAGGTTCCTTGTTACAACTCCAAGGTTCATGTTTTTCTACCTCTGTCCCTTTGTTAAAAAGGGCAGTTGGGGGAGGTTGGTAAGAGTTAAAACCTGGATACTCAGCTCCAAACTTTCCATCAAATCTAGTTTCCTTCTTACTAATTGGAACATGATTATGATGTACAGCTAGTTTTAGACACCATCCTAAAAGTAATAGACCCACTTCCTTATGCCGCCAGTACAGAAAGATAGATCAGAATCTGCCTTTAACTTTGAAGCTGTCTGCTCCACTTACCAACTCCCAGGAGAGAATGTCAGTCCTCGTGTCACTGCGTGGCCTTTCCATTCAGAGATTATCGAGTTTCTGCTCTAAAGACTGCTTTCAGCAATTCAGAGGCCTTCACTCAATGGAATTCTTATTTTTAGAAATGCTGCATTCTCTAAAAATAGTCCCTGATAGTTATCATCAGAATCTAAAATCCCCTTGGGTAAATGCATACAAGTACACATCTTTACAATTATGGGACCTGACTAGGAAGTTGTAACACTGACATAAAATTCCAAGGATTGAAGACAAATAAGATGACTTGTATAATATTTTAAAATCTCTGGACAGAAACTGCTATATGCTATATACAGGTATGACAGAATAATAGTATAAAAAACATACAGCAAACCTAAAATAACTAGCCATCAAGGAAGACATACACATGCACACACACACCAGTTCCCTCACTGTTTTTCAGTCAGGTTGTTAAAGGCCCTATAATCTGGGTAGATGGTTTCCCAAGCTTTCCCCTGTGTATTTGCCATGGGCTTTTTGTGCATTCCTCTAAGCTCAGTTAAGAAAGGAGAAAAAAATGCTCATTTTCTCTCTGTGTTAGTGTAGACAAGTTTCCTAAACCAGTAAAATTATCAAGGATTGTAATTACTCTCCCTCCCCTGCAATTACCTGTTTTCTTCTTCCTCTTTAATAGTATTTTTTCTTTGTTGTGTTATTGTCTTTGTCTTCTTTTAAGGTAACATTTCTATTCACTGCTACAGCTCAAGGGCCTCTTCACTTTCACATTACTGCAAGTGACTTTTCTGTTCAATGGCAGTCAGTGAAAGTGTGAAGGGTTTCAGAAATTCTCCTCCTTCCCCTTTCTTTATATTAACCTCAAAAACATCACACTTACCCTAGTTCTGTGGACCTCTTGCCCAACCCCATTCCAATACTGGAAATTCTTGTTTGTAAAAGTCTTTGTAAAAGTCACTTTTGTATGCCTATTTCTCACTTTCTACAATTTCAGTTCTGATATACTTGAAATTCAGGATATTCCTATTAGGATCCTACTTGTAAATATTTTTTAGATATACTTCATCACAATCCTCTAAATTTCTAAAGAAGTGCACTAAAATATATCCTATGTATCATTCATGAGAACTTCCAACCTAGATAGGCCAACATTTATATATTGTGGAGAACCCCAGTAAGACACTCCACAAGATCATCCCCAAGACATAATCATCAGATTCTCCAGAGTCAAAATGAAAGAAAAAATGCTAAAGGAAGCTAGAGAGAAAGGGCAGGTCACCTAAAATGGGAAGCCCATCAGACTAACAGCAGACCTCTCAGTGGAAACACTACATGCCAGAAGAGATGGGGGCAAATAATTCAACATTCTTAAAATCACTCCAACCCACAATTTCATATCCAACCAAACTAAGCTTCATAAGCAAAAGAAAAATAGGATCCTTTTTAGACAAGCAGATGCTGAGAACATTTGTTACCACCAGACCTGCCTTACATTAGCTCCTGAAAGAGGCACTGAATATGGAAAGGAAAGACCATTACTAGCCACTACAAAAACACTCTGAAGTACACAGACCAGTGACACTATGAAGCAACCACATTAACAAGTCCTCAAAAAAACCCTCCAGCATCATGTTGACAGGATCAAATTCATACATATCACAACTAACCTTAAATGTAAATGGGCTAAATGCCCCAATTAAAAGACATGGAGTGGCAAGCTGGATACAGAACCAAGACCCAATGGTATGGTCTCTTGAAGAGACCCATCTCACATGCAGTGACACGCATAAGTTCAAAATAAAGGAATGGAGAAAAATCTACCAAGCAAATGGAAAACAGAAGCAGAGGTTGCGATCCTACTATCTGACAAAACAGACTTCAAACCAATAAAGATAAAGACAAAGAAGGGCATTACATAATGGTAAAGGGTTCAATTCAACAAGAAGATATAATTATTTTAAATATATATGCACCCAACACAGGGACACCCAGATTCCTAAGGCAAGCTCTTAGAGACCTTCAAAGAATCTTAGACTACCACACAGTAATAGTGAGAGACTTTGACACCCCACTGGCAATATTAGACATATAATTGAGACAGAAAATTAAAGATATTCAGGACCTGAACTCAGCACTGGATCAAAGGGACCTGATAGATATCTATAGAACTCTCTACCAAAACCAACAGAATATACATTCTTCTCATCACCACAGGGCACATACTCTAAAATCAACAACACAATTGGAAGTAAAACACTCTTCAGCAAATGCAAAAGAACTGAAACTGAAAACTGAGAGACTGAGGCAGTCCCTGAAAAAAAAACCTGAAAACTGAGGGACTGCACTGAGACAGTCCCTCAGACCACAGTGCAATCACATTAAAATGGAAGGCTAAGAAAACTGCTCAGAACCATACAATTTCATGGAAATTGAATAAACTGTTTCTGAATGACTTTTGGATAAATAATGAAATTCAGGTAGAAATCAAGAAGTTCTCTGAAACTAATGAGAACAAAGACACAACGTACAAGAATCTCTGGAACCCAGCTAAGGCAGTATTAAGGGGGAAATTTATAGCACTAAATGCCCCCATGAAAATGTTAGAAACAACCTAAAATCACAACTAAAAGAACTAGAGATCCAAGAGCAAAAAAAATCCCCAAAGTTAGCAGAAGACAAGAAATAACCGAAATCAGAGCTGAACTGAAGGAGATAGAGACAATAAAAAACCATTCAAAAGACGCACAAATATAGGAGCTGCTTTTGGTTTTTTGAAAAAATTAATCAAATAGACCGATAGACTAATAAACAGAATATTAAAATTAAAATAAAGACAAGTGGAAACAAGGGGGATATTACCACTGAACCCACAGGAACATAAACGACCATCAGAGAATACTATGAATGCTGCTATGCACATAAACTAGAAAATCCAGACAATTAGGATAAATTCCTAAATACTACACCATCCCAAGACTGAACCAGGAAGAAATTGAATCCTGGAACAGACCAATAATGAACTCTGAAATAGAAGCAGTAATAAATAGTCTATCAACCAAAAGCAGCCCAGGACCAGACAGATTCACAGCTGAATTCTACTAGATGTACAAAAGAAGAGCTTGTATCATTCCTTCTAAAACTATTCCAAAAAAATTGAGGAGGAGGGACTTCTTCCTAACTTATTCTATGAGGCCAGCATCATCTTGATACCAAAACCTGGCAGAGATACAACAAAACAAGAAAACTTCAGGCCAATATCCTTGATGAACATCAATGCAAAAATCTTCACCAAAATACTGAAAAAAAAATCCAGCAGCACATCAAAAACTTTATCCACCATGATCAAGTAGGCTTTATCTCTGGGATGCAAAGTTGGTTCCATATATGCAAATCAATAAATGTGATGTGTCACATAGAAAGAGCTAAAGACAGAAACCATATGATTATCTCGATACGGGCAGAAAAAGCTTTTGAGAAAATTCAACATCCCTTCCTGTTAAAAACTCTCAGTAACTACATATTGAAGGAACACACCTCAAAATAATAAGAGTCATCTACGACAAACCTACAGCCAACATCATACTGAATGGGCAAAAGCTGGAAACATTCCCCTTTAAAACTAACACAAGACAAGGATGTCTTCTCTCACCACTCCTATTAACATAGTATTAGAAGTTCTGTCCAGGGCAATCAGGCAAGAGGAAGAAATAAAAGGGATCCAAATAAAAAGAGAAGAAATTAAACTATCCCTGTTTGCAGACAACGTGATCCTGTATCTAGAAAACCCTATACATAGTTCCAGCCCAAAAGTTTCTTAAGCTGATAAATAACTTTAGCAAAGTCTAAGGATACAAAAATCAATGTGGAAAAATCACTAGCATTTCTATACACTGACAACAGCCAAGTCAGGGGCCAAATCAGGAACAAACTCCCATTCATAATTGCTACAAAAAAAAAAAAAAAAAAAAAACCTAGGAATACAGCTAACTTGGAAGTGAAAGATCTCTACAAGGGGAAATACAGACCACTGCTCAAAGAAATCAGAGATGACACAAACACATGGAAAAACATTCCATGCTCATGGATATGAAGAGTTGATATTGTTAAAATGGCCATACTGCCCAAAGCAATGTATAGATTTGATGCTATTCCCATTAAACTATCATTGAGACTCTTCATAAAACTGGAAAAAAAAAACTATTTGAAAATTCATAGGAACCAAAAATGAGTCTGAAAAGCCAAGGCAATCCTGAGCAAAAAGAAAAAAGCTGGAGGCGTCACATTACCCAACTTCAAACTATACTGCAGAGCTACAGTAACCAAAATAGTATGGTACAGTAACAGACACACAAACCAATGGAACAGAATAAGGAACCCAGAAATATGGCCACACACCTAACAACTATCTGATCTGCAAAAACAAGCAATGGGGAAAGGATTCCCTGTTTGATTAATGGTGTGGAGATAACTGGCTAGCCATATGCAGAAGATTGACACTGGACTCCTTCCTTACACCATATACAAAAATCAACTCAAGATAGATTAAGGATTTAACTGTAAAACCCAAAACTGTAAAAACCCTGAAAGACAACTTAGACAATACCATTCAGGACATAGGCACAGGCAAAGATTTCATGAAGAAGATGCCAAAAGCAATTGCAACAAAAGTAAAAATTGATACATATAACGTAATTAAACTTAAGAGCTTCTGTACACCAAGAGAAAGTATCAATAGACAACCTACAAAATGTGAGAAAATTTTTGCAAACTATGCATCTGACAAAGGTCTAATATGCAGTTTCTATAAAGAACTGAAATTAATTTAGGAGAGAAAAACCAACAACCCCATTCAAAAGACATGAACAGACACTTTTCAGAAGATGACATATATGAGGCCAACAATCATATGAAAAAAAGTTCAACATCACTGATTATTAGAAAAATGCAAATCAAAATGAGATACTATCTCACACCAATCAGAATGGCTACTACAAAAAATAATGGATATAGGCAACGTAGTTGAGAAAAAGGAGCACTTATACACCATTGGTGGGGGTGTACATTAGTTCAACCACTGTGGAAGACAGTGTGGCAATTCCTCCAAGATCTAAAGACAGAAATATCATTCAACTGAACAATCTCATTACTGGATATATACCCAAAGGAATATAAATCATTCTATCATAAAGACACATGCACACATGTTCATTGCAATACTATTCACAACAGCAAAGACATGGAATCAACCTATATGTCCATCAATGATAGACTGGATAAAGAAAATGTGGTACATATACACAATAGAATATTATGCAGCCATAAAAAACAATGAGATCATGTCCTTTGCAGGGACATGGATGGAGCTGGAGCCTTTTATCTGTAGTAAACTAATGCAGAAACAGAAAGCCAAATACCACGTGTTCTCGTTTATTAGTGAGAGCTAAATGATAAGAACACATGGACACATGGAGAAGAACAACACACACTAGGGCTTATCAGAGGATGGAGGGTGGAAGGAGGGAGAAGATCAGAAAAAGTAACTAATGGGTACTAGGCTTAATAGCTGGGTGATGAAATAATCTGTACAACAAACCCCCATGATGCAAGTTTACCTATGTAACAAACATACACATGCACCTCTGAACTTAAAAGTTATTAAAAAACGGCCAAAATGCAGAACATTGAAAATACCAAATTCTGGTGACAATGTGAAACAACAGGAACTCTTATCCACCACTTGTGGGAATACAAAATAGTACAGCCACAATGAAAGACAGTTTGAGAGTTTCTACAAAACTAAACATAACTAAACATCTTATCACATGATTCAGCAATAGTGTCCCTTGGTATTTACCCAAAAAAGTTGAAAATTTTGGTCAACTAATCACAAAGAAAGCTATACGCAGCTTTATCCATAATTGCCAAAACTTGGAAAAAACCAAGAAGTCTTTCAGTAGGTGAATAAATAAGCTATGATACATCCAAATAATGGAATATTATTTATTGCTAAAAAAATGAACTATCAAACCATAGAAAGACATGGAGGAATATTAAATGTATCTTACTAAATAAAAGCCACCTGAAAAGGCAACATACTTTATTATTCCAACCATATGATATTCTGGAAAAGGCAAAACCATTGAGACAGTAGAAAAATCAGTGGTTGCCAGGGGCTATAGAGTAAGAAGGGATGAATAGGCAGAACATAGAGGACTTTTAGGACAGTTAAACTACTCTGTATGATACTGTAATGGTGGATACATAACATTACACATTTGTCCAAGTCCACAGAATGTGTAACGCCAAGAGCGAACCCTTGTGTAAACTAGGGACTTTGGGTGATAATGAAGTGTCAATGTAAGTCCATTAATTGTAATGAATGCACTGCTATACTGGGGGGAGGAAATAGTATGATGATAATAAAGGAAGGTATACACTGGGGAAAAGGGTGGCCAGAGGGGACATGGGAAGTCTCTGTACCTTTTAATTTTTCATGAACCAAAAACTACTCACAAAATAAAATATACTTAAAAATACATATGTACATATCTCCCATGGTTTGCATATTTCTACCAAGGTGCCAATAAAGATTTATAACTTTCAGATTAAAACAGAGAAGGGAAAGCCCACAATATTTCTAGTTGGCAATTTGTAAAAAATAAAAAATAATTAGATAATTACCATGTCTAATTTAAGATAAGCATAACAAAATTGATATTCTCTTAATTAAATGTGCTGTTATTACTTTTGCATTTTAGTGAGCAACAAATAAAAGTATTTGATTTTTTCGTTACTTGATTTTTTGTGTGTGTGATTATTTGATTTCTTTATGACTATTCTGGTTGTTTACTGCTGTGTAACAAATCACCCCTAGACCTAGTGGTTTCAAACATCAACAATCATGTTACTATCTCATAATTTCAGAGATAAGAAATTTCAAAGAGACTAAACTGGGTAGCTCTGGCTCATGGTCTCTCATGAAGCTGCTGTCAGACAAAGGTTGGAGCTGGAACAGGAGCCAGTTGGAACTTCTAGGGGCTGGCCAAGCCTCTTTCCTCTCATCTACGTTTTGTCTGTTCTGCTCAGTTAGTCCCTGTTTCTAACCCTTGCCTGTTAAAATACAAGCTATTTAAGATCAATTATACCTAATGATATAACCTTCGAGTGAACAACACTGACCTTCTGCTCTGAAGAGTTTTCCCACTGCTCAAGTGACTTCTTTGCCCCCACATGAAGGACCTGAAATTGAAGACATTTCATTATATCACTCAGCTCAAATATCTCAATGGAGTCACATGTTCATTATCATGGTTAAGAGGGGAAAATTGTGGCTGCCTAATATTAACAGGCTAGAAGTACAATCTTGAGAACTATGGTATTTTCCATGATCTTGGTCTTATTTCTGCTTGAGGAAATACACAACATCAACATGCAAATACAAACATTTACAACCACACTAGGTCATCAAGACAAAATTTTGGGTTTTTTTCCTAATCAGTCTTATTTAAAAAGTTGACCAGAGTTTCAGGTTATATTATACATATACATGTATATATGTTTTTGTACATATACATATATGTATATATGTATACACACACACAAAGCTCCTAAGTAGTTGAAGTACCACTTAGTCCTTAAGAACAGTCTTTAAATAATATGCCATTGCATAAAACTCTTGGGTTATATGTACATTGCAACTTAATTTCATGACCCATCGTCCATCATAAACATCTCTTACATAACAGCATACACATTATAGAGTATACATTTAAAATGAAGATTCTTGCCTTGACTTTATTAGCACACAATTCTTTTCCCAGTTAATAACCTAATGCAGTTGATCAGAAGCAGATCTGCCTATCCATTTAATTTAAGGGATAACTAAAGTCTTCCATGACCCTGACTTTTCTCTCACTCTCTAAGTAGTTAGAATTGGAGGAACTGGCATTTTGAATAATCTTTATCTCTTAAAAGTTATCTGAGTCCAAAATACTCTTGATTCATACTCAAATTCTTCAGCTCATATGGTCTATAATGTTGTGTAGTTTGGCCTCTGATCTCAGTATTATCAAACAGAAGACACGAATCAATCTTAATAGTTGTAATTACATAAAAAATACATTGCTATTACCAGCTTCTCTTAACCTTCTGCCTATTTTGTTAATCACAGCACCATTTTATTCATTTGTCTATAGTCTCTGTCCAAACACCAGGTACGCTAGACCAGGTACACTTGGGTTACACCCAAGGTACACTAAAACAGATTTTTAAGAAAAAAGAAAGAAAAGAAAAATGGTGAAGTTTCTGTCTGGGAATGGAGAAGAAAACTTATCAGAAGGCAGGTAAGATCAATATGTTCAGCCCATGATCTGATTGAGTCATTATTCGTTTCATCAGCAAGCATTACTCAGTATAAATCACATCCCATGTGAAAAGCGCCTTCTGTATGTGCCCATCATGTTTTTTAAGGAAGTGCAAAGATGTCATTTCCCCCATTCAGGATAGGTGAGAGATGAGACAAGCTTTGGATCTTGATTGTCTTTCAGGAAGTCCTGAAAGAAGAACTCAGAAAGAATCACTGTCTTTTAATATCATCAAAACTTGAATGTAATTAGGTCACAGAGGCCGGGCGCAGTGGCTCAAGCCTGTAATCCCAGCACTTTGGGAGGCCGAGACGGGCGGATCACGAGGTCAGGAGATCGAGACCATCCTGGCTAACATGGTGAAACCCCGTCTCTACTAAAAAAATACAAAAAACTAGCCGGGCGAGGTAGCGGGCGCCTGTAGTCCCACCTACTCGGGAGGCTGAGGCAGGAGAATGGCGCAAACCAGGGAGGCGGAGCTTGCAGTGAGCTGAGATCCGGCCACTGCACTCCCGGTCTGGGGGACGGAGCGAGACTCCGCCTCAAAAAAAAAAAAAAAATTAGGTCACAGAGCAAAATTTGACTTCAAAAGAAAAAAATAGCCTTCTCTCAATTGAATAATCTTTTGTATTTCTAAATATCGTCAAAGTTTTCCATTATCTTTCTTAATAATCTGCAATATTATTTACTTATGTCAAGGAAATTGCTCAGGGTACTTGTTTAAAAGTCTTATAGTATACTTGAGCCTTCAAGAGCTTCAATTAAAGTGGTAATTATATTTATTCCTAGATAAAGCCAAGCTCCCTAACTATGCCAATTTGTATATAAAAATATATATACATGTGTCTGTTCACACACACATATTTTTATCTGTATGTTTCCAATCCTTAAAAAATTTCAATATGAAATTTGTTTATTGATCCTCACAAAGGAATTGAGAAGAATAAGAAGCAATTGTTTACCCTTACCCTAGAAATTAAGGCCTATCTACATTTACCTAAGTAGGTAATATACAAATCAAGGTTATATCATAGAAGCAGAACTGCTACAAATTATAGCGAATGTACAGTTTAGTATAGTGTTTCCACTGTATGTGGTTTTGGGAGCTACTGAAGCATCTACACAAGCTGTTGTTTCTGTTGTCTACTTTGATTCTGACTGGTCAGCCAGATTAGCAGTCAGGAAGGAAAACTGGGTATGGGTGAGAGCAAGGACCTTCTTGAACCTACAAAGATGGACCAAGACACACAGGTCAACTGAAACCTATAAGGACAAACTGGAACTTGTATCTGTCTCTGAACATATTCAGCCTCAATACTATGGATCTTCAGAAGTCAGTGCCTTTGACCTGTGGTTGCATACCTACTTGCACATGAGCCAGATTGGTGCCCTGCACAAGACTTCAGAGTTGCTTCATTTCTGTCTTTCAAATATTGTACAAAGAATCTTCCATGGCCTAAGCAAAACCAGATTTATGCAAGAAAGTATGATCTAGAGAACATACTGAAGCTTAAGTTGGCCTAGTACAGAGCCACCACAGAGAGATATATAGTAGAATCCAAGTCTTCTAAGTCTTTTCTCATTTCATTTGCCAAGGTTAATGTCCAACAATGGATTGGCATACAGTATTGGCCACAGAAGTAGCAGAACCCAACAGGTAGACCACAAGAAATAAAATAATTGAATTCAGTTGGGATGGGATAACTTCTATAGTGATATGACAAGGTCAGCCACCCTTGCTCAACAAGTAGGAAGAAAGAATCTTGTATTTTGGTTTATGCACCAGGCATATTTCAGTAGAATATTAATTCTTGCTTTGACCCTCACTGCCTTTCATTGTTTATTCCATTAGTTCAATAAACTGCTCTCTTTAGGCAGTTCTTAGAAAGTAAATTACAAAAATAGTTGTGAAGAGTAATTATCTAAATGTTATCATTTGCTTGCCTCAGAGAAATTAATTATATCCTGTATTGAGCTATTGGATGCCTGACCATATGGAAAACCAGTGTGTGGCCAGGGAATAAGATACTATTAAATATGCCTTACTCCCTTTGATCTCCTACATTTAAGATTTGTCTACCTAATTAGCAAGACAATAGAGAACAACTCTAAGTCATTAGGAAACAGTGCATTATAAAGTGTTCTCATTTCTCCAAATTCTTATTTTGCTCATTTCTGATTTACCATTTTTCCTAAATTTTCTCCATCTCCTAATTTTCAGGGACCAGGGCCTTAGGAACTATGGCCAAGCCTAAATGTTGTGCATGACATTGCTGCCTGTTTGCACGATGTGGAGCCTGGAGGAGCTACACAGCACAGCATGTCCTGGAGAAAAAGGAAAACAGAGTCAAGTAGTTCTTCTACATGATTCCAAGGGGCTAGAGAGAAAATGAAAATTCAGGTTTACAGAAATAAGGTAAAAACAGGAGAGTAAGAGCAGTGAAGAGATGAGGATAATGGCAGAAGTGAAATGCATGCCTCAAAATCTTTCAAGCGGGCTTCATTTTCGGATATGGACAAGGAGAGCCCTGTGCCATGAACTTTTAGGAGAACTATGTAGGCTCATTAGGAAAAAATTAGACTCAAGCCCTGGAGAGACCTAGGACTATAACAAATGCATATGATGGCAGTTATTACACTGAGCCTGAGGTTTAAAGTAGACAAAGAATCAGAGACAAATCTTGTGGGGAATGTAAAAGCAGAGTTCAAGCCTTGGAGCTTCCTCCAGTGTACACTGAAGCTTTTAGTCCTGTCCCCTATGTACGCACTGTAACCACACATAGGCCACTCTTCCCTACTGCTATAATGCTAACATTGAGTTGTTAAAAGTGTACAGTACTTGATCGGTACCAAAATGTGATAGTTTCAGTATTTTTTCCACCATGTCTAGTGCTACATAATAAGCAGACAACTCAGGAAGGCTATTATGCAGGAGATATTTTCCTGCTTAGTCATCACAGCTCTCAGGTTTACTTGTGGACTAGCAGTGGAGCAGCTGATGTGAATGAGGGATGCTCAGCACCTGAGCTTAGAGCTGGGGCAATATTTGCTTTGAGAATAGTGGCTGCTACTCCCCACCCAAAGCCCCAGAACAGGCGCATATTTTTCCTCTTTGATCAGCTTTTTTCCCCTCCCTGCACAAACAAGGACAGGTATGGAAAACTGGAGGATTATATCAGATCCTCTAGAGAATCTCAGGAGATTTAGGAGAAAATATGGAAAATAACACAGTATTCTTAAAAAAATAAAAAAAAAAAAAAACACCACACACACACACACCCTTTCTTTTGAGGAAAGCAAAAGTTAAATTTACCCTGAAGTCACCCAAACGTATTGTGAGGATTTCATCTCATTCACTGCTAGAATTCACATATGGCTGAACTGGCAGGTGGACTGACTAAGGTCCATTTGCAAGGAGATTGAAAACTTAAGGAAACTCATCCCAAGAGACAAAGATAAGCTGACGCAGGTTTGATTTTTTAATTGTTGGAGAGGGCAGTGATAGGTTCAGTGTGATGGATAGTATTTGAATTTTCTCTGTTTCCTTTATAGCCTTTTGCCTACTTTGTAGGGAGAGAGAAGGGCATAATTAAACATTGAAAGGGCTGTTTCAATAAATTTCATAATGGTTTAGGACCCCTTTATCTCCACTGAGACACAGAAAGGCTTGAAAGGCTGACATCTGTTTTTGTCACAGATATCCTTGAATATGTAGCATCATGCATTCTTCAGTTTTTCAGTGACAGTACCAGGCAGAAGGTGGCACCCACAAGAGTCATGGCAAGTCTGCTAGAAACAGACTTATTTGTGAATACCTGGAAATTCTCCCTGGGGATACCCTAAAACACTTAATTTCAAGACGGGCCTCAAATATTGAAATATTTTGAAATATTTGAAACATTTAAAATATTTTCAAAGGTCTTGGGCATCTTGCATCAGAAAGTATGAGCAAGATCCAGTTAAATTTGAGTTATTGCATGACCATTTACCTACCCAGATATTAATGAGGTTTGGGGAATTTGGGTTAATAAAAATAATTGGGAACCTTATTAGTTTTCTATGGCTGACATAACAATTACTATGGAAAAACTGGGTGGCTTAGAATAAACTAATTTTATTATTTTACCTTTTTGGAGGCTAGAAGTTCAAAATCAAGGTATCAACAGGGTTGGTTCCTTCTAGAGGCTCTGAGGGAGAATCCGATGGAGGCATCTTCTCTAGTTTCTGCTGGGTGCTCTAGTCTTTGCCTACATGTTCACATAACATTTTCCTCTGTCCTCTTCTCTTATAAGGACACCAGTCATTGGATTAAGGGCCCACCCTAAGTCAATATGACCTCATGCTAACTAACTACATCTGCAAAAACCCTATTTCCAAGTAAGTTCACATTCTGATGTTCCAGTGACCATGGATTTTGAGAGGACACTAGATAACCCAATAGAGGAACAGATCTATTAGGTTTTCCATGTAATTACTTTTTTAAAAACCTCTCTGTTTTTTCATAAATGAAAAGATAACACTTGCTGTATTGTTGACATATGCAAAGCAATGTTGAATTTGGAGTCAGTTATCGATTATGGATAATTATTTTGTACATAATGGACAAGATATGTTGTACATTATGGACAAATTATCTTGTAAGATTCAATGACTTTTATCTTAAAGTCTGTCAGAATGTTTATACTTTTAAAATTTCTGACTTGAACAGCAACCCTGAATCATCCAAGGGAATAAATGTCTGTTTCAAGTCACAGTTGAAACAAAACAAGCATAAGTCCTCTTCATAATTCATCTATAAAATGGATTACAGGAAATTCTACTTTTGATTAATTATTCCAAATGGCATTCTGCTGGGTGTCCATTAAGAATTCTAGAATTTAATCTATGTAGCATTCCATTCTTATGCTTAATTTAGGATGGCTCCTGATAAATCAATTTATTAAAAAATAAAAAATCAAAGTCATATCAGACTTCAGAAGAAGGGTCTAGAGAAGCTGCCCCAATCAACAGTTTGAAAGAATGTGGCTAGGAACAGTCAACCATGACAAGACCAGATAAAAGATAAAAGAGAGTCTGAGATTCTAAAACACCCACTTTCAGTTGGCTTAGTTTTACTTTTGTCCAATATAGGATGAAAAGGAGAAATCTGTATACAAGTAATTTATACTTCTGGTACTTAAAACCATCTTGTAATCTCTAGCTCTAAAGGAAATGGCAAGAGCGCAAAGCCATCATTGCTAGCATTCCCATTTGAAGTATGAATAACCTGTTCCATTTTCATCTCCTTGAGCTACTTTGCATTATTCACGTCTTTGCTTCATACTCCTTTCTATCAATTTCCTTTTGCATAATTTATCAGGGACTAAAATTACCTGGGTTTGTTATTGGCAAATGAGATGCTGCTAGTTTTGTGTAACTATGTCTTAAATTTTTTTTCTCTAGCACAGCTTATAATTCTCCAGTTAACCTAAAAACCATATGATGAAGGAAAAAGCCTTTAAATAAATGAGAACTGATGAGGTAATTTGGGATGCCATAAACACACGTTTTTGCTTTTTCAAACATGGTCACCACTTTTTTGTTTTATAGTTAGTTCTCAAGGTTTCACGTCCCTTAATTGACTGAAATCTTTGAGGCCAACAGTTGAGGCTTATTTAAATTTGGGGTCAGGTTTTGGCATTGTGCATAACATAGAATAGCAGCATTCAAGGAGCGTTTGTTGACTCGATTGGGAAGTCATTTTAAGACAATACACTATTTTCACAGACAGGATGTCTTCTTTTTGCCCCCTAAAAAGGAAGCTTGGGTTATTTTCTAGGCTTCTTCAGGGGAACAATAGCTCTGAGGAAGCTTTTTTTCTTGTTTTCCTGAGGTCCTCTTTGGTAGTGAACCACTCCCATTAGGTAGGCCTGCCCTTTAAGAGCTCAGAAATCTGTTTCACAACGTCAAAGAAAGCTGATAAAGTCAATAGAGGGTTTTTAATCCATCATTCTAATTCTACTTGGAGCTTTGAAGTGATTGTAAATAAAGTTAATCTTATTTCATTTCTACTGTACTTAGCTTGTATCATTGCCATAGTTATTGTACATTTAAGTGCATCATAACTAAAAAAGTCTAGTTGCTTACAATTATTTAAACAATTACCAGTTGACTATTGTATCACAAGTTTAAATATAAATGGATAGGAATATGAATTTACTACACAGGAAACAAAACTTTATGCTGGTAATTTCCTCTAGCAGCTACTTTTATGCCTGAAACCTGGAATAGACAATTCATTTCCTAGCGTTCAAAACAAAATATCTAAGAGGAAGAACTCCTATAAAGTGTTTTTCTATTACTGACAAGAAAAACCACTGCCTTTATTCATGCTGAAAACCAAAGTCACCAGAGGGAGAAGCTGATGCTCCTGGCAGGTGAAGGGAATGTCAGTTTTAGAACTTAGTGAAGCCTGGTTTTCACGTCTTTCTTTCACGGCCTCCAGCACTTTCTAAAGCAAAGTCTTAGGGTCAGACCGCAGTCTTGATATGAAATCAGTTCCTCTAGTTTAGATCCCTCTGAGAAAGGATGCTCTATCAGAAGCTTATTTTTGCATATTAAAGATATTGTATTTGAGAATGCTCTAGAATTTACAACATTCCTGAAGGTCCTAGAGATAATGGCATTTAAAGCCCATTGTGCAGTACATTGCTGCTAAAGTACCCATTCAAATAAACTTCATATATTACAAAATTGCTTCTCTCAAAGGCAAAATCATAGCTATACATACAATCTAATATTTTATTATTCATGATCTAGCAGGTGATTGTGGTTCAGCATGCTAACCAAACATAACAATTATAAGAGGTTATAGCAGTTTCCATTATAATTATTAGCAGTATTATAATGTTAGCAATGTTATAGTAGTTCAAATTAAGCTTATATTTGTAAAAACAGCGTACCTCATGAGAACATGGAATTAACTCCAACTGCCATGGTTAATGGGAATATGATGGAAAGTCGAACTTCAATATCATCTAATGCAGTATTATTACCACTAATGAAATCTAGTTCTATGCAGGAACAAATAAATGCAACACAAGACAAACAGGAAAACCTCAGAGATAGGCCATACTTCTCTTTAACTTGCTAGTAGCACATCTAGAAGGCAAATTTTGCCAATAGGTTACTTAGAGGATAAGATAGTGTTCCATGTACCACAATTTCATAGTTATGATGTATAAAAATTCAGTTTTTGACTTGAACTACAGGGAAATGTATATAACTGTAACGACTAAGGTAAGGAAATAGACCATCCTTGAAATATTTACTACAGCTTTTATAATATGATATTTACTCTCAACTGACATCATGACAATGAATCTTTGCACTGATGTCCTAAAGTACTGACAAAATCTGCTGAATTATATGTAAGGGAGAGGTCAAGGTGCTGTTTATCATAACAAATGATAATTAGAAACAGATTCTTTAAAAATGCTAAGGAATCCCAGAACAAAAATGCTCTTTGGAAGTTACCTAGCCCATCGCAAAGCATGAGGTAGCATCATAGTGAAGTATCTATCCTACTTTAGAAAGTGGATAGTCCAATAATGTCTTCATTATTCCAGTGAAATATTTAACAGCCTTTTGATCTAGGAAATTATTTCACCTAATCAAGAAACTGTAAAATACAAAAAACTAGCCGGGCGAGGTGGCAGGCGCCTGTAGTCCCAGCTACTTGGGAGGCTGAGGCAGGAGAATGGTGTAAACCCAGAAGGCGGAGCTTGCAGTGAGCTGAGATCCGGCCACTGTACTCCAGCCTGGGCAACAGAGTGAGACTCTGTCTCAACAAACAAACAAACAAACAAACAAACAAACAAACAAACTGTAGGTCTAAGCAAAAATTCTTTTTTTTATTTTTACACAATATAATAAAGAGAAAACTCTGGCATAAACAGACCATGAGCAAGATTTGACTTTTCTATGTTCAAATGAAAATGAACACATGAAACATATTTGCAAGTGGCTCTGGAAGAAATAGCTTCTGGGGCAGGGCTCTTCCTTCTTTTGTTGAACAAACCCACCTTCAATGTCCAATCAATTTTCCTCCTTCAAACTTTGATCGTCATTAGCAACAGAATGACCAAACTGAGTGCCCTAGGTTGGGAAAGAAGGACTGTCTTTATACAAAAGCTTTTGCAAATACTTGTCTCTCTTAGCATGTGTCTCTTCTGGATATATTCACATTTTCTCCCTGGACAATTTTTGAGGGCATTAGATTGATTTTTTTTCCATTATTAAAATTAGCAGCATATTCTTTTGCCCTAATCTTCCCTCCATGAGTTTAAACAAGAACTTCCAACTCGTTGTCCTAGCATTTTAATTTTTTAAATCTCAATATTTGTTTACAGTGTTTTTCTTTTAAAGTAAAACCTATATTGAAATGTACACACCTTAAGTGTACAAATCTGGGAATTTTGAAAATGGCATATACCTGTGTAACTCATACTTCCACCAAAATATATAACATTTCTATCACCTCAAAAAATCCTTTCATACTCTTCCCACCTATTTTCTCCCCACCAAAGGCAACCACTTTTCTGATTTGTTTCATCACCGATTAGCTGTACCTGTGCTAGGGTTTTATATAAATGAAACCACACAGGATGTTGTCTTTATGTTTGACTTTTCCTTTAGCATAATGTCTATGAGATGTTTCCTTGTGTATTCCTTTGCTGTTGAGAAGTATTCCATTGTTTGATTACACACAAATTTGATTTTACTATTGATAAATATTTACATGGTTTCTACTTGTATGGCTACTGTGAATAAAGTGGCTGTAAACATTATTATACAAGTATTTACCCAGATATGTTTTTTTCTTACGTAAATGCCTAGAGTGAAATTGTTGGATTGTAGAATAGGTATATATTTAACTTTATAGCAACTGTCAAAACTATTTTCTGTACTTCTTTTACCATTTTACTGTCTTACTACTAATATATAAAGGTCATAGTTGTTTTCTAATCTTACTGAAGTTTGATACTGATGGCCTTTTTAATCTTAGCTATTCTAGTGGAGTTGGAATGATGTCTCATTATGGCTTCGATATCAAATTTTCTGAAAACTAGTAAAGTATGTTTGCATATGCTTATGGTATCATCCTCTGTCATGTATCTATCCAAATCTTTTTTTCCCCACAACTGTTTAAGAGGATTGAAAACCCAAATCCGTTATATGTTATTAAAATTGGGCTGTCTTCCTATTGAGTTGTAGGAAGTATTTGTTTATTCTGAATGTAAATATTTCCAGATATATTCCATATAAGTATTTGTTAAGATTCTTAAAGTTGTATTTTGATGACCAGAAGTTTAAATTTTGATTAAGCATAGCTTACCTTTTTTTTTTTTTTTCTTCTTCTCTGGTAATTGCTTTCAGAACTCTGCCTGAGAAATGTTTCCTAACCCCAGGCACAAGGATAGTCCCCTGGTTTCTTCTATAAGCTATACATACTAGCTTTTATTTTTAGTTCTGTGATTTTTCTCAAACAAAAATTTGTGTATGGTGAAACATAAAGGTTGACATTGTTTTGTTTTCATGTGTATTCAGTTATTCAAAAATCATTTGTTGAAAATGGTTGAATTTTCACTGTATTGTTCCATTGAATTGCTTTGGTGGCTTTATAAAAAATAAGTTGGTACAACTCAAACACCCTAGACATGATATAACGTCAAGGAAAGGACTCTGAAAGGCGGGGAAAAAGTTGGACAGCCCAGAGATCTGGGGACTTGAGAAACAACGCAATGAGTCTTTCAGTTTCTTTATTGTCATCCAAGTATCTGTGGACAGAACACTGCAGAAGTCCCCAACCCTGAAAGCCAACAGGCACAGTTAAAAAAAAAAAAAAAAAAAGCTTCCAGTAAAGTCTTTCTTCCAGCCAATGGACAGGCAAAAGGGTGGTCCAATGATAATAAACCTGTAGTATCTACCTAACTTCAGTCAAACAAAATGAAAAAAATTCACTCCTACCTCCACAGGTTTCAGGGTGGCAAAGTGGGAAGTGAATATTCCTGTCCATCATTCAGTCTAGCAGAAACAGGCAGTACTCTGATTCCCCTGCCAGGTGGTGGTGGTGAGCCCAAGGAGGAAGTTTATCTTCCAACGTTGCTGGGCTAAACAGGGATGTGGCTCCAGTTCTCCGACCAGGGTAGTATGGGGGTGGGATATTTCATCAACAGAGATTTCACTGCCACCCAGCAGTGATAAAATTAAAATCGTTAATGGGAATAGGCAACATCAGGCTTTCCTCCCCAACCCCTTTGGGGGCCCAGGGAGAGTAACTAAGTATCTGCTCCCATTCATGATCAATGAAGGTAGGAGGTGGGAGTAATTCACACTTTGTCTCCCCCCTCCTTTTCTACGGTATCAATGGGTAAAGAGTTGAAAATACCCAATTAGCCCTAGTGTTACACCTCCATATGAGGACTGCCTACCAAAGACAAGAAGGTAAAATAGGACCTCACAATATCCAAAATGTCTAGAATACAGTTAAGAAAATTACTACTCATAGCAAAACCCAGGAGATGATTCATGTTGAAATTATCTGACAAGGATGTCAAAGAAGACATCATAAACAATGCTTTAAAAAGTAATCAGAAAATTTCGTGAAATGAACTCAGAAATAAAAAATTTTGGGAAAGTAATAAAATTATTAAAAAGAGCCAATGGAAACTACAAACTGAAAAGTACCCACGTCATTTAAAAATTCGATTAATAGTAGGATGGGAGTGACAAGAGATAAAATCAGTGAACATGAAGACAAATGAATTTATCCAATATGAACAAAAGAGAGAAAATAGATTATTTTTAAAATGGGAGGAGGCAGAGCAAGATGGCAGAATAGAATCCCTTAGCTATTACCCTGCCCCCCCACCGCATCCCCAACAGGAACACCAAATTGAACAACTATCCACACAGGAAAGCATCTTCATAAGAATGAAAAATCAGGTGAGCAATCACAGTACCTCGTTTTAGCATCATAACTATGAAGAAGGTAGAAAAGGCAGTCTTGAATTGGCTGTACCACCCACCCCCCTGACCCCTGGCAGTGGCCACATGGCACAGAGAGAGAATTTATATGCTTCAGGGAGCAACAGCACAATGGTTACGGGACTTTGCATTGGAACTCACTGCTGCCAGTCACAGCGGAAAGCAACGCAAGGCAGTATTGAACCAGCACTGACAGAGGGAGAATTTAGAGTAGCCCTAGCCGGAGGAGAATTGTCCATCCCAGTGGTTGAAACCTGAGTTCCAGTTAGTCCCGCCACTGCAGGCTAAAGTGGTCTGGGGTTCTAAATAAACTTGAAAGGCAGTGTAGGCCACAAGGACTACAATTCCTGGGCTAGTCCTGGTTCTATGCTGGACTCAAAGCCAGTGAACTTGGGGTGTACATGACCTAGTAAGATACCAGTAAGGGCAGCCAAGGGAATGTTTACATCACCCCTTCCCCAACCCAAACAGCACAGCTCCTAGCCCCAGGAGAGACTCATTCCCTTTGCTTGAGGGGAAAAGAGGGAAGAGTAAAGAGGACTTTGTTTTGCAACTTGTCTACATACCAGCTCAGGCACAATAGGATAGGGAACTGGGCAGAGTCCTGAGGCCCCCATTCCAGGCCCCAGCTCCAAGATGACATTTCTAAACATGCCCTGGGACAGAAGGGAACCTGCTGCCTTTAAGGGAAGTACCCAGTCTGCAGGATTCCTCACCTGCTGACTAAAGAGCACTTGGGTCTTGAATAAACATCAATAATAGCCAGGCAGTACTTGCTGTGGGCGTTCAGTGAGATTCAGTGCCATGCTGGTGTGACTTAGCACATTCCCAGCTGTGATGGCCACAAGGAAAGAATCTTCCACTTGAGAAAAGGGGAGGGAAAAGTAAAGGAGATTTCGTTTTGCAGTTTGCGTACCAGCTTGGTCACAGGGAAAGAGCACCAAATAGGCTGCTGGGGTCTGATTCCAGACATTGGCCCTTGGATGGCTTTTCTGGACCCCACCTTGGGACAGAAGAGGGCACACTGCCTTGAAGGGAGAGACTCAAGCCTAGAAGCATTTACTGCAAGCTGACTGAGGAGTCCTTCACCATTGAAAGAATATTGGAAGTAGCCAAGCAACACTCACCATAGGCCTGGGGTGATGGTGACCACAGAAAGAGACAACGTCTGCTTCAGCAATGCAGAGGGAGGAATGAGAAGAGCTTTGTCTTGTGGTTTGGGTGCTAGTTTAGCCACAGCAGAGTAGAACACCAAGTAGATTCCTAGATTCCTGACTTCAGGCCCTGGCTCCTGCATGGTATTTCTGGACCTGCCCTAAACCAGTGGGGAGCTTGCCATTGTTGAAGAAAGGACACAAGCCTGGTTGGATTCACCAACCACTGACCGAAGAGCCTTGGATCTTGAGTAAACATTAGAGATAGCCAGGCAGTAGTCACCATGGACCATAGGTGTGACCCATTGTTGTGCTGTCTTCAAATCTGATTCGGGGCAGATCCAGGGGTGGTGGCCACAGGGGTGCTTGTGTTACTCCTTCCCCAGCTCCAGCTCTATGTATCAATGAACACACACAGACATCAAGCCCATCCAAGAAAACATGACCTCGCCAAATGAACTAAAGCATCAGTGACCAATTCCAAGTTGACAGAGATATGTAACCCTTGAGACAGAGAATTCAAAACAGTCCTATTAATAAAGCTCAAGGAAATTCAAGATAACACAAAAAAGGAACTCAGAATCCTATCAGATTAATTTAACAAAGAGATTGAAATAATTTTAAAATATCAAAGAAAAATTCTGGATCTGAAACATTCAATGGACATACTGAAGAATGCAGAGGGCTTCAAAAGCAGAATTAAGCAGAAGAAAGAATTAGTGACTTTGAAGACAGACTACTTGAAAATACATAGATGAGACAAAAGAAAAAATAAAAAAGAATGAAGCACACCTATGAGATCTAGAAAATAGCCTCAAAATGACAAATTTAAGAGTTATTGGCCTTAAAGAAAAGGTAGAGAAAAAGATTAGGGTAGAAAGGCATCATCACATAGAACCTTCCAAATCTAAAAAATAAATCAATATTTAAGTGTCAGAAGGTGAGAGAACACCAAGCAGTTTTAATTCAAACAAGGCTACCTTAAGACATTTAATAATCAGACCCAAAGGTCAAGGATAAAGGAATAATCCTAAAAGCAGCAAGAGTAAAGAAATAAATAACATACAAAGGAGCTTCAATACATCTGGCTGCAGATGTATAAAACATAAGCAGAGGAAAATCACATTCACAAAAAGGAAGAGAGGAAGGAAGGAAAGAAAGACCATGAAACACAACAAACAACCTGAAAAACAACAAAATAGCACCTTATTAATCAATAATAACATTGAATTCAAATTGACTAAACTATTCAATCAAAAGATACAGAGTGTATAAATAGGGGGTGTGGGGGAAAGACTCAATCAGCTGCCTACAAGAAACATATTTCACTTATAAAGACACAGGTAGACTGAAAATAAAGGAATGGAGAAAGGTATTCCATGCAGTAGAAATCAAAAAAGACCAGGAATAGCTATACTTGTGTCAGACAAAAATAGATTTCCAAACAAAAACTTTAAAAAGAAACAAAGTCATTATGTTATGACAAAGGAGGCAATTCAGTAAGAGGATATAAAAATTGTAAATAGATACGTGACCAAACTGGAGTAACCAGTTATATAAAGCAAATAATATTAGAACTAAATACAATAACTGGAGACTTCAACACCCCACTTTCAGCATAGGACAGATCATACAGACAGAAAATCAACCAAGAAACATTGGACTAAATCTGCACTATAGACCAAATAGGCCTAATAGTTACAGAACATTTTATTCAACAGCTACAAAATACACATTCTTCTCAGTACATTGATCATTCTCAAGGATAGACCATGTTAGGTCACAAAACAAGTCTTAAAATACTTGAAAAACACTGAAATCATCTCAAGCATCCTCTTTGACCACAATGGAATAAAATTAGAAATCAATAACAAGAGGAATTTTGTAAACTATACAAACACATGGAAATTAAATAATATGCTCCTGAATGACCAGTGGGGTCAATGAAGACATTAAGAAGGAAATTGGAAAATTTTCGGATACAAATTAAAATAGAAACACAACATATCAAGACCTATGGGAAATAGAAAAATCAGTACTTAGAGGAAAGTTTATAGCAATAAGAGCCCATATCAGAAAATTAGAAAAACATTAAATGTATAAGCTAATGATATATATTAAAGAACTAGAAAAGCAAGAGCTAGCCAAACCCAAAATTAGTAGAAGAAATAATGAAGATCAGAGCAGAAATAAATTGAAACAAAAAATACAAAAGATAAATGAAGCAAAATGTTTTTTTTTTTAAAGGTAAACAAAACTCACAAACCTTTAGCCAGACTAAGGAAAAGAGAGAGAAGATCCAAATAAATAAAAACAGAGATGAAAAAGGAGACATTACAACTGACACCACATAAATTCAAAGGACCTTTAGTGGCTACTATGAGCAATTGTATGCCAATAAATTGGAACATCTAGAAGAAATGGATACATTTATAGACACCTACAACCTACCAAGATTGAGCCATGAAGAAATCCAAGACTTGAACAGCACAATAGCAGTAATGAGATCAAAGCCTTAACAAAACATCTCCCAGCACAGAAAACCCCATGACCTGATGGCCTCACTGCTGAATTCTGTCAAACATTTAAAGAACTAATGCCAATTCTACTCAAACTATTCCCAAAAATAGAGGAAGAGGGAATACTTCCAAACTCATTCTTCAAAGTCAGTATTTCCTGGATACCAAAACCAGACAAGGACAGAACAACAACAAAAAAAAAGTAAGAGAAAAGAAAAGTACAAGCTGATATTCCTGATGAACATGGAAGCAAAAATCCTTGAAAAAATACTAGCAAACTGAATTCAATAACACATTAAAAGGATCATTCATCATGACCAGGTGGTATTTATGACAGGGATGCAAGGATGGTTCAACATCGTGGCAATCCATGGGGATGGATCCCTCTTGGCTTGGTGCTGTACTTGTGATAGTGATTTATCTTGAGATCTAATTGTTTAAAACTGTGTGACTCCCCACACCTCTCTCTTGCTCCTTCTCTTGGCATGTAATGTGTCTGCTCCTGCTTCACATTCTGCCATGAATAAAAGCTCCCTGAGTTCTCCACAGAATTTGAGCAGATGCTGGCACCATGCTTATACAGCATGGTGCTAATTAAACCTCTTTTCTTTATAAATTACCCAATCTCAGGTATTCATTGAAAGCAATGCAAGAATGGTCTAACACAGAAAGTAATCCCATTTAGCTACAAATAAAATAAAATACCTAGGAATAAACTTAGTCAAAGAGTGAAAGATCTCTGTAATAAAAACTATAAAACATTAATACAAGAAATTGAAGAGGACATAAAAAAGGAAAGTTATTCTATGTTCATGGATTACAAGAAATAATATTGTTAAAATGCTCATACTACTCAAAGCAGTCTGCAGAGATTCGATGAAAACCCTATCAAAATACCAATTACATTCGTCACAGAAATAAAACCATAACTCTAAAATGTATATGACACCACAAAAGTCCCAGAATAACCAAAGCTATCCTGAGCAAAAAGGACAAAACTGGAGGAATCACATAACTTGACTTCAAATTATAGTAAAGCTAAAGTAACCAAAACAGCATGGTACTAGCATGAAAGCAGACACATAGACCAATATAACAGAATAAAGAACCCAAAAACAAATTTATACATTACAGTGAACTCATTTTCAACAAAGTTGCCAAGAACATACATTGGGTAAAAGAGAGTTTCTTCAACCAATGGTGCTGAGACAACTGGATATCCACAGGGAGAGATATGGAATTAGATCCCCATCTCTTGCCATATACCAGAATCAAATCAAAATTGACTTAATACTTAAATCTAAGACCACGATCTGTGAAATTACTAAAAGAAAACATTTGAGGGAATCTCTCCAGAATATTGATCTGCAAAAGACTTCATCAGTAATACTCCACAAGCATAAGCAAAAGCAAAAAATGGGCAAACAGAATCACAAAAAGTTAGAAAGCTTCTGCACAGCCAATAAAACAATCAACAAAGTGAAAAAACAACTCATAGAGTGGCAGAAAATATTTACAAACTATCCATCTGACAAGAGACTAATCCAGAATATGTAAGGAGCTCAAACTTAAAATAAAAATTCTTGACAATCCAATTTAAAAATGGCAAAATATCTGAATAGGCATTTCTCAAAATACAACATACAAATGGCAAACTGGTTTATGAAAAGGTGCTCAACATCACTGATTGGAGAAATGCAAATCAAAGCTACAATGATATATTATCTCACTCGGTTTAAATAGCTTTTATCCAAAAGACTGGCAATAACAAATCCTGTTGAACATGTGGGGAAAAGGAACCCTAGTACACTGTGGGTGGGAATGTAATTAGTACAACCACTATGGAGAACAGTTTCGAGGTTTCTCAAAAAACTAAAAGAGAGCTACTGTATAATCCAGAAATCCCACTGATGGGTTTATACCCAAAAGAAAGAAAATCAGTGCATTGGACCATATCTGCACTTTAATGTTTGTTGCAGCACTGTTTACAATAGTCAAGATTTGGAATCAACCTAAGTGTTCATCAGCAGATAAATATAGCACTGTTCACAATAGCAAAGATATAGGATCAACCTAAATGCCCATCAATGATAGACTGGATAAAGAAAATGTGGTACATATAACACCATGGAATACTATGCAGTCATAAAAAGAATGAGATCATGTCCTTTGTAGGAACACGGATGGAGCTGGAGGCTATTATCCTTAGCAAACTAAAACAGGAACAGAAAACCAAACACCCCATGTTCTCACTTATAAGTGAGAGCTAAATGATGAGAACACTTGGGCCCATAGAGGGGAACAACACACACTGGGACCTTTTGGAGGGTGGAGGGTGGCAGGTGGGAGGAGGGAGAGGATCAGGAAAAATAACTAATGGGTACTAGGCTTAACACCTGGGTGATAAAATAATCTGTACAACAAACCCCCATGACACAAGTTTACCTATATAACAAACCTGCACTTGTACCCATGAACTTAAAAGTTAAAAAAAAGTGCATATATACAATGATAGCATATATATATATACTATTCAGCCAAAAAAAATGAATGAGATCCTGTCATTTCCAATAGCATGAAAAGAACTGAAAGACATTAAGTGAAGTAAGTCAGATACAGAAAGACAAACTTTGCATGTTCTCACATATTTGTGAGACCTAAAATATTAAAACAATTGAAATCATGTAGATAGAGAGTAGAATTATGGTTACCAGAGGCTGGAAAGGGTATCTGGGGGGTGGGAGGGGGAAGCAGGTATCATTAATGGGTACAAAAATATAGTTAGATAGAATGAATAAGACCTACTATTTGATAGCACAACTGGGTGATTATGGTTAACAATAATTTACTGTACATTTAAAAATAACTAGAGAGTATAATTGGAATGTTTGTTACACAAAGAAATAATAAATGCTTGATGTCATAGACATCCTATTTACATTGATGTGATTATTACACATTGTATGCCTGTATCAAAATATCTCATATACTTCATAAATATGTACACCTATTATGTACCTACAAAAAAAAGCAAAACAAAAACAGAGTCTCAGGGACTTTTGGAACCATAATAACAGAGCTAATATTTGTATCATCGTAGTTCTAGAAGAAGAGAGATTTGAACTGAAAAAGTACTAAAAGAAATATGACTAAAAACTTTCCAAGTTTCACAAAAGACATAAATCTACAGATCCAAGAAGCTGAACTAACCTCAAATAGGGTAAACTCAAAGAAATACACAATTATATGTTCAGGGAAATATCCTTCAGGATTCAAGAGGAAAATAAAGACATTCTCAGATGAATCTATAACCCCATTCTAATCACAATATAAACATCAGACAAATCCCAATTGAGGAACACTGGAAAATACCTAATCAGCACTCCTCAAAACTGTTGAAGTCATCAAAAACAAGGAAAGTCTAAGAAACTACCATAGTGAAGGGGACCCTAAGGAGACAAATAATGACAAAGCATACTGTAGAAACTTCAGCTGGATCCTGAAATAGATAAAAGGCATAAAGTAAAAGCTAAGGAAATATACACTTTAGTTAATATCATTATCAGCTTATTGATTGTGACAAATACATGAAAGTAAGATGTTTATAATAGCAGAAACTGGGTGTGAGATATATGGGAACTCTCTTGCTATCTCTGCAAATTTTCTATGAATCTAAAACTATTATAAAATAAGAATTTTTAAAATAATCCCAAAATGTAAAGAAATCCTGCAACTCAATACTAAAAAGCTACTAATCCAATTCAAATGGGCAAAATTTTGGAACATACCCTCAACAAAGAAGTTCAGATAGCAAATAAGTACATGCAAAGATAACTAACATCATTAACTATCAGGGAAAAGGAAATTAAAACTAGAATATGTACAGACTAGAATGGCTGTGATCAAGAAGGCTGACAACGCCTAGTATTGGCAGGAACGTGGAACTATTTCTGGAAATGCAAAATGGTACGGTTACTTTGCAAAATATTTTGGTTGATTTAGTGAAGTAAAATACACATTTACCATATGACCCAGGAATCCCACTCCTAGATATTTTTCCAATGGCAGTTAAAACAGTTCTGCTAAAATGCTTGTACAAATATGTCCAAGGCTATTTTATTCATAACAGTCCAAAATTGAAAAGATCCCTAACATCTATTGACTGGCTAAAGAGTAAACTGTCTCATATACGAACAATAGATTACTACTTTATCGATTATGATGGCCTTTAAAAAATTTTATTTGGAATTTTTGTGGATACACAGTAGGCATATATATTTCTGGAGCGCATGTTTTGATATATGCATGCAATGCATAATAATTATATCATTGAAAATGGGATATCTATCCTCTCAAGCATTTATCTTTTGAGATGGCTTTATAATGTGCCAACTTGGCTGTGTAAGAATTTCCTTTTCTTATATGTTTCTAGTTAGTATGTACTACTTTTAATGTTCTTATTTGCCATCTGTGTATACTCTTGGATAAAGTGTCTTTTCAAGCCCTTTGTCTATTTTTAAATTGAGTTGTTTCTTACTGCTGAGATTTGAGAGTTATTTATATATTCTTAATATATTCTAGATTCAAATGTTTTGTTGGATATGTCTTGCAAATGTTTTCCTCAGTCTGAAGGTTTTCTTTCTAGTCACTCATCAGTATATTTCACAGAGCAAAAATTTTAATTGTAATGAAACCCAATTTGTTACCTTTTTAAATTTCATAGACTCTGCTTTTGATATCATGTCTGAGAACTCTTGTCCTAAATCCTAGCGATGGGATTTCTCCTATATTTTCCTTTCAAATTTTATTATAGTTTTATATTTTACACTCAGTTCTATGATCAGTTTTGACTTTTTCCTTTTGTGTAGGGATTAGGTTTGAATCAAGATTGTTGCATATTAATTTCAAATTATTCCAACATTGCTTGTTGAAAAGACCATCTATTTTCCACAGTATTCCCTTTGCACCTTCGTAAAAAGAAGTCAATTGCCAAATGAAATTCTTCTGAATTGTAGACTTTAAAATCATTAAAGTGGTAAATTTTATGTGAAAATAAATCTGATCACATTTGTGAGTATCTACTTATGAACACCATGCTCATTAGAACAGATATGTTCCATTGATATGTGTCTGCTTCTTCACCAGTATCAAATTGTCTTACCGTTTTTCAGTCTTCAGATGATTAGTGTGACTCATCTAACAAAACTTTCAGTTTTCTAATTTCTTTACCTTGCTCTATTAACTTTACAACTATCTTATATGGCATATATCAATAAAAATTCCTGTGGGGATTTTGTCAAATCTGTCAGTTAACGTATGGCAAAAATTAATGTCTTAACTATTTTGAGTATTTCAATCAAAGGCATGACATGCCTTCCTATTTACTTAGTTTTTAAAAATTTCTTTCCTCAGCATTTTATAGTATTATATCTAGAGAACTGGTAGATTTATACCCATGTATTTCAATTTTTGGAGGTATTATACATGATATTTTTAAAAATTTCAGTCTCTAATTGTTCATTGCTAGTACATAGAAATATGATTGATATTTGTGTGTTGATCTTGTATCTTGTAACCTACTTAAGGTCATTTATTAGTTTTAGGAACTTTTTTGTAGATTACATGGATATTTCCACTTAGATCATCATGGAATCTGTGCATAGGGATAGTTATATTTTTTTTTCTTTCCAATACATATGCCTTTTATCAGGGTCAGTCATTGCTACTCATATTTACTATCTGCTACTGTCTGATGGGAACAGCCCAACATCAAAATTCAGGTTAATAAATATTTTCAGCACTATTGCCCCACTTCTCATTCAACTGTCTCCAAAGGTAGAATTTGAATACTTCCTACCTGAATCTCTCTTATGCTTAATGGTACCATTTGAGAACTCCCTTTTCTTCCCTGCAGAAGCAGCCACTCTGTTCATATCGCATCCTAATGGTCTTTATTTCTTTGAAAGTTTATGTGAGGATGACTGCTATGATTACAATGCTTGTGTCCCATCAAAATTCATATGTTGAAATCCCAACCCTAAGGTGATGATATTAGGAGGTGAGATATTTGGAAGGTGATTAGGACATAAAGGCTCCTCCTTCACCCACGGGATTAGTGATATTTTAAAGGGTACTTGAGGAAGACCCCTCACCATGAGAGGACACAGCAAGAAGGGGCCATCTATGAACCGGGAAGCAGGCCCTCACCCAGACACTGAATCTGCCTTGACCTATGATTTCACAGCCTTCAGAACTGAGGAAATAAAGTTGTTATTTATGAGTCACCCAGTTTATGGTATTTTGTTAGAGCAGCCCAAACAGACTAAGACAATGACATTTTAAAATGTATCTATGAAGATTCTAGTTCTTTTCTTCCAGGATGAGTTGGAGGCCAAGCGGCTTGAGATGATGCTCGAGATGACCACATTCACTGGTTTGAAAGAGTTGGTTGTTGGATTCCTCCCTACTGTATTCGCCAGCTTGACATTGACTCTTCTACTGCCTTTGAAATTGATTTAATCTAGATGATTAATACAGGAGTTTTGAAAGATCCCACTTGGTTAATTGGATTAATATAGCCCACCCTATGTTAATTATTTTTTGTCTACTTGTATATCAAATCCTGAAAATGACATGTTAAAATTACAATTTATACTAATAAATGCGTTGGAGTCTCAGTTTTTGTTTTTGTTTTTTAAATATACTGTTATTTGGTATATAAATGATCATTTTCTCTTAGGTATTCTGAATAGGCCATATATTTTATTATTCTACATCTTCTGTCTTATTTATGCCTTTGTTTTAAATTTAACCTAATCTAACATTATTTGCACTTCCTTTTTTCATCTTAACATTTCCTAGCACATCTTTGCTCCTTCTTACATTGTCTACATCTACAATCTCAAATGATAAATGATAATAAATTTGTTATTTAATTACAGCAAAATCAATTGCAATGCTGGGAGACTGTTGATAGGAGACTAACAGACTTTAGGAAGATTTCCTCAGAAAACTATCTTAATTATAGTAACCCCATATGTTTACCAAACTAGTTAACCAAAGACAATTCATTCATTAATTTGCTCATTGATTCTTTTAATAAATGTTTGTTTGTCTCATACATTCCAGGGACCATTCAATTGTCAGGAATATAGCCAGGAACAAAAGAAAAAATACCTGCCTTCATGGAGCATAAATTCTGGAGGAACAGATTAATAAATAACAAATGAATTTATGCTATAAAATCAGGTAATGGTCACACTATGAAGAAGTAAAAGGGTTAAGGGTGCAGATAATTACATGGGGTGGAGGAGAGACTATTTTATATAGGCACATCCAGGAAAGAATTCTCTGAAAATATGATATTTGAGCAGATACTTGAATGAAATGAAGAATCAAGCCCTGTGAAGAATCAGAGGATAAGCATCCCAAGGAGACAAAGGAATATGTGTTTTGTATTACAGACAGGGTTTCACCATGTTGGCCAGGATGATCTTGATCCCTTGACCTCGTGATTCACCAGCCTCGGCCTCCTAAAGTGCTGGGATTACAAGCGTGAACCACTGCACGAAGCCTCGTCTCTACTAAAAAGACAAAACTTAGTTGGGCATGGTGGCATGCGCCTATAGTCCCAGCTACTTGTGAGGCTGAGGCAGGAGAATCACTTGAACCTGGGAGGCGGAGGTTGTAGTGAGCTAAGATCATGTCACTGCACTCCAGCCTGGCAACAGAGCAAGACTCCGTGTCAAAACAAAAAAAATACAAAAAAACTAAAAAACAAAAAAAACAAAGAAGATACAGAAAAACCACTGTGCTTGGAGCAGGAGGCATGAGGGAAGAAGTGAACTAGCCAGAAACCTGATCATTCATACCTCATAGGCAAAGTAATGACTGCACTCTTTCTAAAGTATGCATCATGGGCACATTTTAAGCAATAAAGTAATTTGGTAGGATTAAGGTTTTTAGTGGTTATTAATGCTGCATGGAGAACGGAGTATATAGAGACAAAAGTGAAGACAGGAAGTCAATTTAGGAGAGAGACCACATTTGAAAGTAACAGTAGTGATAAAAATATACATGCCAAGCATGTACACATGCTTTGTTTACATTTTCCTTTTTCATTCTCATTACAATACTGCAAGGTATTATTCTAATCTTACAGACAAGGAGAATGAAGCCGAGGCTAAATAAATTGCCTGGGGTCACACACCTAGGAAGTGACGGACCTGGGGTTTAAGTCAGGTGTGAGAGTGATCTCACAAACTATGTACTGCCCTATACACTTTGCCTTTAGGTCAATTACACAAGCAACACCATTAGTGCACTTCCCAATTTTATGTATTTCTCATTTGCTGTATGATATTCATTTAGGTATCTTATTTCCTCACTGATTTCTTTCAAAGGAATGAGATATATCTAACCAAATTAACATTTTGTGGCTATTTTGAAATTCTAAATATTTACTGGAAGGAGAGAGGCCAAGTGTAAAATCTTTAATTTGAACAGATATATACTACATTCTTCCAAGACTGTGTGGTACCTAATAAAGTACATGATATAACCATGAGGAGAAGTCGTGAGTGACTTTTAGAATCTTCATGATAAATGGCAAATCAGCAGCATTTCTGGCTCAATTTTTATCTTATCTGAATTACTAATTAAAACCAGACAGGGTGTCTATATTTATGTGATGATGCATAACAAATGAAGACAGGTAGTTTTGCATTTGTCTTTTAGGAACAAATGCACCATTATAGGAAAAAACAGATTAGCATCCTTCTTGGCATATTCCAGAACGATCCTATTTGTATGAAAGAGCTAGCAAATGCACAATATGTACAGAGCATTAGTTTGGCAAGATCAACCCTGTGCTCTGGTTTATGGCTATGATTCAAACTTCCTTATTGTTTCCATAGTTCTGGAATCACTCTTTCATTTAACAGTCTTTTATGAAATATTTGCCTTTTTTTGTTCAAAGCTTTTTCCAACACCTCTAAGAAATTATCAGCAGGAGCAAGAAGCCTAGTTTTCGGAGAACTATTAACTACATCAAGAGTTAGCTGATGAAAAAGACCACACAGTGGTCTAAGTGTTGCTTGTATTGAGGCTTCTTAAAGGTTCAAGAAAATAAACAGTTATATTTTACTAGATTCAGTACAGAGTTTTTCTCATGAACTATGTATGTGATTATCAATCAAATACATACAAACATACATACATACATACATTTACAGCAGGGGTTAAGGATATAGTTTGCTTCCCACATACACCTACGTAGAGACAAATCTGACAATTAGAAGGGTCTCTTAAGCATCATGGGATGATACAAAATTGTATCAGACATGGAACCTTCCACATGCATTTTGAGAGTAGGTGAAACATAATAGAGCCAGTTCTGTAGCAAAGGTTATGTGAATAATTCAAAAATGCTATGCAAAGACAAAAAATAAAAGCACTTTTGGCCTGTATAATGATACAGCTTACACAGTAATATAAGAGAAAAGTAAAAGCTAAAGTCATCAAGAAGAATAAACAGTAACGCAAAGACGAAAAATTAACTTGGAGAATTAGGAAAGTTAATTTTAAAAAAGAGAACTTACAAGACACATATAAAGAAAGTTCTTTTCATAAAAAGAAAATCATGAAAATTATCTGGTAATCAGCAGAAAAAACTAGAATTGTACCTCATAGTGACAACATAAGAGCTTACATACTCTATTAGAAATATAGGTAGAAATTTTTATCATTTGAGTAAAAATAAATAATGTAAAACTTTTAGAAAGAACATTGTCTTTCTGCATCCATCTCTCCAGGCACACATTGTGAAGGAGTTTGCAAGTTTGAGATGGAGAAAAGGTTAGTTCTTAAAACAAAAGCTTTTAGCACAATGAGTAAATGACTGGTAATGAATAAATGGTGGCAATATAAGTTATGTTAATTTAAATAATAGTGAATAGTATGTTACTTAAAGCATCCAAGTAGAACTTAAATGACCTTATCTCAGAGATGTTGTAGAGATAATTCCTTTTTGAAAGTAAAAAAAATTGGCATAAGTGGATGACTTCTAAGCTTCACCTCAAATCTAAGATATTTGTGTATAATGTTTAATTTACTTTGTTTAGGCTATTGATTTTCCTGATACTATTCCTTTTTGTTATAAACGTCTTATTGATTTTTGTTTCTTGTAAGTATCAGATGCAAAATCTATCATTACATCTGTATCTATCACTGCCTATTTACTATAGCAAAAATTTATAACGAAGGAAACACAGAGTGCAAAACAAAGAGACAACATCTCATTAAATATGCAGCTTATATCAAAAGTTTTATGCTATATTTTTTATGATTACAGAATTAAAGTATGTTCATAGTAGAACATTTACAAGACTCAAATAAAATATAAATTACCCTGTGGGCCAAGGAAAGGAAACTTTTTTTTCCCTTCCCTTCTCACTTTCCAGAGCAGAGGATTAATATTACAGGTTATATGTTGGAATGCTGATTTTAGGGCGTATTCCCTAGTGCCAGAATCACTGCATTTTAAAAGGTTAGAAACTGGATGTGGTTTTCTTCTCACTTCCACATGAGAGGCTGAAGTCATAATTGGATTCGGGCCTTCTAGGAGGCCCAACCTGTTCCCTCCTGTCGTCTTTTCTGCCTCCAGAATATGGGAGGTCCCAAGATGCAGTCTAGGAGTGGAGGAAGTGAGGGGCTCATTGAGCAGTGAGTTTAGAAGAGATCCTTTACATCTCTATCCTAGGGCACGAGCCTACTGGGATTTCAGACACACAGCCTAATAACATATTTTTGTTTGTTTCTTGGAGGAGTTGGGTAGAAGAAAGGCTGACATATGGGACAGGCATACAGTATCACTTGATCACATATAATCTACTAGCACTATAATCTCTGATTTTCAACAATTTCCTCTACCCAGAGATAATCACTGGACACTTTAATTCACTTTAATAAAAATATAATAATAATCACTTTAATTCCAAGCCTTTATGTTTTCTTTCCCTGCTAATGGGTCCAGGAGGGTTCTGCCGTTATTAACATAATCTTCCAAAGTGCACATTATAAAACCTATATTTTAATATAACAATTACCTTCCATGCCATTAAATATATTTTATAACATTTAAAAGTTTGCTTGCATTTATATTTAATTATGGGACACATGGGTGTCAAATATTGTTAGTGCCCATCCAATAGCCATTCTCTCTCCTTTTCCTGCTAATTTAATCATGATTTTATGCTTAGCCCTTAGGAAATTATTCAAAACTGCTCCAAATAAATCATGAAAATTCTGTTTATCCAGGTACCTACTTTCCCAGACTCCTTGCGGCAGCTAGAATTTGCCATGTGACCCACTTTTGGCAATTGAGAGGTAAGGGCAAGTCAGCTAGGATAGGATTTCAGAAGAATGCCACCCCTCCCCAGGATGAATATGAGGACTCCATTTACTGTCTTCTTGTTTTTGTTTTCCCAGACATGTTTCTGGATCTATGGCTATAACTTTATGACCCCGAGAAATGAAACTTAGGAAATACCATCAAATGAAGATGCAGAGAAGGAGGCTAGAGAGTGGTTCCTCTATAAGATCACAGAGCCACTAAAGCAAACCTGGAATAGGCTACCTTGAGACTATATAATAGAGTTTTCTGTGCCTTGCAGCTAAATAAAACCTATGTTTCATACCTTTTCCTCTTATGAGCAGAACTTTTACGAACACTTATATACTGGTGTCTTTATTCATATCTGTGATTATGTCTTTATGATGAACTCCTAAAGATGGACTTACCAATTCACCGGAGATGCAAAACACTAAGACTTTTGGGACACACTGTCAAATCGCCCTTAAGAAAGATGGCGCAAATTTAGGATTCAATGAACACTATAGAAACTCTTAAAAATGTAATTGTACCAAAAAGTTAATTTTCCTTAAGGAGAGCCTACATCTCTACAACATTTTAGAAAGCCCAGCAAAACTCCAAGAGAAGACAGAGTAAATAAAGGCTGGAAAACATAATAAAATATATAGAAGGACATCTTCAATCTGTAAATGCATAAGCACATAAAGAAACCATCTAAGTTTCCAGACTTATGGATACCTGGTAAAACTATCAACTGACAAGGTTGGCTGAGTGTCAGATTTTGAGTATCTCAATTAGCCTGTGCAGGATCAGTCACTTTGGAGCACAGCATAGCTCTGTGGATAATGTGCTTGTCCCCTGAAGACTGTCACAAGAGAGCCTGAAAAAAGAAAACTGCCCCTGGAATTCTATTCTCAGACATGTGGTGCTGAGTTTGTGACTTAAAAGTCCTCGCTTCCCCATCTGCCCAGTCTGTTTTCCTTAATAAAGGTCATTTCAAAGAGTTATAAAGGCAAACATCAGCAATAGCATATTAAATGCAGTGAAATGGTAGTGAAACATACGGCAGGCTGATTACAGCAATACAGCTCAAATTTATGACACAATAGAACCCTATTATCAGGTTAGTTACCTAAAAGGTGAAAGAAAGGTCAAAGGTATAGAATGTCCTTTGGAGAAGTTTTATTTGTCAATCTCTGTATTATAGATGTTTGACAAGTTAATTTTTCAATGTACCCCACTGTGACTATTCTCAGTATCTAAATTCACCTGCTTGGATAGGTCAAAGGAAAATCTCTGTGACATGAAATGTCATTTCTCCTAATGAACAATGTATTTCCAGCTTCCTTTGGGGTCCATTAACAGTAGAAATACATGGCATTTCCAAATATCTACCCATTCCAATAAGAATAATAAGTTCATGACTACCATTCCTGACTGCTCTAATAAATGAGTCTATTTACTTCTAGCTATATATTCTCATTCTGTATGTCTGACACACAGATGTGGTGTTAATGAAAGAAGCGATATGGGAAGACCTAGGATCCAGGACAAGCACTGTCCTAGATCAATACATTATTTGCTTTATAATAATTTAGGTTATTGACACAGGTGTGAAAGAATGACAACCACATGAGAACATTATGGTATGGTAAAAGTCAAGAAGCAGTAAAGCCCAGAAAAGAAAAGGAAACATTCCCCCGGTTTTAAAAGGCTTAAGCTCAATGATAAAAGTATTGTTGTTGTTAAAAAAAAATAAACTAAGGGACTACTGCATACATCCAGAGGTATCAACATGGTCTTTGACCTTGAGATGTTTACAAAGTTAATTAAGAGGAGAGCATGAGTGCATAAAGAAAGTCGACTATGATGCCCACACAAAGAAACAACACGTGAAGATCGGAATCATGCTCTCACAAGCCGAGGAGTTACCACAAGCTCCTACCCAAAGCTAGGAGAAGGGCTGGAGAAGATCCTTTGGAGAGAGCGTAGTCCTGCTGGCACCTTAACTTCAGACTTCAAGCCTTAGGAACTCTGAAGCAATACATTTATGTTGTTCTTGGCCACTTTGTGATACTTTGTTACAGCAGCCTTGGGAAAGTAACATACCTGTGTCCTGCATACTTCTCACCATCTGAAAGTTACTTCATTTATTTTTTTATTTGCATCTTATTTCCCTTATAGACTGTCTCATGAGAGGGAGCACAGTGCTTTTTTGTGTGCTGGAGATTCAAATTTGGATGATATGTGGTATTTATCCTTGAGGGACTTAATGAAATATTTGTAATTAAAATGTAAAACCTTTCTATTCCATTAACTGAATGAATACTGAAGTCCTGCTATGTTCTAGATGCTGCTACGAACATGGGACGCAGTGGGTAGCAGGAAAACCTGGTCCCTTCTCTGAGTTTACATTCTGCAGAGAGAAAGATAATAAACAAAATAAACAATATAGAACATGATGTAATAAATATTAGAATTGTGGGATACATGTAAATGGCTTGGTCAAGAAGGGTCAGTCAGAAATAAACTAGGCTGGTTTAAGGAACAGAGAGGAGGTGAGTATTCAGATCAGGTGAATGAAGCAGTAGGTGAGCAAATGAGAATGGAAGGAAGAGGCATTTGATCTCAAATGACCTGGCAAGCTATGACCAGGGTTTGGATTTTATTCTAAAGAACAATGGAAAGCCATTAGGAGGTTGCAACTAAGATCATGCCATGTTTTCAATTTTTATTTTTTCTATGTTAATTTTTTTAATTTAAAATTTTTGTGCATACATAGTAGGTGTATATATTTATGAGGTACATGAGATACTTTGATACAGGCATGCAATGCATAATAATCACATCAAGCATCACTCTGGCTGCTGTGGGGTAAACAGACTATAGGGAGATAAAATTAAACCCAGAAAGATTATTTGACATAGGGGCTGTTGTTAATTGTGGCTTTGTCTAGGGTGCTGGCACAAGTGTTGAGAAGGATACATGTTATCAATTGTATCTTGGAGGTATAGCTGATAGGAGTAGCTGTTGGATGGAATATAGAGGTGCTAGATAAGGAATCAGTCCTCATTCTTATGTTTCTCCATGACCTCTTACCAATTAAAATTAAACTGTATTTATTGGATGGCAATTATTCAACTGAGAAGAGTTTACTTGATGTTTACATAGAAGAAGGTAGGTAGCCATCTCTTTTACAACCCTGAGTACCCTATGATCCTTATGTTTAGAGCAAAGCTGCTACTCTACCTTTGGTCAAACAGTCCTAGGAATTAAGCTCACACTGTGAAATGATAGTATGGAACTAAGATGGAGACTCCATCCATACTCTAAACACGTTATTTATGAATTTTCCAATGTTACATAATGCTTTGATTAATAACAGTCCTTTTCTGGATAGCTCTGTATTCTAGGTTTAGTGTTAAATTCTTTGCATATGCTACCAATTAATCCTCATGAATCAAACAACTGAGTCTGAGAGGACAGTAATAAGGCCAGAATTTAAGGGCCAGGAAGTGATATAACCAGAGTTTTAACCCAGATTTTTCTAACTTCCAAGTCTGTTCTACCTCCCCTCTGATTTGTACAGACCTTCAATGAATAATAAAGACTGTAAGAATTAAAAATAAGGTGAAATAAATAAATACTTTTGTATTTTAACTTATTTGAAATTTGCTTTGGCATATAAGATAGTATAAATTTGTTTCAGTGTGTGAATATATACATTCAAATTATAAATACATACACATGCATAAAATATATATATGAATTTATATGAATATATCTATTGACTCTGTATAGGTATATACATACTACACACACACACACACATGCACACACATACTCCGGATAGAAACAAAATGTCTTATTAAAATAGGTAAAATTCCCTTGCCATGAGTGACTTTTGTGATTTTAGAACTAACCAAGTATTCTTACAATACATCAACACTTTCTACTTATTGGAGAAGCTTCCTCAAAGCCAAAATGAGAGAGAAATCTTTAAAATAAAAAGTGAGATGCAATTTTCATTGCTTGCTCTATGTTCCCATTCACTGGTTGCTTAGAGAAATAAATCAAAGTGACAACGAGTTGAAATGGAAATCAAATTTTGCTAGCATTTTCATTCAAAGAATTCTTCAAAAAGCTGAAATTAAAAGAAAAAATGAAAGTCATCCTCACTGCTAATGAAATGTTCCCTTGCTGTCTAGCAGGATGTGGCTGCAAGAAAAACAACGTGGACTTAACCAGAAACCAAAACACTGCATTTTCAACTTAGTAATTAGGCTGGTATGGGATGTCACAAACAGTGATTGTTACAATGGACTGGCTTTGAAATGCATACCCTGGATTAAATGGTACTTGAATGGTGAAGGCACATTCTGCAGGCATGGCTAATCTATGTGAAATGATGGTACTGGGGAAGCCACTCCTGTTGGCTCCGTCCTCATGCACCTGCTGGAAGAGCAGGTGTTTTTCTTCCATAGATCTGATTTTAAAAATAAGGTTAAAAGACGACAGCTGTGAGAAAATGAAGCCATCCTCTAGAGAGTAGCTGCCTTATGGGATAAGGAAAACAGTTCTTGGAAGCAAACCCTGCAGCACTTTATTAGTCAGGTGTGAAAGGAGAGCTGTATTCTCTGGAACTTAGGCTGAAAATTTTTCTTTTAACCCTCACCTTGGCAAAGTAATTTTTTACTCTTCAGAAAGCAAAGAAAATGAACCTCTGTGTCCATATATTCATTTCACGTTTTTTGACAAATATTTATATTTATTGAGCAATTACTTAAATGCTTTAATTGACAATACTAATACGAACCTAAAAAAACTAAAGAACTCTATGTCTATGGAAATTTTATAATGTGCATTAACCAAAACGTTTTAATTCCGCATTTGACACGTCTACACACATGTGAAGAGGCTGTTGTTATTATCTGCTGAGGTCATTTGGTGGTATTGCTCAGGGCTACTAAAATGTTTTCTGTGAGTTACATTTAAAAATCAAATATATTTTGTCCAATTTCTACTTATACAGGATATGGATACCATGAAGCAACTTAATGATAAAGAAGATACTTTTCCTACATTGAGGGAGCTAAGAATCTGATGGAGAAAAGAAATATACTTGCAATAAAATTCAAGTCCAAGTGGTTTCCTAATTTCCCCAGTTGAATTTCATCTCTTGTTCTGCACTTCTAGGACACTTTCAACAAGTACCTGAACTTGTCCTAGAAGTGCAGAACAGAGATAAACGAAATTCAACTTGGGTAGTTAGGGAACCATTTAAGGAGATCATAGTTGAATTTGGGTCTCAGCCTCAATGTAAAGAAAGAGATTAGGGAAGCACGATGAATAATCCAGCAGAAAGATGGATAGACACAGTGAAAAGCCCAGAGACCAGAAAATTTGGAGAGTGACAAATAATAATATGGTGTGGGGTGGGAGTAGGAGAAGGGGATATTTTAGCAGGAGATTAAAATGAAGTAAATGGCCTCAAATAGTCTATCATGCTAACAAATGTGGACCCTATTTTTGTAGAAAATTTGGAAACAGTAGTGTTTGAGCAGTAGGGGTTCATGATTTTAATGAAGCTTTAGTAAGATAATGCTTATGGCTATATTGAGGACAGAAAGACCAGTTTGAAAGCTATTATAACACAGCCAGCCCCTGACTTAAGATGGCTTCACAAGATATTTTGACTTTACAATTGTACAAAAGTCATACACATTCAGTAGAAAACATATTTCGACTGTCCATACAACCTTCCTGTTTTCCACTTGTAGTATTTAATAACATACATGATATTCAACAACTTTACTATAAAGTAATATTTGTGTGAGAGATGCCTTTTGCCCCACTGTAGTGTAAATTAAGTGTTCTGAGCACACTTAAGATAGGCTGTGCTAAGCTATGATGTTCTGTAGTTAAGTGTACCAAGTGCATTTTCAACTCAGTATTTTCAACTTACAATGGGTTTATTGGGATGCAACCCAACACAGGGCAAGGAGCATCAGTAGTTGCAAGAAATAATATTTTAAAGACAAAAGGTGACAAAGCTTCAAATTAGTGCAGTGGAAGTAAGAGGTAGGATGCAGATGTCAGTAACATGAAGAAATAGAATTAGTATTGGTTGTTTGTCGTTGGAGTTTTTGGTCAGCTGTTCATATGACAATGTCTTGACCACTATTAGAAATTCTGATCTGGGGTCAAGGGAAACCAGGGTTGGAGATGTAGATCTGAGAGTTCTCTGCATTGAATTCGTTAGTTAGCCATTTAGGTGTAGATGGATGTTGCCCAAAGGAAAACAAAAATGTAGCAATCCTAGATAGAAAACCTGGGACGATACCAGTATTTAGAAGTTGTCTTAAGAAGCAAAGTCATCAAGGGAGTGTTCACAGGAATTCAGAAAGGAGTGACAAGTAGTGATACAGGCTAAAGAGAAACCAAGTCAGATGGACTGAAGAAAGAAGTTGGTCTTAGTAATATGTGATCATTTTGACAACTGGTAGAGAAGATTCCGAGACAGTGCGATAGCCAAGTCCAAACCGCTGTGGGTTGGGAAATAAAGAACTGAGAAAGGAGAGTCAGTGAACAGAGATGACTGTTTATGGCATTCAGTATTTAGGATGAGAGTACATTGAGTGGGAAGTAGAGGAAAAGGGGATTTTGGGGGAGGTGGGGAATAAGGACACAAGAGAATGTCCCTGGAAGGCAAGACAACTTGGAAAAGGAGAAAATAAAGAGTGAGAGAGAGGACCTAAGATGGGTAAGGACAAACACGTAGTTGAATTATATGGGTTGCCATGGTAAGGTAGAGAGAATGTTTAAAAATGTAGAAGTTTTGAGATGGATGACAAGAAAGCCCACAAAGTTGAGAAACTGGAAAGTACTGCAATTAGAGGTGATGGGCCAAGGCAGACAGAAACAAGAAGAAAAGATTGGAAATGAGACTGAATGAAGTTTAGAGGAGACCTGGTTGTTGAAGTCACTCAAGAGGAAGGCAAGAGCAGAAAAGAAGAGAAAAATCTGAGAACTAGTTGGTGTTACTATCTCTATCAGGCTATATGTAGCATGTGCATACACTTGTACATACATATACACACATATATGTCATGCATCAATTAACTACAGGGATATGTTCTGAGAAATATGCTATTAACGTAGTTTCATCATTGTGCAAATATCATAAGAGTACTTACACAAACCAAGATGGAATAGCCTACTACACACCATGCTATATGGTGTACCTTATTGATCCCAGGCCATAAAACTGCACAGCATGTTACTGTATTGAATACTGCAGGCAATTGTAACACAATGGTAAATATTTGTCTATCTAAACATAGAAAAGTACAGTAAAAATAGTGTTGCAGGTCAGGGTCAGTGGCTCACACCTGTAATCCCAACACCGTGGGAGGCCAAGGCAGACAGATCACATGAGGCCAGGAGTTCAAGACCAGCCTGATCAATGTGACAAAACCCTGCCTCTACAAAAAAATACAAAAATTAGCCAGACATGGTGTTTCATTATCTGTAATTCCAACTACTTGGGAGTCTGAGACACAAGAATTGCTTGAGCCTGGGAGGTGGAGGTTGCAGTGAGCTGAGATTGCACCACTGCACTCCAGCCTGGGTGACAGAGAAAGGCCCCATCTCAAAAAGAAGAAGAAGAAAAAATACAGAGTTATAATCTGATGGGACCACTACTGTATATGTGATCTGTCATTTACTGAAATATTATTATGTAGCACATAACTATACATACATACATATGTAGATATATTCTATAATACCTATGAAATTTTAATATTAATTCCTGTTCCTGCTTTTTTCAGAAATGAGATTACATTTGGGGAAGTATTTTCAATGTCCTAAAACCAAGTTGTTATAATGAGAGAACAGAGAAGACTCTGTAATATTTCACATTATGTAGTGTGTTTTCCAGTCATCAGAACACTTACACATATTACATGGTTTTATCACCCTGGCTACTATTTAGGCAGGAATTTTTTTTTCTATTCTGCCAATGAAAAAAACATTGTGGCCACACAGATCTTCATATTTTAAAACCCGACCCACAACACTTTTTACTGTAATCTATATATCACATTGTCTTTCTGCTCAAAGACTTTAAATGATTTTTTAATGCAAAATTAAAATATGAAATATTTTCAGTGTTCAGGTTCTTATAAACTGAGTTTATATACATATTTGTATATTAATGTACTGCTTATAATAATATTTATGAAATTTCAACATTCATTACATGTTCCTTTGAATTCCAAGAAAATCTTTTGTTGCATGAATATTACCATTATCTCACTTTCCAGCTTTCTCAAAGCCAGGCACTGTGAGGAATGCCTCAGACTGGCAAAAAAAAAAAAAAAAAAAAAAAAGTTAGGACATTACTGGAGAGTGGAGAGAAAAGAAACTGCACTTTGATAATATTAATTATTTAGCTGAAATGTACAGTTCAAATATTCAAGAAGCTTTTTGCATTTCTCACATTACAATCAGGCACTAGAAAGTAGCAACATAGAAATTTACTTGTTGCCTGAGGCGTGTTTTAATTTGGCGTTCAATGATACAGTCCTACATGACCAACCAAAATAAAAACCTATATTCTGGAAGCTGGTTTGTGAGGACTTTGAGGTTAACAACTCTGAACAACTTAAGCACCACCTACCAGAGTATGCTGCTTGCTTTATTTGGCTTAGAATTGTACATAGGTAGAGAATGACGAACATCCATTCAATTGTGACATCTTTTCTTTCTCATTTCATAGAAAAGGGGATATGTCATCAGTTGGGCAGCAGTAAGAACTGCATTGTTCTAAAATATATTTTAAAGTTATTAACCCAGAGTTTCATCAGGGTTCCTTTTAGCAGGACCAAGATCAAGGGACAGTTTCTGTTGCATCTGAGCTGCAATTTATTTTGTATCAAGTTATGTCTGAACTAAAAAATGGTAGGGTTAAGAGCATCAGTGCTCTTAACCTGCATCTGCAATGTCAAGGAACCCATTTTTGAACACTAGTTCTTTCCCCATGGTTCTGTCTCAGACATGTAATTTAAAAAGTCTGCCATATTATTTTGGAGGTTAAGCTGAGCACTTCTTTGGGTAATTGGGGTCACCTTCCAGTGGGCAGTACTTGAACTGAAACAATTCTGATTTTAATTTTTTTTTCTGAGGATATCTTGAGAGATGGTAGTGAAAAAGTCACAACAGAATGCTCTATTTTTAAGCAGGATTTATGAACATTTTTTAAAATTCTTTGTCCCACATATATCTAATTTTTTTATATGTACAGAATTGTTCATTTCAGGACTTTTTAGGAAGTACTTTTAAATGTTTTTGATATCGTTCTTAGAAGATTCTTCATTCACTCCATTCCTTTTGATTTTCTTTGATATTGGTACATGTGAGGAGAGCAGAAAAAATAAAATCTGCCTTCTAAAAACATTTTGTAGGGCTGGGCGCAGTGGCTCACTCCTGTAATCACAGCAGTTTGGGAGGCTGAGGCAGGCAGATCACGAGGTCAAGAGATTGAGACCATCCTGGCCAACATGGTGAAACCTTGTCTCTGCTAAAAATACAAAAATTAGCTGGGCATGATGGCGCATGCCTCTTATCCCAGCTACTCAGGAGGCTGAGGCAGGAGAATTGCTTGAACCTGGGAGATGGAGGTTGCAGTGAGCCAAGATATTTTGCATCTTTTCTTTTATTGCAGGATTTTTAAGAACTTACTTTTGAAACGCTGCAGAGCTGTGGTGCTGCAGAAAATGGATATTCAGCATAGTGAGACTTAACTTTCAATATGAATTTGACTGAAATCAGATGAGAAAACATTCTGGATTATTCTTCCTTCTCCTCTTGTCTGCTAGGGTATTATCTCTATAAATAAAAATAACCTCTCCAAAATGATAATTTGCAGAGTGGTTTTCCTATTGTTTTTTGTAGGAGAAAAAAAAATACAGAAAGAAAATGACCATGGAAAGTAACAACAACTGAAAACGGATAAAATGAAGATGTGTGAAAGAGGACAAGAAGGGCAAAACCAAAAGTATACAAGGAGTGTTTATGAAGTAACCACTTTAGAATGTTTTTGCTGATGTTTGAAGACTTCTAAACTAGGGCAGGGACAGATCCCAGCAACTACTGTAAGCATAATAAAAGGAGAAGAATGAGGCATTTTCTTCTTTCATATACAGATTATATGTAATTAGGATGCTAAGGATAATTTTGTAACATATAAAAGGAGATGCTAAAGAGAATGGTTTCACCCTAGTTTATAGAAGGAGGGTATACTATGGTCTATCAAATAATGAAACTTGTTCTCTGCTAATAAAGTTTCAAACCAGGGCAACTGGATTTATTTTGAGACAGAGTTACCAGTTTCAAATAAATGCTTGGTAATGCCATACAATCTAAACATGTTGTCACCATCAACTCACTATCTCACATTCTGCAATGATACCTTTCTCTATTCTGAAATTCCTTCCCCATTCTCAGCAGATAGCCTCAGATCATATATCATACACACAATTGAACATACCAGATAGAAATTTCATCAGCTCACTGCCTCCAAACCAATGAAACTAATATCTACTAACATCAACACCATCCAGGAAACCATGACCTCACCAAATGAACTAAATAAGGCACCAGGGAAAAATAGTGGTGAAACAGAGATATGTGACCTTTCAGACAGATAATTCAAAACGGCTGTGTTGAGGAAACTCAAATTCAGTATGACACAGAGAAGGAATTCAGAATTATATCAGATAAATTTAACAAAGAGATTGAAATATATAAAAAGAATCAAGCAGAAATTCTGGAGCTGAAAAATGCAACTGGCATACTGAAAAATGCATCAGAGTCTTTGAATAATAGAACTGATCAAGCAGAAGAATGAATTAGTGAGCCTTAAGACAGACTATTGGAAATACACAGTCAGAAGAGAAAAAAGAAAAAACAATGAAACACGCCTACAGGATCTAAAAAATAGCCCCCAAAGGGCAAATCTAAGAGTTACTGGCCTTAAAGAGGGGGTAGAGAAAGAGCTCGACACCCAAGTACAAGAAGGTTGTAGAACACCAAGCAGATTTAATCCAAAGAAGACTACCTCGAGTCGTTTAATAATTAAACTCCCAAAGGTCAAGGATAAAGAAGGGACACTAAAAACACCGAGAGAAAAGAAACAAATAACACACATAGAGCTCCAGTACACCTGGCAGCAGACTTTTCAGTGGAAACCTTACACACCAGGAGAGTGGCATGGCATATTCAAAGTGCTGAAGGGGTAGGAAAAAAAGCCTTTTACCCTAGAATATATTGACAAAAATATCTCTCAAGCATGAAGGAGAAAATAAAGACTTTCCCAGACAAACAAAAGCTGAAGGCTTTCATTAATACCAGATCTGCCCTATGAGACATACTAAAAGTAGTACTTCAATCAGAAAGAAAAGGCCATTAATGAGTAATAAATAATCACCTGAGGTACAAAACTCGTAATAGTAACTATACAGAAAAACACAGAATATTCTAACATTGTAACTGTGGTGTGTCAGCTACTCTTAACCTAAGTAGAATGATTAAATGAAGAATGAATCAAAAATAGTAATGACAACAAATTTTCAAGACATAGTCAGTACGGTAAGACATAAATAGAAACAACAAAAAGTTAGAAAGTAGGGGGAACAAGTTATGGCATAGAGTTTTTACTAGTTTTCTTTTCACTTGTTTGTTTACGCAAGTAGTGTTAAGTTGTTAACAGGTTAAAATAATGGGTTAAAAGATAGTATTTGAAAGACTTATTTTAACTTCAAACTAAAAAACATACAATGACTACACAAAAAAATAAAAAGCAAGAAACTATCACATCACCAGAGAAAATCATCTTCACTAGAGGAAGACAGGAAGGAAAGAAAGAAAAGATCACAAAGCAACCAGAAAACAAATAACAAAATGGCAAGTGTAAGTCCTTACTTGTTGATAATAACACTGAAGTAAATGGACAAAATTATCCAACCAAAAGACATAGACTGGCTGAGTGGATGAAAAAACAATACTCATTGATCTTTTGCCTATGAGAAACATATTCAACCCATAAAGACACTCATAGGCTGAAAATAAAGGGCTAGAAAAAGATATTCCATTCCAATGGAAACCAAAAAAGAGCAGGATCACTATACTTATATAAGACAAAATAGATTTCAGGACATAAAGTGTAAGATAAGATAAAGAAGTTCACTACATAATGATACAAGGGTCAATTTAGCAAGAGGATATAACAATTTTTAATATATATGTACCCAGATATATTAAGGAAATATTACTAGAGCTGAAGAGAGGAACAGGCCCCAATACCATAATAGCTGGAGACTTCAACTTACTGTCAGCATTGAACAGATCTTCCAGACTGAAAATCAACAAAGAAACAGACTTAATCTGCACTATAGACTAAATGGATATAATAGATATTTATAGAATATTTGATCCAAGAGCTTCAGAATACTCCTTTTCCTCAGCACATGAATCATTCTCAAGGATAGACCATATATTAACTCACAAAACAAATCCTAAAACACTCAAAACAGTTTGAATTATTAAGTTTCTCTCTGGCCACAATGGAATAAAAATTAATAACAAGAGTAATTTTGGATACTATAATACATTGAAATTAAACAATGTGTACCTGAATGACCAGTGGGTCAATGAAGACATTGAGAAAGATATAGAAAAATTTTGTGAAACAAATGATAATGGAAACACAACATCCCAAAACCTGTGGGATACAGCAAAAGCAATACTCAGAGCAAAGTTTATAGCTTTAATTGCCTACATCAAAAAAAGAAGAAAAACTTCAAATGAACAATCTAACAATCTGTCTTAAAGAACTAGAAAAGCAAAAGCAACCCAAACCCAAAATTAATAGAAGGAAAAAAATAATAAAGATCAGAGCATAATTAAATGTTGAAATAAAAAAATACAAAAGATAAATGAAACAAAAAGTCAGTTTTTTGAAAAGTTAAGCAAAATTGACAAAACTTTAGCCAGACTAGCTTTGGAAAAAACAGAGTAGATCCAAATAAAATCAAAAATGAAAAAGGAGACATTACAACTGCTACTGCAGAAATTCAAAGAGCCATTACTGGCTACTATAAGCAACTATAGGCCAATACATTGGAAAATCTAGAAGAAATGGACAAATTTCTAGTCATACAACCTACTAAGATTGAGCAGGGAAAAAATTCAAACCTGAATAGACCAATAACAAGTAATGAGATTGAAGCCATAATAAAAAGTCTCCCAGTAAAGAAAAGCCCAGGACCCAATGACTTCACTGCTTAATTACATCGAACATTTAAAGAACTACTACCAATTATACTCAAGTACTCCTCTATTCTGAAGAATAGAGGAGGGAAGACTACTTCCAAATTTATTCTATAAGGCCAGTATTACCCTGATGCCAAAATCGCACAAAGACACATCAAAAAGAACTACAAGCCAATATATCCAATGAATATTGATGCAACAATCCTCAACAAAATACTAGCAAACTGAATTGAACAATAGATAAGAAAGATCACTCATTATAACCAAGTGTGATTTATCTCTGAGATGCAAAGATGGCTCAACATATGTAAATCAATGTGACACATCATATTAACAGAAGGGAACATAAAAACCATATGATTATTTCAACTTTTGCTGAAAAAGCATTTGATAAAATTCAATATCCCTTTATGATAAAAACCCCCAAAAAACTAGGGATAGAAGGAACATAACTCAGCATAATAAAAGCCATATATGACAGACCCAGAGCTAGTATCATAGTGAGTGAGGAAAAACTCAAGGCCATTCCTCTAAGATCTGGAACATGACAAGGATGTCCACTGTCACCACTGTTATTCAATACTGTATTGGAAGTCCTAGCTAGAGCAATCAGATAAGCAGAAGATATAAAGGGCATCCAAATTGGAAAGGAAGAGTCAAATTATCCTTGTTTGTAGATAATATGATCTTATATTTGGAAAAACCTAAAGACTCCACAAGAAAACTTTTGGAACTGATAAGCAAATTCAATAAAGTTGCAGGATACAAAATCAGCATTCAAAATCAGCAGCATTTCTATATGCCAACAGTGAACAATGCAAAAAAGAAAAAAAAAGTAATCCCAGTTACAATAGCCACACATAAAATTAATCACCTAGGAATTAACCAAAGATGAGAAAGATCTCTGTAATAAAAACTATAAAACATTGAAGAAAGAAATTGAAGAGGACACAAAGAAATGGAAGTATATTCCATATTCATGGATTGGAAGACACATATTTTTAAATTATACATACTACACAAAGCAATCTACAGATTCAATACAATCTCTATGAAACTACCAATGATATTCTTCACAGAAATACAACAATCCTAAAATTTACATGGAACCACATAAGATCCAGAATGGCCAAACCTATCCTAAGCAAAAAGAACAAAACTAGAAGAATCACATTACAAATTATACTACAGAGCTGTAGTAGCCAAAACAGTGTGGTACAGGCATGAAAACAGATATATAGGTAAATAGAACAGAATAGAGAACCCAGAAACTAATCCACTCACCTAGAGTGAACTCATTTTTTGATAAAGGTACCAAGAACATACACTGGGGAAAAGACAGTCTCTTTAACAAGTGATGCTGGGAAAATTTGATATCCATATGCAGAAAAATGAAATTATACCACCATCTCTTGCAATATGTGAAAATCAAATCAAAATAATGACATAAATCTAAGACCTCAAACTATGAAACCACTACAAGAAAACACTGAGGAAAATCTCCAGGACATTAATCTGGGCAAAAATGTATTGAGCAATACCCCACAAACACAGACAACCAAAACAAACAAACAAAAGTGCGCAAATGGGATCATATCAAGTTAAAAAGCTTCTACAAAGCAATGGATACAATCAACAGAATAAAGAGACAATTCACACAATGGGAGAAATATCTGCAAACTACCTATGGGGATTAAAGCAGAACATATGAGGAGCTCAAACAACTCTATAGGAAAAAGTCTAATAATCTGATCAAAAAATGGGCAAAAGATTTCAAAAGATATTTCTCAAAACAAGACGTACAAATGGCAAACAGGCATATGAAAAGGTGCTTAACATCATTGATCAGAGAAATGCAAATCGAAAATACAAAGAAATATCATCTTACCTCAGTTAAAATGGCTTATGTCCAAAGACAGGCAATAACAAATGCTGGCGAGGATGTGGAGAAAAGGGAACACTTGTAGGCCGTTAGTGGGAACATATATTAGTACAACCACTATGGAAGACAGTTTAGAGGTTCCTTAAAAGCTAAAAATTGAGCTACCATATAATCTACCAATCCCCCGCTGGGTATACACACAAAAGAAAGGAAATCAGTATAGCAAAGAGATATCTGCACTCCTATGTTTGTTGTAGCACTGTCACAGCTAAGATTTGAAAGCAACCTAAGGGTCCATCAGCAGATAAATGGATAAAAAAATGTGGTACATATATATGATGAGTGTACATACACACTATTCAGCCATAAAAAAAGAATGGAATACAGTCATTTGCAACAACAACATGGATGGAACTGGAGATCATTATGTTAAGTGAAATAAGCCAGGCACAGAAAGACAAACCACATATTCTCACTTACTTGGGGGATCTAATAATCAAAACAATTGAATTCATGAACACAGAGTAGAAGCATGGTTACTGGAGGCTGGTAAGGGTGGGTTGTGCGGGGGCTTAGAGGAAGGTGGGGATGGTTAATGGATACCACAAAATAGAATGAATAAGACCTACTATTTGATAGCATAATAGGGTGACTATTGTCAATAACTTAATTATACATTTTTAAATAACTAACAGTGTAATCAGATTGTAACTCAAAGGATAAATGCTTGAGAAGATGAATACCCCATTCTCCATCATGTGCTTATTTCATATTGCATTCCTTTATTAGAACATCTCACGTAACTTGTAAATGTATACATTTACTATATACCCACAAAAATTAAAAATATTTAAAAATCATAAAAAAACCAGCAAACTTACCTATATCTATACTCCTCTTTTTCCTCTTTCCTGTTTCATCAGATAAGTTGTAACATCTAAATCTAGTTTTTCCCAGTATACAAGGAATGTGCCTCAACACAATAAAGGCTTCATATGATAAACTCACAGCAAACATCATTCAACAGGAAAAACTTGACAGCTTTTTTATTTAAAATGAGGAACAAGATAAAGATGGCTTCTCTCACCACTTCTATTCAGCATAGCAGTGGAAGTCCTAGGCAGAGCTATTAGGCAAGAAAAAAAAATAAAAGGTATTGAAATGAGAAAGAAGGAAATTGGTTTTTTCAGATAACATGATATTAAAAAAAAAAAAAACACAACACTCTAGAGACTCCACCCAAAAACTGTTAGAATAAATTCAGTAAAGTTGCAGGATACAAAATCAACATACAAAAAAATAAGTAGCATCTCCATACACTGACAATCTGAAAAAGAAATTGAGAATACAATCTCATTTTTAATAGCCACAAAAACAATAAAATACTTAGGAATAAATTTAAACAAGAAGGTGAATGGCCTATGTACTGAAAACTGTAAAATATTGATGAAAGAAATTGAAGACACAAAGATTTCCCATGTTTATGGACTGAAAGAATACTATTTAAATATCCATACTACAAAAGGTGATCTATAGATTTAATCCAATACCTAGTAATAATTAGCTTAATTTAGCCATTCTACAATGTACACATATTTCAAAACATCATTTTGTACATAATATGTATTTTATTTCTATTAAAAATAAATAAATAGAAAAAAGTAAATGTAGTTCTTCCACTGATGCTTTTGTTCTGACTCTTCCTGGTCTTTTCAGGAACTGCATCCTACTGTCCTTTCTTTGTTGTATTGATCCTTCTTAGAACGCGTTCAAGTCTCACAGATGAACCTTCCTTCAAATCCTCCTCTTATTGCCCCTTTTATCTTCTTCCCTTCATGGACTCTTTTCTGGCCCATTTTCTTATTTTCTACTCATTCCTCAATGGACACCCCACCCTCCAATTGATCCACCAAAGCAGTTCTTTCAAAGGTTACAGATGACCTCCATAACTTTAAGGACCAGTTTAAGGATGTTTCCAAATCTATTCCACTTGGCTCCCTCCACTGACCCCTAGTCCTGGCCATCATCATTGCTTGCTGGAATTATTTTAAGAGCCTATCAACTGGTCTTTTTCGGTCTGACAAACTGTCCATCACAATTCATTTCTGGAATTATAGTAGGTATCATCTTTTCAAGACAGAAAGCAAAACATTCTTTACCTGCCCATTGATCCCAGGACGAAGACCCAAATCCTTAGCAAGGACAAAATAGTTTGATGGTATGGTCCACTGGCTGCCTCTCCAGACTTGTACCAGAATTTTTTTTTTTTTTTTGGTCTTTATAAAAAGTCTCTTTTCTCCAGCCCGTCTGGTCATTTTTCAGTCCTTCCTGCTATAGAGGTTTAACATGTTTGCCTCAAACTTCCTGCCCACCAGCCCTTGTTCCATTAATTCCTACCTATCCCTCAGACTTCGCCTCTAGTCACTTACTACCGCAATTGAGACCAGCTTTTGTGTAATATGTCCTCACAGAATCATGTTCTTTCGTTCAGACAATCCCAGTTTGTAATTATTAGTGAGGTTTTTAAAATATTCATCTTCCTCAGTGTCCCCATAAGCTTAATGAAAGTAGAGATTGAGCTTCTTTTTACTCACAATTGTGTCTCCATCATGTATTCCTATATCCTATGCACTTAACAATTTTTAAAAAATAAAACTCTAAGATACTCATTATCTTATTTTTTTCCCCCATTTTAAAGTTGGATCTATGGTTGAATCCATGGAGGGGCCAGAGGATAGAGAGGGGACTAAAAGAGATAAAGTAATATTGAGCTTATAACCTATTTTCAAGTTTTCTGGGCTGCACTTGGGCTGAGGTTAGTGGTCTCTGACTCCCTGGTATTGTGCTGAGAACCTAAGAATCTATGACTTTCAGGGGGATGAGTTATAGAACAGTAACACTGGTCACTTTTTCATGTGATTTCTCCATTGAGTAGCCTATGTCACAATATTCAGACTCCCCATCCTTGACTGAAAAGTTTTTTGGAACTGTAGTTTGTATATCCAATGGAGAAGCAGCCCTCCATTGCCAGCTGCTAATCTTTGTTTACCTTGTTTTATATATTATCCCTTCCTTCCCATTGTGTTCCACATCCTCTCTTCCATGGAAAAAAAATTACACCCTTCTGGTGTAAATAATTCTAGAGAGGTTAGGTATGATAAGATGATGTCTTTTATTTCTTATAACTGGCCTTCTCCATGGACCCATTTAACATCATACTTGAGGGAAAGAAACACACACACACACACACACACACACACACACTAAAAAAAATTTTAATATAATTTCCAACATGTTTTTCTGTGTAAATTTAGATTTAGATTTACATGTATTTATGTATAGCTCTGTAAATGTGCTTTGTTGCTCTTCCATATAAATTCTTTGTATATCAGGTTTCTACAATACACACCCTGCCTTATAGCAAACACACATAGATATTGATAGACATCTTCAGAAAACTTTTATCACTGTCAGCAACAGATTTAGGTTTCCCTGAAAACAAAAACATCACTTACCAAATTTCTACTTTTAAAGCTTTGTAATCTATACTAATATATATGGCATATGCTATTATTTTGTATAACAAAACAGAGGCTCAGAAGGTTGTATTCATAAACTGAGTCAGTATAAAACAAGAAATTTTGCCTCCTACAAAACAATTCATCTTTCCTCTTTTCTCACTCTTCAGTTGAGGAGATGGCTATGAACTTCTGAAAGCTTGTTAATGTACTACTTAGCAAAGAAGCTTTAAAAAAGTTGCTTGATGTATCTTTTGGAGTCTGGAGGTACATATCATTACATCAAAGAAATAAAGCAGTGAATAGAAATCTTATCCACAAGCACAAGGAGATATGTCATTATCAATTTAAACATTCCATTTTCCTGGAAAATTACAAATATACCTTTCCAAGATTGCTGATCCAGTGATGCATTAGATAAAAACTATTTTTATTTGATCATAAATTCAAGTATTCAGTGTAATGTAGAAACTCAAAAGGTATTACTCTATTAAGTTATTGTTTATTGTGTGATATATATGTACTGAGTTAGAATAATTATAAATAAAAGTTGTATATATAAATAAAATTTTCTAGACTACTGAATGTACTCCCTTTTGTAAAACTTCTTCAAAACACTGAATTTTAAAAAGCTGGCTAAGCAGAAGTTGATTTTTGGTCAAACTTATGATCTGAACCAATGATATTATGCTTATGGAAATAAAAGGTTTTACCTAGTGGTATAAAAAGATGCAGGTGAGGTTAAATGCTTTATAGCATCTTTTTACACTGGCTCACTTATCTTGGCTGCCTGGTTGCACAAGAGTCCTTCTGAGTTGTCCAGTGGGGTAGTATTATCAACCACCTTAATATTTCCCCATATCAGAGAAACTTCTTTCCTAACAGGTGTTCTCACAATTCCTTCAAAACTTAACTCTTCTTTTATAATGCAGTTACACTGTCTAATAAAGCTTGATGAATGTTATTTCTTCAAACAATTACTAAAGTGTTCAAATATAAAATTTAATATTATAGTGAAAACCATGTACCCAACGTCTAGATTCTAAAATGAACATTATCTATTATAGTTTATTTATTACATATCTGTATGTATCCTGCTATCAATACATAAATCCACCCAACTTTTGAGGTTTCAAAGTACAAGGATTGGTATAGTTACTCCATAATACTTTGATGCACATACATTAAGTTCCATCTTTGTTTTTTCTTTTCAGATACATTTTATGTATAATGAGGTGAATGTTTTTTAAATGTACCATTCTATGTTTTGGAAGGAGCATTTATCTGCCTCTTATCCCTCTTAAGATAAAGAATGGCCTAGAAAGTTTCATGCCCCGACTCAGTCAATCCTGATTCTCAGAGACAAGTTCTGTTTTATCCTAGTTTTCAACAATGATTAGTTTTGCCTGTCCTAGAAATTTATATAAATGGAATCACACAGGATATAATAGTCCCCTCTTATCCATGGGAGATACATTCCAAGACCTCCAGTAACTGCTTTAAACCACAAATAGCACCAAACCACATATATGCTATGTTTTTCCATCTGACAACCTAGACGGGTACTAAGTGATTAACAGGTGGAGGGCATGTACAGGGTGGGTATACTGGACAAAGGGACGGATTCATGTCCCATGTGGGACAAAGTGGAGTGGCACGACATTTTAACATGCTACTCAGAACAGAACACTATTAAAAATGTTTATTTCTGGAATTTTTTTTATTATTTTTAGATTGTGGTTTGCCACAGGTAACAAACTACAGAAAGCAAAGCCATGAATAAGGAGGGACTTCTGTATGCTCTTTTGTGTAATGCCTCTTTACTCAACGTACTGTTGTTGAGATTCATCCATGTAGTTGTACAAGTCAATAGTTTATTTCTTTTATTGCTAAGTAGTAGCTCATTGAATGAACATATCGGTTTATCCATCGCCTATTGCTGTACACTTGGACTCTTTCCAGTATTTGGCTCTATGATAAAGTACCATAAACATTCCTATGCAAGTTGTTTTTCTTTCAATTATTCTAGTAAGTATGTAGTATCTCATTGTGATTTTAATTTTCATTTCTCTGATGTGAACTAATGTTGAACTTCTGTTCATGTACATACTTTTATTGAAGTGTTTTTCTAAAATGTTGCCAGTTTTTTGTTTCTAATATTGAATTGTAGGAGTTCTTTATATAACTTGCATACCAGTGCATTTAGATATATGTTGCATAAATATACTTACCCAGTCTGTGGCCTGCCTATGTATTTTCTTAATGAATTTTGATGATCAGAAAGTTTACATTTTGATGAGTTGCATTTATCAATTTTATTGTGCTTCTAATGTCACACTTGCAAACTTTTGGATGTTTCCTAGGTCACAAAGATATTCCATTATGGTTTCTTCTAAGAAAATTATACACTTAGAGCTAAGATCCATTGTCAGTTAATTTTTACGTAAGGTATGAGATTTATATTCAGGTTGATTTGTTCCAACACCATATGCTGAAAAAAAAAACATTCTTTCTCCACTGGTTTTATTCTATAACTTTGTTAAAAATTGACCATATTTGTAAGGGTCTGTTTTTGGACCCTCCATTGTTCCAAGATTCATGTGTCTGCATTTTTACATCATCATGACTTGAGTATTGTAGGTTTATGGTAAGTCTTGAAAACACCATGATTCCTACAACTTTCTTCTTTCCAGTATTGATTTAGCTATTTTAGTTTCTTTGCCCTTCCATTTAAACATCAGAATCAGCTTATTTATGGCTACAGAAAAAAATCCCATTGGGATTTCAATTAGAATTGCATTACATATATAGTTTGGAGAGAATTAACAGATTTAAATGCTGAGTCATTCAATCTATAAACTCAGTATTAGTCACGATTTATTTTAGTCTACTTTGAGTTTTCAGCATGTACATCTTGTACTTTATATATTTTGTACTTGTTTTATGTATTTTGTACTTATTTTATGTATCTCTACATATTATATATCTGAGACGGACTATTGTAGATGGTATTGTGTTTTTAACTTTAATTTATAATTGTTCACAACTAATATATAGAAATTTGATTGTTTTGTATGTTGACCTTGCATCCTTTGACCTTGCTAAATCACTTGTAAATTCTAGGAGATTCTTTACAGACTGTCATAGTCTAACATAGGCTATTAGATAATCTACAAACCAGAGCATTGTTTATTTCTTCCTTTACATTCCATATGCCTTTGGTTTCCATTTCTCGCCTTATTGTGCAGGCTAAGGCCTCCACTACTATGTTGAATAGAAGTGGAAAGAGTGGTCATTCTTGCCTTACACCTGATTTTATGGGTAAAGTAGTCTGCCACCATCAAATATTATGTTAGATGTAGGATTTTTATTATGCTGTTTATCAGTTTGAGGAATTTTCCTTCTTGGTTTGTTGAGTTTTTACCATAAATATTTAAATATTTCTCTACATCTAGTAATAAGTCTATCCTTCTTTAGATTATTAAGATGTACATTAATTGAAATTTGAATATTGAGCCAATTTTGCATTCCTGGAATAAATATCAAAATTTGGGTTTTTAGATTTTATTACTAGATTCCATTTGTTAAAAATTTTGTAGAGGATTTTTGTAACTATGTATATGAGAAACACTGCATTGTGGTTTTCATTTTATTTTACTCTCTCTGCTTTTGGTATTAGAGTAATGATGGCTTCGTAAAATTGGTTGGCAGAATGCTCTTCTGTGTTCTGCAAAAGTTTGTGGAGAGTTGAAATTGTTTAAACGCTGGTACAATGTACCAGTGAAACCATCTAGGCCTGGTGGTTTCTTTTTGGAAAGGATTTTGATTCTAATTGACTTCTGACTTCTTTTGCCCTAATTTAAATAGCTATAGGATTACACAGATTATCTACTTAACTTAGTTTTGGAAGTTTGCAATTATTAAGGAATTGGTCTAATTTTTTTTTTTCTTTTTTCGAGACAGAGTCTTGCTCTATGGTCCAGGTTGGAGTGCAGTGGCATGATTTTGGTTCACTGCAACCTCTGCCTCCTGGGTTCAGGTGATTCTCCTGCCTTAGCCTCCCGAGTAGCTGGGACTACAGGTGCATGCCACCACACCCAGCTAATCTTTGTATTTTTAGTAGAGATGGGTTTTTACCATGTTGGCTAGGCTGGTCTTGAACTCCTGACCTCAGGTGATCCACCCACCTCACCTTCCCAAAATGCTGGGATTACAGATGTGAGCCACCACACCCAGCCAGGGAATTGGTCTAATTTATTAAAGTTTCAGATTCGTGTGTGTAGAACATTTCTTAGTATTCCTTAATCTACTAACTGTCTATGGAAAGTGTAGTTATATCCCTTATTTCTTTTCTGACAGTAGAAATTTCTATCTGGTCTCCTTTTTCTTTTCCTTTGTCAGTTTTCTAAGAAGTTTATTAATTTTATTAATTTTTTGAAAGAACTAGCTTTGGTTTGATTGATTCCAATGTTTTTCTGTTTTTCACTTCATGATCTCTGGTCTAACATTTATTCCCTTCCTGCTGCTTGCTTTGAATTTATTTTGCACTTTACCTTGAGTCTTGAGGGGAAGTCTTAATATTTTTATATTGTTTGCAGGCTAATTTCTTTTTATTTTAAAAGTTATTAAACAAAATACAAAGAGTATACAATGAGACTTTATATGGCTAAAAAGCAAACAAATAAATGCAGTGTGGACCTTTGTAGAAAACATACCAAATCCTGCATTAATTTTTTGATTTGAAACTTAGCTTCCTAATACAAACATTTAGTGCTATGAGTTTTCCTCTCAGCACTGATTTAGCAGCACTTTACAGATTTTTATGCTGCATTTTCATTTTTATTGAGTTCGATACAAATCATAATTCATGGAAAGGTCTTTTACTCATAGTTTATGTGGAAAAACATCGTTTAAATTAAAAGTAAAGAGATTTTCTGGTTATCTTTTTGGTGCTAATATTTAATTCTATCACAGAGAACATACTTGTATAATTTCTATGCTTTTAAATTTTTTTAAGTTAGTTTTATGACTCAAGATGTACCTTGGTGAATGCTTTACATGCAGTTTTAAAGAGTATGCATTCTGCTGAAGTTGTATGGGATATTTTCTACATATCTATTTAATCCAATCAGTAGATGGTATTATTATTCTATATCCTTGCTAATTTTCTATTAGTTCCATAGATTACTGAGAGGTAATTCAAGTCTTCACTTATAATCATGAATTTGTGACTTCTGTTAGTTCCATCCATTTTTTTTTTTTACACATCTGTACTTCATGTATTATGAAGATCTTTTATTTGGTATATAATCATTTAGGATTGTTATGTCTTCTTGATGGATTGATATGTTTATTCCTAATAATTATCTTTGCTCTGAAGACTAGTCTGATATTAATAAAACCCACTGAAGTTTTCTTTTGATTAGTATTTAACAGGGGTTTTTCTCAATGCTTTTAACCTATCTATAAAATTATATTCAAAGTGTTTCATGAGTGACAAGGTTTTGTCCCACAGTCTCTGAAAATCCCGTAAGTGTAAGATTGGGATGTTTAACTCCCTTTGTGGACACTGAACGTCATGGTGGGTACATTGATGGAGGATACATGGTGAAGACTCTGAATTTTGCCTTCCTCTGAAGAATAATTCTCAGTTTACTAAGCAATTAACTTGGCTGGATTCAAACTTCAAATTCAGGCTTCCCTGTTTATATCTATGACAGAGATTCCAACAAAGCAGATAGAATCTCTGCTCAACCTCTTCAGCTTCAGGTTTCTGAGTTTTCAGCAGACCTTGCTATTTCTTCCTCCAGTTGCATAGTTTAACAATTAGCCAAGAATTTTGGTGACTTTTACATGCAGATTTTGGAGCTCCTACCTATATGATCTCTTACAAGATTCTCTGCCCCTTAATTTTTATCTGCTTTGCCAGTCTCGAATCTATCTTCTACTGACAAAAAGTCATAGATATGTCAATCCATCAAGAACACATAACAATCCTAAATGATTATATCCTCTAAAAAAGATACAGTATTTTCAGTTTTCTGATGCCCTGAGCCATGGGGACTTTAGGGAATGCACTAGACGAAAATGCTTTAAATTTACACATATAACTAGGGTCTTGTCTTTCCTGTTTTTCAAATGAAGAATCCTCCACAGTTTCTGCCAGCTTTTACCCACTAGCTAGCACATTCATATAGTTTGGTGATTTTACACATATATCCTAGATTTTATATCTGGTACCTTAGTTTTTGTTGTATGTGGTAGAGGTTTAGTCTGACCATGCCACATTGCTGTTACTGGAATCTGTAAGCTCCCTCTACCATTTCTTCTGTGTGTGTCGATATCACATATTATAATCAGTGACCACCAGGGAAAGCTGTCATTCAGCCTTTGGATCTGCCTCTTGTTTTATGCATAGTTTCACTCTAGAGGAAGATATTTACAGATGGGAGCAGCTAGCCAGCAGTCACCAGGGATACTGAGACTCCTTCACTAGGTCAAGAGGAGCCAGTCCTTGAGTCTGATTCACAGGTCAAAGTTTTAACATAGCTGGACAGAGCATGTTACAGAGCATGACAGTAGACTACCTAAAGGAAGAACATAAGAGCATTTCCTTTTGGGCTTACACAGAATCTTGACCCTATTCCAGAAATCTCCTGATAGTATTCCTATGTGAAATTAGATTAAAGGTATCCACATTCAAAACTTTCATCATCTGTTGGTTTCCTGTTCTACTGTTTTCTGGAAACACTGAAATTCTTCCATATTAGCAAAGTGAGATAGTAAATAAGAGAAATATAATGGCTTGATACTTAAAATGTGTTATGTGGATCAGCAGTGTTAGCATCATCTGGCAACTCTCTAGAATTGCAGAAACTCAGGCTTTATAAATCTACTGAGTCAGAATGTGGATTTTAACAAAATTCACCAGGTGATTCTTATGTCTGAGAAACACTAAGCTACAACACAGCTGCTTAAAGAAGAGCTTCTTAAATTATCAAATGATATTATTTGTTATTCATGACAATCATAGACTAATACCACTAATATACAATAGAAATCAATATAAAAATATATAAAATCTCTATTTTATTAGATGCAGTAAATAGAATATTATGAAAATCAGATCATACATTAAAAATGGGAAGAATCATAAAAACTATTCATTGAAATGCCTTTTAAATTATTAATATTCACATATAAAGCACTAAACATCTATTGACTTTATAATTCACTACCTACTCTTTCAAATTATTTTGTTTGAATTTATTTTATAATGCTTTGTATAAAAATTCCACCTAGGTTTTAGTGATTTCATTGTTTCATTAGTCAGTCAATTTCTACAAATAATACATCGTAGTTTTCTCACTTCAAATATATTTACAAAATGGAATTAAATATATGAAATCTTTTTGTCTATTCCTTCAGAACCACTTCCATTTTTAATCCTTGCTTTATTACTATTGCTACATGCAGAAAGGGTTATCTTTGCTTGACAGAGATTCCAATGAAGCTTGCTTTGCCATGTACAAATTGTTCAAAATAAATAATTCAAAACTTCTTTCTTTAGTTACTAGTTGCAAACAATAAATTTGGGAAAATGTCTGATTATTCAAAAATCAAAATGGTAATGAAATATTAACTTACAAAATTAAATGTTTACATTTTTTTCATATTCTTGTACCTTTTGAATGCAAGATGACAGACTAACTTAAAAACATCACATCTCAGAACACTGTCTTACAAAACATAGTAGTATGCAGTTTGTACCATATGAAAACCGTGCCATGAATTCAACAACTGAACTGGTATAGATCCTGTTCAGAAGGAGAAATCCACCAGCTATTCTCCTGGCTGTCACAATAATGTCTAATTACTATAAAAATATCCAAATGCTTACTCTCAAGTATACTATTTATCTTTTTGCAGATCTGTAACAGAGTTGGTTGTATTCATCAATCCATAGACCATACTCTAAGCAGCATTGTTCTCAAGTACTCAAATTAAAGTCTGACGCAGTATACCAAGAAAGTAGGCATTCCTCATTTTCATATCCCCTGTTTTTCATGTAACAATGCTGAATAAACTAGATGAGGCAATGTAGATACAACAACTTTGTGATTTACGTCTATAGCTGCCTAACTAGAGTCCACTTAAGAAATGACAGGTTAGTACTTCAAAACTTCAAGACATACAGATTTGGATTTGCAAATTAAATTTAGATCATAAGCTCCCTCTTCCTAAGTTTCTCCTCTATTCTCCCCCAATCCCTTACCGAAATCTCACGTAATATGGTTCTACAGTATTTTCCATCCTAAGGCTGTATTTGACCTATACCTCTGGCTCTTCCAATTTTTATTTCATTACATTATAGAGATTAGATATTCCCTTTCTATTGTGCCTCACCAACAATTTTGTGCGTTAAACAAATCTATGCATATTTGCATTTATTCTGCTTCTAAGGTGAAGCTGGTTTTTCTTAATATTTTTATTTGTGTGTTCATTTCTAAACACTCAGACTATCGTCAATGCTTTATTTTAATTACCATAACAAGACCAATAATTTCAGGCTTCAGTGACTTTAGATCATAGTCTGACAATAAATGGAAGACAATTCCCCTGAAGGAAGGGCCTGGTAGGTAATGGGAAAGGAGGGATCCTAAATGTCTACTACTTACCAAGCCACTTGAGTACAGCACCTCACTGCCACCAGTACTCTCAGTGAGGTACTCAATTACCTTATTGCCTGGAGAGTTGTCTGCTTAGTTCTTCTAAAGACTTCAAAAATCTTTGAATTGACCAAATCATAAGACATTCCCTATGGCGTTCAGAATGCCAAATGCCTTGGAGACATGGAAACAACAGCTGTTTCCTGCTTATATAATATATATATTGTCATCTGGCTTCCAAAGCTGCACTACCTAGCCTCAAAGAATACTTACCGAAAGAGGCTTTGAACCTCCTCTGTAATAATTTAAGGAGTACATTAGGAAGATAAATCCAGAAAGAAAGACATAGAACATTATGAAAAAGAATAGATTGGAAGTAGGAATATTATGATAGGATTCTGATTAAAAGTAATGGGGGCCTGAATTAATGTAGAAGGACAAGAGAGAACAGAACAGTTTTGGGAAACATTACATAAATTGATTGGATAGAGGATAATAGGGAAAGCAGCGCTTTAGAGAGAGCAAAATGTTGAAGGAAGAGTAATTTAGTATATTTTTAAGTAAATAAAATTTGAGGTGCCACTGAAATTCAAGTGGTAGCCATAAATTTAGATATCTGTATAATAAAAATCCCTAAAAGATGTGAAATAATGGCAAGTAAAGGCATTCAGATAAAATTATGGGTAAATCATAAAAACAGCAATACTAAGTAATGACTAACTGATAAGTCAAACAATAAATGGATGTTTGTTTTCATGCCCAAAGGGTATTGAATTACATGAATTATAGCTTTAAACAATGTCCTACAATGTAGCATATGATAAAACATGGCAATAAAGTATATAAAAAATTCACAAAATTCATCAGAAAAGCAGTAAGACTGTAAGACCCCAAGAGAGCAAAATAGTCTAATAGGCAAAAAGTTGAAGGAAATAATCCATACAAAAGGAAATACAGCCAATGAACATTTGAAACATTCCATTTTACTAAAAATAGAAGAAATTCAAAGAATTAAGATTTCTATACTTAATACTCTTAAGCTTAACAAAGTAGCAAAGATGTTTAAAATATTGTGATTCTTCTAAGTTGGGGAATATATGATAATGCAGACTCAGCTATTCTGGTACAATATTCCTAAAAATCAATTTAAAAAAATATATATCAAAAGACCTATAAGTGTTCATGTCTGGAATTATAGTGCTAGACCCACCCTAAGGAAACTATCAGAAATATGAAGACTTAAGCATAAAGTTCATTATAACTTTATCTATAATATCAAAAAAATGTGGGGGAAACCTAAATACCCCATAATATTGCCTCACTTATTTCTAAACACTTTTATAGTAGATAGTATCTTCTTGAATTTTGAAACATATTAGATACATATTGTTGCATAAATAATGTATACTTTAAATTTTGTGAATGTGGAAAAGCGGTTCTAATGTAATATTAAAATGGACAAGCAAAATAATGCATATGCATTATGTATAATATTACATTTTGTTATATTATGTATAATATACAAATGAGAGAAATTCACTAACATGTATATGTAACTTATATGTAGTTATTTGAAGACTTTATAACTAGCAGGAATATCATTCTTTTGTGTTTCTGCTTTCCAGTTTATATTCATGATATTGCATATAAGTAAATTTTATAGCTGAATAGTAATATGTTTTATGAATATATCAGTTTGTTGATCCATTGTGGCAGCCATGGAGGTATGCTCCTCAAGTCTCCCTTCAGGAAACAATCAAATGTGAGGAGTGTGGGGAACTGACAGCCTCAAGTTGCAATTCTTTACAAGCTGTTCAGTGTTTGAGATGAGTCATCCTTTTCTGGGTGGCACTGGGCAATGACTGAACACAGCTTGTATTCTAGGGCTTAGCTTTTCACAGATGTGAGGCCCACACCATGTTCTTAAAGATTTTTCTATCTAATTCCAGCTCTCTTGCCTTTTCATCTTTTACAGGTGTTTCCCCCAATATGCTCTTGCAATACTCTATTTTGGCATCTACTTCCAAAAGGACATAAACCAACAAATCCATTCACGTGTTGATGGATATTTGAATTGATTCCACTCTTTGGCTATTATAAATAAAATTGCTATTTGTGTACAAGTAGTTTGAGGGGTGTGGTGGGGGGATGCTTTTATTTCACTTAGGTAACCATCAAGAGTGAAACTGCTGGGTCGTGGGATATGTTTACGTGTAACTATTAGAAACTGCCCAGCTGTTTTCCAGAGTATCTGTACCTTTTTCACTCCCACCAGCAATATGAGAATTATTGTTGTTCCAAGGCCCTAACACTATTTGATACTGTAAATTAAAAAAAAATGTAGTGGGTCTGCATAGGTCTCTCATTGTGGTCTTAATTTGTATTTTGCCGATGACTAATCATATTGAACATCTTTTCCTGTGCTGATTGACCATTTATATATCTTTTTTGGAGAACCACCTTAAAATTTCAGGCCCTTTTAAAAATTTGGGCTGATGTTCTAATTATTGTATTATAGAAGTTTTTAGATATTCTAGAAAGTAGTCCTTTTCTAAAAATATGACTATTGTGAATATTTTTCTCCTATTTTGCAGCTTGCCTTTTCATTTTCTTATGGTGCCTTTTGAAAAGAAAGCTTTAACCTGATCAAGTACAATTTATAGTGTTTTATTTTTCTTTTATGATTGGTATTTTTTCATGCCACAACAATTTTCCTTTATTTTTTCAAGAATTCTTACAGTCTTATTTTTTGTATTTAAGTCTATAATCCATTTCAGATTAATGTTTATTTGGCTTGAAGAAGGGTTGAGATTTTTCTTCTCTTACTATAGGTCACCCATTTACAATATTTTTTGAAAATACATACGCTATCTATTGATTAACATGTTTGGGCACGTCTTCAAGAACACATTGACCTTGTGTATGTGGCTCTATTTCTGGAAAAGCTACTGTTTTCTAAAGTCTACCTTTACACCAATAACATACTATATTAATTATCATAGTCTTATGGAAAGTATTGAAATCAACTTTGTTCTTCTTTGAAAAATTGTTTTAGTTATTCTAGTTCATTTTAACTTCCAAGCCTGCTTGTCAGTTCTAGAATTTTTATTTCTTTATATGCTTTTAATCTGCTGATATTCCCTCTGTTCATTTATGAAGAGCATATTTCTCCTTCTTTGAACACATTTGTAAAAAGAAAAGTCAAGAGAAGACCCATAAATAACTCATCTAGTATAACAATAGAAGAATTTAAAGCAGCTATTATGTATGTCTCTTTCCATATATTCTAATAACTCAAGCTGTCATGAACTCTTGACAGTGGACTTCTCAGCTTAGCATGACTGCCATGCTCTACTTGGACCCTGGCTCACTGTGCTGTGGTCAGAATATTATTTCCAGGAAGATAACTGGTCTGGTAATGGAGCTCACCTTCAGTTTTCCAGCTCTCAAAGATTGCACTCTTCTACTGCCTGCTGTGCAGTGCCTGAATACTGTTGCTTCATAATCTTGCTTAGTTTTATGATTGTTGACAAGAAGAGAACTACTCCAGCAGAGCTTTTTTCTTTAATCTGGAAATCCTAGATTAGGTTTGATGATGGGATTAATTAATATTTCTAGGCCAGTGATATGTAATAGAACTTTCTACAATGATTAAAATGCTCTATATCTCTACTAATCAATAAGAGGCTACTAGCTGTATGCAGTTATTGACCACTTAAAATGTAGTTACTACAATTGAGGATCTGGATTTCTAATGTATCATTTAATTTAAATAGTCACATGAGGCTAGTGGCTACCATCTTGGACAGTGCAGTTCTAAGTACTAGGGATAAAAGCATTTACCTCGAACCAGCGTAAGTGCCTTATGTGAGTATCTTATGTTGATATTGGTTCCTTGGGTCAATTTTCTGGCTCGCTTTGTTTCTTACAATTTGTTTGGTTCTCAAATATCTGCCCACCCCAACACTACAAATCACTCTCTGATATGTGTGTTCTTCTTACATTTCAGTTTTGGCATTGCATCTGACATGATGCCAATCTTAACCTTCCCTCTTATTTTTTTAATGTAAGTAATATATCCATTATAAGGAGAAACGGTGTCCCAATCATCCGTAAAATTCACTATAGCACTATGTACGGTGCATCACTATGACTGATTGTCTATTTTTGACATTTTGACCCTTAGGGTGAAACTGGAGATTTGCACTTATAAGAGGATCAGAATTTTGATAAACATTGATTGACATTACTTGATTTTACCAAGAAATAATCAAAGGAAAAACTGTGTTTTCCTCATATAGTTCTAAATTTATGCCATTAGAATATTGTTAACACTAGATCAACTTTAATCGTAGCTATTTTTTCCTACTTCAGAATTCAATGTGCAAGAAAAGGTAAAACTGAGTATTAATTTAGATCTAATTGGCCACTCTAATAAAAGTTAAGGTTTCTGTGTTTGAACATTGACCTGATATAAAGTAACAGAAATAAATATAACCTAGACATAGGAGAGTGGTGAAATAAGATGGCGGGAAAGGACTCTCTAGGGATCTTCCCTCTACACACAAAACATTAATTTGAACAACTATCCATGTACAAAAATACCTTTACAAGAACTGAGGAAATCAGGTGAGAGATCACAGAATCTGGCTGTAGCAAAATAAGAAAAATTGAATTAAATGGGGTAGGAAGAACAGTTCTATAGTAGTTTGAAAAGAGAGAAAGAAAAAAGAAGCAGAAAGCTTAAGAAAATGATAGCAGAAAACTTCCCAAACCTGGAGAAATACGTAAATATCCAGGTAAAGAAGGGTTAAAGATCTTCGATCATATTTAATCCAAAGTAACCCAAGACTTATAATCAAACTGTCAAAAATCAAAGACAAAGAGAAGATCTCAAAAATAGCTGGAGAAAGTAAGTAAACAATGTATAAGGTATTCCAATATGTCTAGCAGATTTCTCAACAAAAATCTTACAGGCCAGGAGAGAGTGAGATGATATACATGCAGATGTTCACCATAGTATTATTCATAATAGTGAAGATATGGAATCAACCTCAATGCTCATTAATGAAAGATTGGATAAAGAAAATATGGTACATATACACCATCAAATACTATGCAGCCATAAAAAAAAGAGTGAGATCATGTCTTTTGAAGGGACATGGATGAGCTGGAGACCATTATCCTTAGCAAACTAACACAGGAACAGAAAACCAAGTACCCCATGTTCTCACTTTTAAATGGTAGCTAAATGATGAGAACACATGGACACATAGAGGGGAACAACACACACTGGGGCCTTTCAGAGGGTGAAGGGTGGGAGGAAAGAAAGGATGAAGAAAAGTAACTAATGGGTACTAGGCTTAATGCCTAGGTGATGAAATAATCTGCACAGAAAACTCCCATGACACAAGTTTACCTATGTAACAAACCTTGACTTGCACCCCTGAACTTATAAGTTTTTTTAAGTGTGAGTTGATACGTTCAAAGAGCTGAAGGGGAAAAAAATTCTGTCAACCCAAAATATTGAACCTGGCAAAACTATCCTTTGGAAATGAAGAGATAGTGACTTTTCCACATAAACAAAAGTTGAGGTAATTTATCACCACCAGACTTGTCTTACAAGAATCTCTAAAGGGAGTTCAAGCTGAGAGAAAAGAATGCTAATAAGTAACATTAAAACATCTGAAAGTACAATACTCACTTGTAAAATTAACTACAAAGTTAAATTTAGAATAATACTATAATGATGGTGTATAAATCACATATCTATAGTATGTAGGTTAAAAGACAACTATTAAAAATAATAGCCAGAATAATTTAACCCTTTTGCCATTTAGAAAAAAAGTGTAGCTTGCTGCCAAGCTAATTTTACATAAACACACTGAGGCTGAAGCAAATCTGATTTTCAATGTGAAAATAAAATATAAAAAACTGTTCTTGAAGTTACTTATAAACAGAACTAATATCAGAATCATCTGAATCATCTATTTAGGAAAAATTAGATTCATAAAATGAATCTTCAGCCAAGAACTGTTCGAGAACGATGTTAACATCCCGTGTAGAAACGCTGTCTTTTCTAGCATTTGACATTTTCAGCAAATGAGAATTACTCTATTTTGTAAATGAAAATACCACTACTAAAAACAGAATGCTAAAAATAGAATTTTGTTTCCAAAGTTGATATACTAGAACAATGTGAAAATAATAATAAAAACAAGATATATCATGGCAAAGTCATCTCTGGATAATTCTGCCGCCATGAGCACTGCTGGTGAGTATCTCAGGGAAATCAGAAAACGATTAAGGTATATACAATATAAAAGATGTAAATTGTGACATAAAATATTCAGAATATTGGGGGAAGAGTGCAGTAAAAGTGTAAATTTTTATTGCGATCAAAGTTAAATTGTTATCAGCTTAAAATAACCTGTTTTAACTATGTTTTTGTATGTTATCATGGTAACCACAAAACAAAACCTGTGATAGATATGCAAAAAATAAAAAGCAAGAAATCAGAACATACCATTAGAGAAAAATCACTAAGCCACAAAGAAAGATAGCAAGAAAGGAAGAAAGAAACAAAGGCTCTACAAGACAACTAGAAAACAATTGACAAACGGCATATATTTTTACTGTCAATAATTACCTTGAATGTCAATGAATTAAATTATCTAATGGAATTACATATTATGACAGAGTGGATTAAAAACATGATCCAACTAAATATGCCTACAAGAGACTTGCTTCACCTGTAAGTATACACAAAGACTGAAAGTGAAAGGATGGACAAATATTCCATGCCAATAGAAACCAAAAGAGAGCAGGAATAGCTAGACTTAGGTCAGACAAAATAGGCTGCAAAGAAAGACAAAGGTCTTTGACTATAATCAATAATAAATGTTGATAAAGGAGTCAATTCATTAAAGGGATACGACAATTGCAAATAGATATACACCCAACATCAGAGCATCTAAATATAAAAAGCAAATATTAATAAATCTGAAGGGAAAGACAGATTGCAATACAATAATAGAAGACCTCAACACTTTCAGCCATAGACAGATCATCCAGACAAAAAAAAAAAAAAAAGGAAAATCTTAAACTTAAAATACACTCTTAATCAAATGGACCTAACAGACATATATTGAACATTCCATGCAAAAGCAGCAAAATATACATTATTCAAGTACACATGAATAATTATCCAGTATAGATCATATGTTAGGCCACAAAATAAGTCTTAACAAATTTAAAACGTTTACAGTCGTATCAGATATCTTTTCCTAATCACAATGGTATAAAATTAGATATTAATAGCAGAAGGAGCATTGGAAAATTTAAAACCACACAGAAATTAAACATACCCCTGAACAACCAATGGGCCAATTAAGAAATTAAATGGAAAATTGAAAAATTTCTTGAGACAAATGAAAATGAAAACACAACATATCAAAACTTATGGTATGAAGCAAAAGCAGTTCTAAGGGGGAACTTTATAGCAATACACAACTACATCAAAAAATAAGATCCCAAATAAATAATGTTGTACCAAAAGGACACAAAAGATGATAAAATACTAAGCCCAAATTAAGAAAATAAATAATAAAGATCAGAGCAGAAATAAATGAAAGAGACTAGAAAAATAGAAAAGTCATAAAACTAAGAGTTGTTATTTTTAAAAAATATACAATAAACTTTTAGCCAGGCTAAGGAAAAAGAAGAATCAAATAAAACCAAAAATGAAAGGGGAAACTCTGCAACTAATAGGAGAGAAATACAAAGGATTATAAGAGACTATTATGAATTATTACATACCAACAACTTGGATCATCTAGAAGAGATGAATAAATTCCTAGGCACCTGCAATATACCAAGATTAAAGAGTAAAAAAGAAAATAGAAAATCTGAACAAACCAAAAAAAGTAAGGAGACTTGATCAGTAATGAATGTTCCCCATCAAAGAAAACCCCAAGACCCGGTAAATCCACTGCTGAATTCTATTAAATATTTAAAGAAATATACTATCAATTCTTCTCCAAAAGTAGATAACAACGGAAGAAAGAAAGAAAGAAAGAAAGAAAGAAAGAAAGAAAGAAAGAAAGAAAGAAAGAAAGAAAGAAAGAAAGAAAGAAAGAAAGAAAGAAAAGA
>NW_012119265.1:11041840-11066123 GCF_000951035.1 Colobus angolensis palliatus
GGAGGGAGGGAGGGAGGGAGGGAGGCAGGCTACAAGCAAATATTCCTGAACATAGATGCAAAAATCTAAACTCTAATATTAGTACACCTAATTCTATAGCACATTATCAAGATCATCTATCATGATTAAGTGGGATTCATCCCAGGGATACAAGGATGATTCAACACACACAAATCAATAAATGTAATATATCATATTAACAGATGAAGGACAAAAACCATAGTATCAACTCAATAGATGCAAACACGGTATTTACAAGATTTGACATTCTTTCCTAAATACTCTAAAAAAAAATTAGATTTAGAAGGAATGTACACAATATGAAAAAAGGCCATGTCTGACCAAAAAACACCTAACAAAATACTCAATGGGGAAAAGTTAAAGGCTTATCCTTTAAGAGCCAACATTCCAGTAAGACGTGGATGTCCACTTTTGCCCCTTCTATTCAATATAGGACTGGAAGTCTTAGACAGAACAATTAGGCAAGTAAAAGAAACAAAAGGCATCCAAACAAGAAAGGAAGAAATTATATTGTCCCTATCTGTAGACAGCAATTAAAAAACCCTAAAGGCTCTACCAAAAATGGTTAAAATAAACAAATTCAGTAAAATTTCAGGATACAAAAATCAACTTATAATAAACTGCATTTATGTACACTAACAGTGAAATATCTAGCTTACAAAAAATAAAATAGGAATATATTTAATGAAGGAAGCAAAATATCTCTATACTGAAAGCTATAAAACATTGATAAACAAAACTGGAGACATAAAAGGAAAGATACTCAGTGTTGAAGGATTGGAAGAATATTGTTAAAATGTCCATAATACTCAAATTGATTTACAGATTAAACAAAATCTCTACAAAAATACCAATGACATTCTTCACAGAAACAGGAAAAACACAATTCTAAAATTCATATGGAACCAGCAAAGACCCAAAATAGCCAAAACAATCTTAAGCAAAAGGAACAAAGCTTGAGGCATCATACTGCCTGACTTTAAAGCCTACTACACAAAGCTATAGTACTCAAAGCAGTATGATACTAGCATAAAAACAGACATACAGCCCACTGGAACAGAATACAGCCCGGAAATGAACGCACACATTTATAATTAGTTGATTTTGACAAAGATGCCAAGAACACACAATGGGAAAAGGACAGTCTTCAATAAATAGTGTTGGAACAACTGGATACCCACATGAAGAATAAATTTAGATCCTTATCTCACACCATATAAAAATCATCTCAATATGGATTACAGACATAAATCCATTGTGTTTCCCTGTTAGGGGAAAACCTCTGTGACATTGTCTGGGCAATGATTTTTGGGTGGGACCCCAAAAACACAAAGTAACAAAAGTAAAATTCGACCAATGGGGCTGGGCATGGTGGAGCATGCCTGTAATCCCAGCACTTTGGGAGGCCAAGGTGGGTTAATCACTTGAGGCCAGGAGTTCAGGACCAACCTGGATGCATAGCAAGACTCTGTCTCTACTGAAAATACAAAAATTAGCTGGGTGTGGTTGCATGTGCCTGTAGTCCTACTTACTCTAGAGACTGAAGAGGGAGAAACACTTGAGCCCCAGAAGGTGGAGGTTGCAGTGAGCCAGGATGGTGTCACTGTACTCCAGCCCAGAGACAGAGCAAGACCCTGCCTCAAAAAAAAAAAAAAAAAAAAAAAAAAAAAAAAAAAAAAAGTGGGACTACATCAGACTAAAAAGCTTCTACACAGCCACAAAGACTATCAGAGTGAAGACACAACCTATGGAATGGGAAAAATATTTATAAACCATATATCTGAAAATTGGTTAATATCTAAAATATATAAGGAACTCCAACAACTCAATAGCAAAAGATCAAATAACCTGATTTTAAAATGGGCAAAAAAGATATAAATAGACATTTTTTGAAAGAAGCCATACAAATAGCCAACAAATATCCAAAAAGTGCGCATCATTATTTATTAGAGAAATGCAAATTAAAACAAAGTATCACCTTACACCTGCTAAAAAGGCTATTACTGAAAAGATGAAAGTGCTAGGTAAGATGGAGAGAAACGGGACCCCTGGACAATTGTTGACAGAAATGTAAATTAGTACAGTCATTATAGAAACACTATGGAGGTTCTTTAAAAAATTGAAACTATGCCATATACTACAGATATCCTACTACTGGTATACATCCAAAGGATATAAAATCAGTGTTTAGAAGACATATCTACACCTCTATATTTATTGCAGCATTGTTCACAATAGTCAAGATATGGAATCAACCTAAGTGACCATCAACAAATGAAAGGATAATTAAAATGCAGTATATATACACAATAGAATACTATTCAGCCTTAACAAAAAAAGAAACTCTTGTCATTTACAGCGGCATGGATGAACCTGGAAGACATTACATTAGGTGAGATAAGCCAGGCACAGAAAGACAAATACTGCATTATCTCATTCGTATATGGAATCTAAAAAGTTGAACTCAATAGAAGTAGAGAGTAGAATGGTGGTTACCAGCGGCTGGGACAGGTGGGGAGAGAATTGGGGAGATTTTGGTCAAAGGACACAAAATTTCAGATACATAGTAGGAATAAGTTCAAAAGAACAATAGTTACCATATTGTGCAACAGATAATATATTGTATTCTAGGAAAATGCTAAGAGATTAGATAGTAAGTATTCCACCATGAAATTACTATGTGAGGTAATGCATATGTGAATTAGCTTGCTGTAGTCATTGTGCAATATATATATTTCAAAACATTATATTGTATACAATACAATTTTATCCATTTTTAAAAACTAGATTTAAAAGTGTACAGATCATAAGAGGATAAAGTATCTATCTAAACAAATGAAATGACAGAAAACAGCTTATTATCAATAGTTCTTAATGTTTTTGCTAGCAAGCTAGTGTATATAGCATGTGATTGTTGTTGCTTTAATAATTTGGTCACATAAAAGAAATGTGAATTTAACATTTACGTGGACTATAGGTCACCTATTTTTTCTTTTATAGTGTGATAATTATACATCATTAAATCTGTATATTGTCTAATCATTTTATTTTAATATTAAATTATGATTTATATATTTATGAACCTCTCTTCATATATAATTCCTATGCTTTACATTTTGTTTTGTGAGTCTTTACCACCCAGAAAATTAAAAAGATGAATCTAGTGCGTTCATTCCATGTATTTGTCACTATTAAAATACACTGATGAATATTTCTGTAAATAAAAATGATAATATCAATAATATCAACAAATATAAGAATATAAATGTGATTATATATTCTATAAATAATATAGCTTATTCCTTACTGTATTTTTGTACTTATTAACCAACCTCTCTTCACTCCCCACTTTTCCCAGCATTATATAACATGAACCTCATAAATATGTAAAATTAAGAAAAATGATAAAAATAATTTATAGTTATTATCTAAAACATAAGACTGATAAAGGACATAAAATCGTTTTTCTATTTTCCACAATGAAAGCAGAGCCAGTGCTATTTTAAGGGGAAAAAAAGTTACCATCTTCTGTTTTACAAGATGCTCCTTATAATTCAACCCATTGGCTTACATTTGTGTCCATTTATTCTCTTATTCCGTAGTCAGTGAAGATTTGTAATGCAATAGTTACTATCCAGAGAAGCATTTTGACATTTTTTAAGCCACCAAGCAACATGAAACTGATATTTTTTAACATGATTTCTGGACAATTTAAGTATGAGAGTCCTTTTATAAATGAAGCTGATTACTAGGGAAAAAATGACAAAACCAAACTGATATTTGGTATGAATTCACAGTAAAAGCTTCAAATCCAGCCAAGAAGTTTGTTATAATCTCTATCAGCTTTGCATTTGACTGCTAAGGGATCTTTCCATCAGCCTTAATATTGCCGAACAGGGCTTGGTGTTGGCTGATAACAGTTGCCGAGAAAGCGTTCTCAAACTTTGTGATCTCGCTAGGCTCCAGTTTATCAAGATAGCCTTCTTACATGAGTATAGATTGCAACTGCTTGTTTGTTTTCAATAGCCATGGAGGAATACTAGCCTTGTATCAGCAGCTTAGGCAGATACACACCAGCTTTAGAGTTGTTGAGTGACAACATTAAAGTCAGAATCAAACTGGGCAAAAGCAGCATTTCCGATAACGAGCCAATTCCAGCTTCATGGTACCTGCCTCCTACTTTATGGCTCTAGTTTGGGCAGCATGTCCAATGGAGAACACAGACAGACCAACATTAATGACAGGGCAGATACTTTTGTAGAATAATTCTGTTTTTAAGAAGATCTGTTAGTCAGCAATGGATATTCCATTTGCTGAAATGTAAGCAGATATTACCAGCTTGTGTTTCTGTGACTGGTAAAGCAGTCAAGGAGCTACTACCAGAGGAATTACGCATTTTGGCTACTCTCTCCAAAAGACAGGATTATAAGTGAAACATGTCACCAGGATAGGCCTCACAACAGGGACTCGGCAGAGCAGCAGGGACATCTGATAGCAATCAACAGCCTATTAGGATATATCATCATAGATGGCGAATGTGTATTTGCCATTATCTCTAAAATATTCTCCCATAGAACAGCCAGAATAAGAAGCCAGGTGCTGAAGCGGGGCAACATCAGTAGTAGTAGCTGAACCACAATAGCTTACTTCATGACATCTACATGTGTAAGTCTCTTCTCCAACTGGGAAATGATCTCTTAACTCATTGCAATGTAGAGACAATACAGCTTCTTCTATCAGATCATTGGAGTGTATAATGATGGTGTCAATAGCAATTTAAATTTTGCCAGTCTGTTGGTTGCCAATCATCAGTTCACATGAACCACAACTAATTAACATGAAGCCACCCAGAGTCTTAATGCTAGTCTGCTTAGTTTATGCAACAAAGTTTGAGGAATAATTCCAAGGTTTTTCTAACCAACTTGTCTGTAGGTTTTGGAACCACTGGACCCATATAATCAAGGGCACCATCAAGAGTAGCTACTACACAACCCAACAGCTCCTTATCAACTGGAATGTCCACAGTGGCTCCTGTCCTCTTCACAATATCTCCTCATTCAGTTTGTCATTTCCAAACATTTTCAGGTTCCTAGTTCAGAGACATATCCTTTAAGCCTGAAGAAAATTCTTCCATTTCTTCTGCTTGAACATTCCTCAGTCCATGTACTTGGGCAATACCACCACCAATACTTAAGACAGGCTGACTCTCTTCAAGGGCAGCAGAGGTATTAACTCCAAGAATATGCTCTTCAAAATTAGAGGACATCTCCACCATGCCATTCCTGAAGAAGAGTGTCCGAGGCACGGACATTCATTGCAGCAATGAAGGGTGATCCCAGAGCATTTTTGGAGACCAGACCAGCTCACCAAGGAAGGGTGCCAGCAACAGCCATGGCAACCACATAGCACAAGAGCATTGTTGGAACTTAAGTGTCTTCTCTGTGGCTACAGCCTCCAAACTGGCCAGGTAGACATTCTTATTTAGTATGTTGTACTGTTTGGCTAAATGTCTCTATGTTTCAACAAGATGACATGCTTTTCACAGATAAAGATTCCAAATATCATTTATCTTGTACTCTATGGCACTAAGTTTGGTGTTTTGCATAGAAGCACACATGTTAGAGATGACAGAGTCCTGCCAGCTTACGGTTTTAAAAGGTGTAAATCTGCACCTATTTCCCTAATTGCCTGAAGTCACCATAGGGTCTCCCACCTTATGCTCTAGCCCACTATAGATTTGGACTTAAGCTCTTTATGCTTCTCAACTTGCTTTCTGGTTGATTATTCCCAAGTGTAGGTTGTCAACTGCTTCATGCCCTCTTCAGTGATTGGTCAGCGCAACAGGTACCAACCATGAAATACTCAAGATAGAAAAAGCACTTTGCTCATGCAACTGGGAATGATTAGTATTCATGTGTTGATAGTCCAATTTTCATTCTTTCCAATGGTGACATGGGCTTTTTACTATGTGACTAGAGGAAGATTCAACTCACGTAAATATACCTGAATTGAGACTTATTTCAATTCAGTGATATTGAATGGGAAGGAATGGGAAGAAGAGAAGACACTGTGAATCACATTGTCTATGGTATTTAGAAGATTTGGGTATAGAAGGAAGTGAGATAGGGAATAAAAAAACTAGAGATTTATCTTTCAGATTTTTGCTTCAGAATGAAATAAATTAATATCAACAAATTGCTGAAATTGTGATAATCATTACATACTTCATCTCATGTAAAATAAACTCAGGAAAGGAGATGAAAAGAGATTTAAGACAAGGAAATACGAAGAAATTTAGTGTAGAGACATAAAATTTTGTAGAAAGGACTGCAAAGGGGATCTTGGCCAGCAGCTGGACCTCTTGCAGGGCAAACTAGAATCTCAGGCTGTGTCTTAAAGACATTACTCACAGCAGTGACCTCGTTTAGAACTTCTACTTCTATGAACTATGTTTTTCAATTTCCCTTCTTCATGGAATTAAAGTCGAAAGTCAAATTTATTTTAATTGGTGACATTTCAAATATCTTTGTGGATGTTTCAAACACAATTATAAAAATTTATGGCTTTCCCAAAATGTATTAGACCTGAGCATTGATGCCACATATTCCATTGTTGGGACCCAAGGCCAATATCATGTACACATAGAATACAAAGAATTCTACAATTGGATCAGCAGAAAAAAAAGGAGTAAATGACTTCTACCTGATTCTTTTTAGAACTACTCTGAGAGGGCAAAGGCAGACAGGAGAACACCGGTATCTTGATTATCCCAGGGAGACAGAAAATAAGATTTTTAGTATTTGGCCATATTATTCCCATAATGGTGATGAAAAAACTCATAAATAAAACCACTATTTTAAACGTTTTTTTTTTTTCTGATTTTCAAACCCTTGATATCTAAACAAGCCTGTGAAAAATAACTTATTAGAATTTGGAACCAGCAGTAATTAAAAGTTGGACTAAGACACAAAAATGCCTTAAGTATGATTTGAAGGAAAAAAACATGTTGACTGCACAGAATCTTGGATATATAAAAGATAACATGCTAATGATGATTATCTGAGACATTTTGATGATTTCAGCTCATTACTTTGATTCATGAAAAGTAACTATTAGTCAGATTTAATATGATAGTCATTCTTTTATTAATGACCCTAAAAAAAAAAAGTCCAGTCTAGTTTATTAACTTAAGTCTATAGCAGCACAACTGATTTGATTTAGTGTAAACATTTTCCTGGTGTTAACAATTCATCAGTGTTTTGTTTATGTAATTTGATTTTACCCAAAGCAAACTTTCCACATTCAAGTTGGTCCAGGCAATCAAATTCATCCCGCTTCTATTATCAGCCTTTAAACAATTATTTACAAATGGACTGGCTCTAATTTTATAATCGTATCATATATTAGCTAAGGTTCCAAATCTGCTGCTCAATTTTACTTCTAAAAACTTACTCCTAAAGCACAGAAAATTAAATACAAATTATTCCAAACTACTGACCCAAAATATAGCAACGTTGGTCAAGGTAAGGTTAAATTCCAGTTTCCTCATCTTTGCCTTTAATATATGGATTCTAATACTTTCCTGAGATGATTTCTCTGTTCTAAAAGAATGAAATTAAACATAGCTTAAAGAATGCACAGAAAGGAAATAGAGCACATGCATGGATTTAAGGAGAAAGGCTGGTTATTTATAACATATTACTATGTGTTGTCCTTTCTTTATCAGAGTAATGCTTTGGACAACCAAGAAAGTTTTGTCGTTATTTTCACAGAAAAAAAGGCAATAAAATTTACATTTAACTGAGCTGCCCACTTAATCTCTCTCCTGTTGTGACCATGTTGCCATATTTGCAAAGTTACTGGCATTAACTAGCATGCTGAGATAAACCTCACAGCAGTTAAGCTGTAATTTTTAATCTCATTTGCTGAATTTTTTAACTTTACTAATATTCTGTTTTCTAAAACTTTTTTCTAAAGCTTCCTTTTCAGATCAGTCCTTTTTAGTTGAAAATGCAGTGTATCCTTTTAAATTGCTCTGAACATACCAATTAAAATTATTTTTATTTCTCAGCTATTTTTAATTTTTTCAGTGGTATTTGTCCTATTACTTCATATTGGACTTTTTTTTTTCTATTGAGTTTCCTCAACTATTTGATAATATTTAATTTATATCATATGATAATTATACATTTAGTTTATATAATTATATAATACTTATAATTATTGATAGGTAATTGACATGCATACATAATACAAAAGTGTATGCATGTTCAAATAATTATACAAATATGTACAGAAGTTCTGTTTTCTGTTTTGGTGAAATTTTTCTTCTTTTCTTGTTTTTACTTCCTAATATGAATTAAAATCAAACATTCATAATTTGAGAAAACGATTTAAATTTTAAATTTATAAAACTAAAAGTCATAGCAGGACTTCTGCTTCCAGACATTTTATGGTAACTGGCATAAGTTTGAAGTACAGTGAGTGAAAAGACGGGAAATATATAAGCAGTTCTTTAATGACCTGTGGGACAATATAAAATGATCTAATATAAGGTTAATTGAGTCTCAACAGAGAAGGTGGAAAGCAGAAAGAATATTTGAAGAAAATGACTCAACATCACATGTGATAAATTTTAAATATACAAAATGAGTGAACTCCAAGTGAGAGAAACACATTTTTAAGAGTACTGTAAGGCATTTCATTGAATTACTGAAGTAGTGATTAAAAAAAAAAGAGAAAGTCACAAATCAATGAAAAAAAAATGATTTCAAGTGAATACATGAATGAATCCACACAAAGTAATAAAAAGTACTGGAAATGATAAACGTGTGGATGAACATAAAAGGTAATTTTTTCCTTCTAAGTTTAAGAGATAATTGACTGAAAAAAATAAAATCAATATGACTACATAACCATATATGCGAATACAAAATATAAAAACAATATTACAAGAAAAAGAGGAGTAAATGGAAGCATACTGCTCTAAACTTCTTGTATTATTTGGAAATGGTGTACTAGGCTTTTTCAAAGTTACCATGATAAGTTGAATATTCATATTGTAAACCATAGAGCAACCACTAAAATTACTGCAAACAGAATACCTAATAAACCAAAAGGAGAGATAATGTGGAATATTAAAAGGTACTAACTTAATCTAAAAGAAGACAGAAAACGTGGGGTGGGGGGAAGGAAGCTGAAACAAATGGAACAACTAGAAATAAACAATCCTAAAATTCATATGAAACCAAAAAAGAGCCCACTTAGCCAAAGCAAGACTAAGCAAAAAGAACAAATCTGGAGACATCACTTTACCCAACTTCAAACTATACTACAAGGCTATAGTTATCAAAACAGGATGATACTGGTATATTAAAACAAGCCCATAGACCAATGGAACAGAATACAGAACCATAAGTAAAGCCAAACACTTAGAGCCAACTGATCTTCTACAAAGCATACAAAAACAAAGTGGGGAAAGGACCACCATATTCAACAAATAGTGCTGGGAAACATGGCTAGCCACATGTAGAAGAATGAAAATGGATCCTCATCTCTCATCTTATGGAAAAATCAACACAAGATGGACAAAGACTTAAATCCAGAGCCTTAAGCCATAAAATTTCTAGAAGATAACATTGAAAAATTCTTCTAGACATTGGCTGAGGCAAAGAATTCATAATCAAGAATCCAAAAACAAATGCAACAAAAACAAAAGTAAATAAATGGGACCTAATTAAACTAAAAAGCTTCTGCACAGAAAAAGAAATAATCAGCAGAGTAAACAGACAATCCACAGAATGGGAGAAAATCTTTGTAAACTATGCATCTGACAAAGGACTAATATCCAGAATCTACAAGGAACTCAAACAAATCAGCAAGAAAAATACAAACAATCCCATCAAAAAGTGGGCAAAGGACATGAATAGACAATTCTCAAGAAAAGATATACAAATGGCCAACATGTGAAAAAATGCTCAACATGAGTAATAATCAGGGAAATGGAAATTACAACCAAAATGAGATACCACTTTATTCCTGAAAGAATGGACATAATTTAAAAATTAAAAAAAAAATAGATGTTGGCATGGATGTGGGAGAAACAAAAAACAAACAAACAACAACAAAAAAAAACACTTTTACACTGCTGGTGGAAATGTTAACTAGTACAACCACTATGGAAAATAGTATGGAGATTCCTTAAAGAACTAAAAGTAGAATTACCATTTATTCCAGCCATCCACTACTGGGTATCTACCCAGAAGAAAAAAAAAGAATTATATGAAAAAGACAGATGAACCTGCATATCTATAGCAGCACAATTTACACTTGCAAAAATATGAACCTAAATACCCATCAACCAATGAGTGGATAAAGAAAATGTGATATTGATATACATATATATCATGGAATACTATTCAGCCATAAAACAGAATGAAATAATGCATTTGCAGCAACTTGAATGGAGCTGGAGGCCGTTATTTTAAGTGAACTAACTCTGGAATGGAATACTATCTTATGCTCTCACTTGTAAGCAGGAGCCAAGCAGCTAAGCCATGAGGATGCAAAGGCATAAGAATGATGTAATGAAGTTTTAGGACTCAGGGAGAAGATTGGGAGGGGGGTTGAATGATAAAAGACTACATATTGGGTACAGTGTACACTGCTCAGGTGATGAGTGCACCAAAATCTCAGAAATCACCACTAAAAAACTTATTCCGTGTAACCAAAAGCTTTTAGTTCCCTAAAAACTACTGAAATAAAAAAAAAAAAAGAAAAACAAAGGTAATAGGCTTAAACAGAGCCATATCAATAATTACATTAAAAATAAATATTCCAGCAGGGTGCAGTGGCTCATGTCTGTAATCCCAGCACTTTGGGAGGCACTCCAGCCTGGGTGACAGAGAGAGACTCCATCTCAAACAAATATTCTGAACAGTCAAATTAAAAGGCAGAAATGACCATGCAGGACGAACACAAGACCTAAATATGCCAGCTATAAGAAACATACTTTAAATATAAATAAACATATAGCTTAAAAGATTAAAAGGATACAAAATGCAAATACAGAAGAAAATGCATCACTATATTAATAAAAAACTGTAAAACATGAAATATTATAAGAGAAAATTGGTGACATTTTATCATAAATGGGCAATTCATTAAAAAGACAAATATCCTAAATGCCTGTGTAAAAAGGTTTCAGTATAAGACACCAGAGAACCAAAGCGAAAAAGATAATTTCACATGTATAGTTGGAGATTAATACTCCTCACTTGTTAATTTAAAAAGTAGACAGAACATTAACAAGGATATAAAACACATGAAAGGTAGTATTGACGAACTTGAACTAATTGACATTTATAAGCAGTTCACCCAACACCTAGAAAATACATAATCTTTTCTAATGCATATGAAAAATTCATCAATATAGAGCATTTTCTGGGATATAAAACAAGACTAATTAATTTGAAAGAATTAAAGTAACAGAATATTAGTGAACCATAAAAGACTTAAACTATAAATAAATAGCAAAAGATTTATCAAAAATCCCCTATACCTGGAAAATAAGCAAATTTCTAAATAGTCTGTGGATCAAATAAAAAGTAATAAGGTAACTCAAAAATATTTGGGGAAGAATGATGATTAAATATATCAAAGCGATATGTGTGGAATGTAGCTAAAGTGGGGTTTAGAAGGAAATGTGTAACCTAAAATGTTTATATTAGAAAAAAAAAGAGCTAAGTTAATGATCTCAAATTCTTCTTCAAAATCTTGAAAAAGAAAACTTTGAAGTAAAAGGAGTAATCAATATATTAGAAAGAGATATACATTTTTTAAAAATCAATGAAACCAAATGTGTGTTTTACGATATCAGTAAACCTCTAACTAGGCTGAGCAAAAAAGGAACAGCACACATGAGAAGGAGAGCAGATACAAATGATCAATATAGCAGGAATGAAAGAATGTATTTTACTATAAATATTACAGACATAAAAGGATAATAAAGAGAATTGTATTAAAATTTTGCCAATAAAATTGTCATGTTAGGTGAAATTGACAATATCTTTAAGTGACAATTTGCTTAAATTGACATACGTAATAGAAAATGTTAAAACCTCATAGCTATTAAAGACATTGAATTTATAATTTTACAAAACCTACAAGTCTAAGTCCACATTATTTTACTGATAAATCCTACCTAATACCTAAGAATAAGTGCCAGTCATGCATAAACCTAGTATATGGAGGTGTAAGTAACAATTTTAACAAATTGGAGGCAAGCATTACCCTGCTAAAACCAGAGAATGACATAAGAAAAAAGTTATAAATATTGCTTATAAATGGATGTAAAATCTTTAACAAAATATTAACAAAGAAATGGGGAAAGGATTCCCTATTTAATAAATGGTGCTGGGAAAATTGGCTAGCCATAAGTAGAAAGCTGAAACTGGATCCTTTCCTTACTCCTTATACGAAGATTAATTCAAGATGGATTAGAGACTTAACTGTTAGACCTAATACCATAAAAACCCTAGAAGAAAATCTAGGTAGTATCATTCAGGACATAGGCATGGGCAAGGACTTCATGTCTAAAACACCAAAAGCAACGGCAGCAAAAGCCAAAATTGACAAATGGGATCTAATTAAACTAAAGAGCTTCTGCACAGCAAAAGAAACTACCATCAGAGTGAACAGGCAACCTACAGAATGGGAGAAAATTTTTGCAATCTACTCATCTGACAAAGGGCTAATATCCAGAATCTACAAAGAACTCAAACAAATATACAAGAAAAAAACAAACAACCCCATCAAAAAGTGGGCAAAGGATATGAACAGACATTTCTCAAAAGAAGACATTCATACAGCCAACAGACACATGAAAAAATGCTCATCATCACTGGCCATCAGAGAAATGCAAATCAAAACCACAATGAGATACCATCTCACACCAGTTAGAATGGCAATCATTAAAAAATCAGGAAACAACAGGTGTTGGAGAGGATGTGGAGAAATAGGAACACTTTTATACTGTTGGTGGGATTGTAAACTAGTTCAACCATTATGGAAAACAGTATGGCAATTCCTCAAGGATCTAGAACTAGATGTACCATATGACCCAGCCATCCCACTACTGGGTATATACCCAAAGGATTATAAATTATTCTACTACAAAGACACATGCACACGTATGTTTATTGCAGCACTATTCACAATAGCAAAGACTTGGAATCAACCCAAATGTCCATCAGTGACAGACTGGATTAAGAAAATGTGGCACATATACACCATGGAATACTATGCAGCCATAAAAAAGGATGAGTTTGCGTCCTTTGTAGGGACATGGATGCAGCTGGAAACCATCATTCTTAGCAAACTATCACAAGAAGAGAAAACCAAACACCGCATGTTCTCACTCATAGGTGGGAACTGAACAATGAGTTCACTTGGACTCGGGAAGGGGAACATCACACACTGGGGCCTATCATGGGGAGAGGAGAGAGGGGAGGGATTGCATTGGGGAGTTATACCTGATATAAATGATGAATTGATGGGTGCTGACGAGTTGATGGGTGCAGCACACCAACATGGCACAAGTATACATATGTAACAAACCTGCACGTTATGCACATGTACCCTAGAACTTAAAATATAATAATAAAAAAAAAAAATTGTTCAGAACAAAAGGAAGAATGCTTCAGGATATATATACACACACATCATACATATGTGTGTGTATATCCTGATGCACATACATCATACATGTGTGTATATCCTGATGCACATATATATAGTATGCATGTTATAGTATACACATATATGTATTACCTGAGTTACATATATAAAGATAATCTTGACATGTAGCTGGAAAAGTATTTTCTCACTTGCAAGAAATGTTCATTAAATTATGTACCCAGTTGAAATGAGGTCACTGTGAACTCAATCAATTGCCTATCCTAGATTATTCGTATCAGACAAGTTCATAAAACCAAAAAGAATGGATAGGGTATTCTAAGTTTGGCTACTGAGTGCTTTAAAAGGAAAAAAAAAATAATTAACCAACATTCTTGTTACACTTCTTAATAAACATTGTTTTTGGTAGAATAGTTGAATTTCACCTGTAAAATGTACTTATTAAGAAGTTGTTAATTAATGAACAACAAATAAAAAATCTAAATGTCTCTTTGAGAAAAATGTGTTCCCTAAGGATGGTGATTCAGAGGCTTTCAACATACTTTGGAAAGGCATGATTTCCTAATCAGTTCTTAAGTAAGAGAATTAAGAATGACTACTTTTCCATTTCCATGGAATAAAGAATGATTTCTGGCAGGTGAATATGGAAGACCTGGGTTTAAATTCTCATTTGTTCTCTAAATCTGACCTTAGTCAAGTTACTCAATGTTCTTGTTTCACTTTCTTCATCTGTAAAATGGGAGACAGAAGTCTTACCTTAAACAGGGTGGCAGTAAGGAAATCATAAATGTGAAGAAAATTTTAAAATGTGGTTTTGTTTGAAAACAAATCCATTTATTTTTAAACTTTTCTTCACTTTTATTTGGGCATTTCTTATAGAAAATTCTGTAGGCTTGTTTCCTTGTTTTCAAGTCCTCACTATTCTATTCTAATATAGATATGGCCCATGCTGCCTTTATTAAACAACTATAAATAAGTATTTTCATTATTAATAGAGTTGGGCAGGAATTGTATTTAGTTTAACCAAAACTGAATCTATCCTGAGCCAGGCCATTTTAGGCTTCCCAGCTGCATATAATAGGTGGATATTCTAGATTTCATTTAGGTGATTTCCATTTTAAAGATGATTGCCAATGGCAGCGAAAGTGGGAATAAAGGCATCAGATTAAGTGCCAAGGCTCACAAATAAAGCAAACTTTAGATTGTCGAAATATCCAAGTTAATTAGAGAAAGAGCATTATAAAAACACCATCTCAGAAAACACATTTAAAGGGAAGCAGTAAAATCCCTAGCAGCTGGGGTGATGGAAACCTTATTGATCACGTGATGTCCATCACCACTCCAGACATAGATGACACATATGTCAATATATTCTTTTCAAGGGCATACTTCTCCAAAGATATATAAAGGTTAAACCCTTCTACACTCAGTAGCATCTTTTGCAAGTTCCTACTTTCAGACTCCATCCACGGACCCCCACCACCATAGAAAAAAACAAATCCCAAAATGTGCAGCAGGAGCCTCATCAGGAAAGACAGACAGGAATATGTTACAATCACATCTTGATTCTCAAATAGGAGATACTTGTCTTTGGGGATGTGCTATGGGGCTAGCATCATCTAAAAGGTACCTTTTTTGCCACCTACATGAGAGAAAAAGCAGATTTTATAATTCTAGTACATTTGATCTATGATCTGGGAATGCCAGAAGTTAGAGACAATAAGTTTAAGATTAAACCATATTTCTGAGAGCTAAGATGTTGATCTACCCTTGATTTATCTGTTTTGTTGTTGTGCCATTCCTTTAACGGATATACATATACTTCAGCCACCTACATTTTCTTTCTTTCTCTGTTTATGCAGTTTTGGGATTCAAGCTATTTAAAAGAGCTTTTCCTGTCCCTCTTGCTGTTCATTCCGGGCTCTGGCCCAGGCTCTCCTCTCATTCTATGTATTCTTATGCATGATCTAATCTAGACTCTCTACAGTTACAAGTTATAAGCTTATGATTCTCAAAGTTAATCCTTAGAGATCTGTTATGAGCTATAATACACAGACTCAAATATTCCACAACCTGTTGAGTATCTTAGCTTGAATTTCCCCAGACCCTCAAGCTGATCACATAAATAAGAGAACCCATTTATATCTACCTTGGCCAGATTCTTCCCTTCCAGTGTTCACTACCCTCAATGAATGGCATTATCCTTCTCCAGGTGCCCAAGTCAGAACCCTGAGCATTTTTCTTGACACCTGTTTGTTTCTCTCTTCCTACATATAATCTTTAGTCTTTGCCAATTCTATCTCCCATATATCTTTTATTCTTTATTTTGTTTTATTTTATTCTCCTGCCGCAGCCTCCTGAGTAGGTAGGATTACAGGCGCCCGGCTAATTTTTGGGTTCTTAATAGAGACGGGGTTTTGCCGTGTTGGCCAGGCTGATCTCCAACTCCTGACCTCAGGTGATCTGCCCGCCTCGGCCCCCCAAAGTGCTGGGACTACAGACGTGAGTCACTGCGCCCACTTTTAAACGAGTCCACAGCTCTCTATCCTTGTTATTACTGCCTTATCTCAGGTCTCCCCTAAGTTTTGTCTAGATCATCTCAAAGCCTCTCAGTTACACTCTGCCTACAATTTTATTGCCCCACATAGCCAAGTGATCTTCCACAAAGCTATCATAGCAGTCTTTTTAACACTGTATGTCCAGTTATGTCAGTTTACTGTTTAAAATGCTTCGATGGCTGTAAGGCTGAAATTCAAGTTCACCGTAACATTATACAAGATCTAGTCTCTGTCCATCAAAAAACTCCACGTCTATTCCCTACCACCTACCTTGTGCTACATAGCTACCTGCATAACAAAGGATTTTATTTGCAAATCTAGGAAATTGCCCTGCTCTTAATCCCTGCTCTTTCTTGGATAAACTTTCCTGCTGCTTACAGTGTTCTTGACCTCTTTGCTTGTTTAACTCCAAACAGTCATAATTCCATACAAAAGTCACTTCCTCTGTCAAGTTGTTTTTGACCTTCTATTTACCCCCACTACTTGGACTTAAGTGTCCCTTCCTCTGAGCTCCTATATTATGAAGCTCTATATTCAGTTATTACCCATTTCAGTATTTAGTAAGAACTGAATGCATGTGCCAGGCATTGGACTAAGAGCTGGAGAAAGATGAAGATGCAAACTCTTCCCTCTATGATGCACTTGGTCTAGTCTAGCTCCTTTTTCATACTATGTAATGCTGGTTTACTTGCCTCTTTCATTGTACTTTGAGTTTCTTGAGACCAGGACATTTTGGCCCATAAATAGCTTCAGTTTTACCCACATGTGGAATGTAACTTAAGGGGCCATAAAAATCCTTGTAACATTTTTTAAAAACTAGCATGCCTATCTGCAAATGGGCAGTGATATTATCCATATATTTGTGGTTAAAAAAAGACAAAAGACATCTTTTTTGACATGTCGTTTTGGTCTTCCGTTCACATCCGTTAGCATTTTGGCAGAAGCCCAAGCTGTATCAGGGCATTATTTATGTAATGCTTCCTCTCAATACATGCCTTGGCTGAGTGGCATGAAAGCGCCAGCTTTTCCATTAAATCAGGTCCTTATCTCTGGCAGAATACTCACCTTGGTTTTCTTATTCTGTATTCCAGTTGCTTTAACAGACATCCTGGAGATTTTCTTATTAGCTTCCATTGCTGCAACCATGACAGCGGTAAACCATCAGTTGTTGGGCTTGCTGGAGGCCTACAAAGTACTGTGCCATGATAGCATGCTTCATCCAATTCATGCAACAACCATAGTTCTGAATTTATCATGAACTTGAATAGGGATGGTTGGGGTACAAAGTATCTTAGAGCTACTAAAACTCACTTTTCCTCCCAATCAATGCCACGGTGCATTTGAGAAAACAATTTTTTTAACAACCAAAAAAATATACATCTTTGTATTTCTTGCCTGATGAGGTAAATTGTAAATACTTTTTGGAAATGTTTTGCATAAAACAACTCTTCAAAATTTATATCTGTCATTGGGTATGAGAATTTTCTGTACGTGGAAATTGAGATATGAGTTGGGAAATGTCTACACACATTCAGTAAAGGGCTCCCACCTGTTTTTATGATAGTGTTTCACCGAGGATGAATGTCACATACTTAGGCAAGTGTCCCTGAGATTCTGGGATCCTGTCTAAAGGTACAATGCTCCCAAAGGCTCTTTGAAGAGTGAACAAAAGCTTGAAGACTTCACTGCTGCATTAATGCTTTAGAAATTAAAGGAGACAGACAAAAATAGCAGCAAGATACGTTTTTCATACATTATCTCAGTACATACTGGCTGCTCAAATCATGAAAATGTGAAATAGGGATAATACGATGTTTCCATTGATCCTTGTATCCTCATCAAGTTAATCCTCTCTCCTATGATTCTATTGTAACAGGAAGCCAAAAGGAAAATTAAATATTCCCACACAATATGACAGTGTAATACTATATTGGTTTTTTAATTTTCAAAAATACATATTTACTATTCAGGCATTAGTAATTTTTTTTTTTTTTTTTTTGTGAGATGGAGTCTCACTCTGTCACCCAGGCTGGAGTGCAGTGGCGCATCTCGGCTCACTGCAAGCTCCGCCTCCCGGGTTCACGCTATTCTCCTGTCTCAGCCTCCTGAGTAGCTGGGACTACAGGTGCTTGCCACCATGCCAGGCTGATTTTTTGTATTTTTAGTAGAGAAGGGGTTTCACTGTGTTAGCCAGGATGGTCTCGATCTCCTGACCTCGTGATCCGCCCGCCTTGGCCTCCCAAAATGCTGGGATTACAGGCTTGAGCCACTGTGACTGGCCTAGTAAATTCTTTGTAAGTGACTAGTTGAGTGATGACATTTTGAGGAGTGTTGAGAACTCAAAAGTGTTCAAAATGAGCATCTCCCATTCCCTCAATGAACTTAAAATGTAGGAAAATGACCAGCATTAAACATTTTCTCACATAAACACATAATTATAGTAAAGCAATAAAGGGTATGAAAGGAAAAGTTAAAAGCACAGTGCAAGAATGTAACATGTTAAGCAGCTTTTTCCCCACCTCTACACCCAGTATGGATGTGCAGAGTAGTTGTCCTAGAAACCGCACGGATTAACAATTTCACAGCTCCGACATGGGCAGAGCTGCCCACTGCTCTGCCTGCATCAAGGCTCGTTCTTGTGTTAGTCAGAAACCATAGCTGGGGCACCATGCTTCCTGAGAGCCAGGGATGGTCCCTCCCTGGCTCACAGGATTGTCTGATTGGCCACTGCCTAGAAAGGTCTATTTGGGGTTTGCCAAAGGAAAACGTAAATGTTTGTTGCAAGGAAGAAAGCTTGAAACATACTCTTCTAGTTTTCTAAGACTCCTTCCAGACTGTCCACAACAACAAAGATAGCATTCTTTATACATCTCTCTCTAGTTCAAAACTCAACCACACACATCATTCAGCTTGGGCCTCGCAGCCCCCCAGAGAAGCACAGCTTAGTGTTCTTGCTTACCAGGTAAGGCAATCAAGGCTCAGAAAGGTTAAGTGCCTTGCTCAAGGTCACACAGTGAACGCACTGTGGCTCTGGGATTCAAACCCAGCTCTCCTGAATCAAAAGCAAGAGTTCTTGCCACCATGCCCTGGTGCTTACCTCCTAAGATGTTCATCACCCCAGTTCCAGGGATGATTGTTTACATTCTCATTTCTGTTGCTATCTGGGTTTTGAGCACTTCAGGAACAATTCTAGTCTTTCTGGAACTTAAGTGTAGTAGGCAGAAGATGAGTCACAAGGAACAGATATGCTAAAAGTATCTCTTAGTAGGAGAAGGAAATTCAAATGGCCAGCGTCACATTGTCAGAGATGAAGGTCTGGGCAACTGACAAACTGAGTCTTCAACAAAAATCCATGGGAATCAGTATGTTGATTAAGAGAAAGAGATAAGGAACAGTTTTGTTAAGACATGGGAGTCTCCAAGTGGCAGATCTCATTTTAGAAACTGTTTAAATACTTCAAGAAAAAAAAAGTAGATTATTGTATCCCTGTGGGAAAAAAGTCCTAGGGAAAGGCATACTAATTTGAGGAAAGCATGCATGTATTCATTCATTCACTTGTATTTACTTATGGTGGAGGTCATACGAAGACCAGAATTGAGGTATTAAAGCAACAATTACAGTTAGCTTCTGCTCCTGCCTGGTGGCCAGTAAGAAAGGCTGTGAGTTAGACCTGAAAAAAAGCTGTTTAGAGGCAAGTGTGAATTACCTTAAAATATTCCATTCTGTACTTGAAGTCAGCCTTTTAAAAAATTTCTCTGGCTTACATCATGTTCTCAGGGTACTTTGTTCTCTCAATTTGTGTATGGTTTTTCTAAGGAACAGAGGTAGTGGTCAAGTCAAACCAGTATATAATTATGCATTCAGTCTGGAATGCTGCAGAGTCTAGGAAGTAAGGTGACCTTGGGAGATTAGAAATTAGTATTTAGTGTATTCTCTCTTTTTCTGGCCTGTCAGAGCCTGGAATACAAGAACAGTAGGATTATTTAAAGCACAGAATTGGCAGGGCGTGGTGGCTCACACCTGTAATACCAGCACTTTGGGAGACCAAGGCAGGTGGATCACCTGAGGTCAGGAGTTCGAGACCAGCCTAGTTAACATGGTGAAACTCCATCTCCTCTAAAAATACAAATATTTGCTGGGTGTGGTGGCAAGTGCCTGTAGTCCCACCTACTTGGGAGGCTGAGGCAGGAGAATTGCTTGAACCTGGGAGGCAGAAGTTGCAGTGAGCCAAGATCATGCCATTGCACTCCAGCGCGGGTGACAAGAGCGAAACTCCATCTAAAAAATTAACAAACAAAACAAAACAAAAAAAACAAAACAAAAGAAACCTAAATAAATAAATCAATTACAGAATCTGAACTGGGGCCGCCTGGTGCTGAATTTTGGCTCTACCACTTATCATCTGTATGTCTAAGAGGAAGGTATTTTACTTCTGTTACCTTATCTATAAAATAATAGAAGACATTTTTTTCCTATTCTTTCTCATCACTTCACTTTTCCCTGTCCTTTCTTCTCTCCTACCCATCTTCTTTCTCTGCCTCTCTGACTCCTTCCCTTCTCTTCCTACCTGGCATCATACTCCCTTTTTTTTTGAGACGGAGTCTCGCTCTGTCGCCCAGGCTGTTGTGCAGTGGCCGGATCTCCTCTCACGGCAAGCTCCGCCTCCCGGGTTTACGCCATTCTCCTGCCTCAGCCTCCCAAGTAGCTGGGACTACAGGCGCCCGCCACCTCGCCCGGCTAGTTTTTTGTATTTTTTAGTAGAGACGTGGTTTCCCCGTGTTAGCCAGGATGGTCTCGATCTCCTGACCTCGTGATCCGCCCGTCTCGGCCTCCCAAAGTGCTGGGATTACAGGCTTGAGCCACCGCGCCCGGCCCATACTCCCTTTTTTTCTCTTTCCTTTTGAGGCATTCCCCACTTGTAAATCTTCCCGCCATGGTAACCAAAGAGGCCAGATATCCTCTCAACAACAATATGACCTTGTATGGACCAACAACTCTGCCTGCAGAGACTTTGCCTCTGGGGGGCACAGTACACACCTATAAAGGGAGATGAAGACTGGATGCTAAGAGCACAGCCAAGGCAGTATGGGGCCGCCAGGAGGCAGCATCCATCCTAGCTGCCCTGCTGCACCCCCGGGGCTCCTGATCCCTAGCCCATGTCTCAGCCTTCCTGTAGGCTGGCTGTAGTTTCCTTATGTCCATGCAAGCAATTTCTTTTCTAAGTTAACCAAAGTTATATTGTTTTCCTCTAAGAATGCTGACAGATGAAATGGGAAGAATATTTCATTTGCAAGGACTAAAAAAAAGTACGAGTTAAGCACTTAATATACCAAGGGGCATAAAATAAGCATTGAACAAATATTAGCTATAATAATTATTAAAACTCATACTATTTTAGTCTTATAGGCTATCTTACTGTATTTAAAAGAAATTATACATTTTTCTGGGTATAATTTAAAATACACATCTGATTAAAAGAGAATGAATGATGAAGTATAAGAATTCTTAAAAACACAGAAAATTATGAGGAAAAAAATGGAGGCAGTTCTTACCTTCGTTATCTAAAGAGTAATGGGTGTAACTGCTATGGAGGTAAGCCACTTGAATCTCCCTTCCAGAAAGAACTCAGAGTGCAGCTGCAAGAAGCATAATGGGCTGACAGCCTCCAGATATGAAACACCTTGGGGATTGTATTAGTCCATTTTCACGCTGCTAATAAAGACATACCCGAGACTGGGCAATTTGTTTAAAAAAAAAAAAAAAAAAGATTTCATGGACTTCCAGTTCCACACAGCTGGGGAGACCTCACAATAGTAGTGGAAGGCAAAAGGCACGTCTTACATGGCAGCAGGTAAGAGAGAATTGAGAGCCAAGCGAAAGGGCAAACCTCTAAAAAAGTAGAGACTTATTCACTACCACGAGAAAATGGGGGAAACTGTCGCCGTGATTCAATTACCTCGGAATTATAAGAGCTACAATTCATGATGAGATTGGGGTGGGGACATAGTCAAACCATATTAGGGATCCTCTCCAGCTTTTGAGCTGAGGCCATACTCTTTCCAGGCAGAACCAGCCAATAACTATACTTGAGCCTGGTGGAGGTACCAGGGCCTGGCCAATCTTGCTTAATAGGGAACTTCACTAATGATCAGTCTTGCTCCAGAGATCTCTACTGGGTGGGCAGAGACTGTGTCACATCTATTTTGTGAATCTTTCCTGTCCAGTCCTGCTCTCCCTCCTGTCTCCTTTCACACACACTTCTCTGAAGCCTTTTTCTGCCCAGTCCTGCTTCCTCTTCCTTTTCTCTCTCACAGGTCTTATTCCCACAAAGTGTTTAAAATCCTAATTCCATCATAATGTCTGCTTCTAGAAGACCCAACTAACAGAAGTATATTTGTTTCCACTCATTTTTATAATGTCTATATTTGTATGTGTGCATGTGTGTGATTTTTGTTACATAATTGAGCTCATATGGTAGACCTAATTCCGTATAATTTTTGTCTTCACATTAATACAAAAATGTTTCTAAGTCATCAATTTATAAAGACTAATGATTATGATTATTATTTTACTAGAATATAGTACCTCATTTAATTCTTACATCAATTCAAAATTGGCACCACTACTAACCCCATGCTTAGAGATGAAGAAACTGAGGTTCAGGGAAGTTAAGTAACTTACCTGCAGAAACAAAGGAAGTAGACTGGGAGTAGAGCCCCCCAGTCTGTGGTCCCTTGTTAGGGCAGCACTAGCAAATGAATACAGATAAGGGGGCTGACAAGGTAGAAAGGACCTGATTAGGGAGGTCCTTATATACCATGTGTAGGAGTTAATGATCTTACTCAAAAGGCAACAGGGTGCTACCACAAGATTTTAATCAAGAAGAGATAAGACAAAATTCACATATTATTTTTATTGATTGATTTTTGAGATGGAATCTCACTCTATCACCCATGCTTTAGTGCAGTGGTGCCATCTCAGCTCACTGCAACCTCTACCTCCTGGGTTCAAGTGATTCTCCCACCTCAGCCTCTAAGTAGCTGGAATTACATGCGCCTGCCACCACACCCAGCTAATTTTTGTATTTTTAGTAGAGATGGGGTTTTACCATGTTGGCCAGGCTGGTCTGGAACTCCTGACCTCAGGTGATCCACCCGCCTCGGCCTCCCAAAGTGTTGGGATTAAAGGTCTGAGCCACCGTGGCCAGCCAAAATTCCCATTTTAGAAATGTTTATCTCTTGTACTCAGTGGTTCCACTTTTGCCTTATCTAACTCTCCCATGCTGAAAACAAGTGGGACTTGGGGGATGAGGAAAGCCACTATCAGGTGGCTGGTTCCCATGTACCTGATCAAGCTCCAAGCTGCATTCTCCTGCAATATCATTGACTTGTCTTTATTTCCAACTTGTTTTGTTCCTCCAAGAATAATTCCTGCAGCCACAACACAGACTTTCTTCCAGGCCACCAGAGTTCTGCCTGTCTCACCAAATCCCATCACTGCTTATGGCCCAGCAAGACATTTAGAAAACACTGGAAAGACTTATTTAAGAAGTTACAAAATGGAGGTACTTGTAATTAAGAGCCATCTACTGAGCCTAGAAAGGGATGCAAACTCCTCTGGGCATAGTTAAGAACGTGGATGATGCCTGTGCAGTGCCCAAGGGAACAAGTAGGCAGGAAACTGGTCTCTGCTGTCAGTCTCCAGCCCAAAGCTTTGGGTGGGTGCCAGGCTAATGGAGGAGAAGCTGGATAAACCAGGTTCATGTGGTTCTGGTGAGAGGTACAGAGAACGACTATACATAACTGGATGGTTAGAAGAGATCTCCCCTGAACTTCATATATCACACTGCACAGGCATCTTTGCAGGAGGTCTTGCTGTTTGAGGGGCATTAACAGATTAAAATGTTGGCAAGGAAATTGGAGTTCTAATAGGAAGTAGGTAGACCACAAGATAATTATCTATGAACACATGAAGCATCCTCCCCTTCCACCTCAACTCCTGGGGACTAC